>NW_027103532.1:300244-397045 GCF_902728285.1 Clytia hemisphaerica
CCAATTTAGTTCAAGAAATTTACCTTAAGTGGATAAATTTTGGCGTGGATTTAATTTGGCGAATGACCAAAATGCGATTTTTGGTGGGGATTTAATTTGGTAAGTGGGAAGGTTTTAGTCTCTAGTATAAAACTAAAAAATACGTGGTATTTTACTAAGAAATACAATATTCTCCACAGAATTTCCATCTTTAAAAAATTTCGTTAAATTTGGAGGGGATTTAATTTGACGAATGGCCAATTTTTGAAATTTTGACGAGGATTTAATTTGTAGCCAAATTTAATCCCGCCAAAATTTATCCACTTAAGGTAATTTACGTTGTGTTAGAATGAGAAAAACTGGTTTTCATTTTCAGGAGTCTAAAGTCTGGAACATAATAATTATAAGTGATTAATAAGAGGAGTGTTCTTTGGATAAAAACATCCACATATTTTGTTTAGCCTCCCGTGTATGCAGTATCCTATGCATATAACTTCTTGCATTTTTTTTATGGGGGGGGGGGGGGGCCCCTTTTTCAGAAAATGGGATTCAAGTTCGTATCGATACCTTTAGGGGGTGGGTCCCCCCTTTTTAGAAAATCAGGATTTTCATGTTGGTAATGATACCAATTTAGGGGGGGGGTCCCCCTTTTTAGAAAATTGGGGTTTTCAAGTTGGTATTGATACCAATTTAGGGGGTGGTGGTGTCTACTACTTTCAAATCTCAAAAAGTCAGGTTTTTGGGCCCTGGGCTGGTATACTGGACCCTGACCCCCCCCCTGCTTGAGCCTACTTCTTTTTTAGCTTTAAAGAGTGTTTCTAAAGTTTACTTTGATTTGCCCATTCTTTGTAATTTTATTAATGGGTGTGTCTCTAAGTTCTCATTTTTTATCGAGTCGCTTTCTTCGTAACTTTAACAAGTGTTTCCAAGTTATGATTTACTCCGTATTTTTCAAGAGTGTTTCTAAGATCAGTTTTATGAACTCGCTACTTTCATAACTGTCAAGAGACTTGCTACCTTTGTAATTTTCAAGAGTATTTTTAAGTTCCCTTTTATCAAATCACTTTCTCTGTTACTGTAACAAGTTGTTCCAAGGTCACTTTTATCTATATGCTTTTTCCGTAGCTTTCAAGATTGTATAATTTTATAGAAAAATATAGACTGAATGAACAACAGGATTTCATTTCAGTCGGACATGATGTCCAATTGACTAAAAATTGTTATTTACAGCCCTGGGCATTCATATTACAAAACTTTGAAATCCCTGTGACTTGTTATCAATTGCAATTACAGTGCTCGTTAAATTTTTTTATTTCTTGCAGCAATTTTGATAAAATATAACGCTCAAATAATCAATCAGTTTTCACCTGCTTTAGGTCATAGAGTAAAACAAATTAAAGATATTATTTTAGGGCTCCCAGGGGTTCGGGCAAATGTGTGAAAGTAGAGAAAAAAAGTGTGATTGAGTGAATTGAGAAAAATAGTGTTAAATGTTAAAATCCACTTTTTAGATGTTTTACTGAGTTTTCCCGAAGAAATTCCTGATAATCTGAATAAGACTCAAGAAAAATTTGCACTAATGTGTGAATTTAACAAAAAAGTGTGAATGCACAAAATTTGGTTTGCTGGGAGTCTCTTATTATAGGGTGACATTTTACTAGGCGTCTGATTTCAAGGCGCTGAAAAGCCATGGGCCAGTAGGGTCATTGTTGAAGCCCGACAAATGTATCATATCTCATTGGCGGAAATTTGAAAGTCTCCGCAAAGGAGCGTGCTTCAAAGTTTATTTCAGAGAAAAAAATCAGAATAATGTCTGAGATTTTCATACTGAATAAATATTGTGTTTATTTTCTTCGCAGAATGGAAAGAATGTTAACAGAAATTTGATGTTGTCAGCAGCCAATGGAAAGAAAATGCAAGGTTTGAAGGTATTCAGTGGTGCAATCAATTTCCTGAAAGATCATCTCATTACCAATGTAAACCAACGAAATGCTGGAAATCGAATTACAGTTGATTCTGTTCGTTGGGTGTTAACAGTACCAGCAATCTGGGGAGACTCTGCAAAACAGTTCATGAGGGAATCTGCTCAAATGGTAAATTGATTACTCTTTGGGAGTATCTTTATTGGACCTACCACGGAGGTCCTTTAAATTCGGTCCGTTCATTCGTCTGTTACCAGCTGTTACCAGCTTTTCTCGTGATTGGCTCATTAGTTCTTGGACCTACCCCGGTGGAGGTCCTATAAATTAACCTGTGTTTGTTCGTCCGTCCGTCCGTTCGTCCGTTCGTCCGTTCGTTCGTCTGTTACCAACTTTTCTCAGGATTGAATCATAGGAATCTTTTGATTTTTGGTACAAAGGTGCAAAATGGTGGTGGCCAAAATGTGACGGAGCCCGATTTGCGAAAAAAAAATTTTTTGGGCCAATTTGGGCCAAAAAACGGCTAAAAAACGGGTTTTTTTAGACTTTGTGGAAAATTGGATCATTAATTTTTTCTGATTTTTTGTACGAAAATAGGGTACCATCATAGGTAAACGATTGCCAGCAGATTTTTGCAAAAAAATTTTGTTGGCTCAAAAAATGCATGTTTATCTATAAGAATCACTATTAATAAACATACATCAATGTTCTTAGTCAAATTACTCAATTTTTTTACGAGATAGATGTTTTTTTTGCTCATGAGCGCTTACTTTTAGAGAGTATGTGTGTTTAGGCATGAAATTTTGGTTGCTTAGCGTGTTTTTATAGAAAAACCGGCCAAATTCGATATTTTTTTATAAGCACATTATCAATTACTTAGGTATCAGCTTTTCTCGAGATTGGCTCTTTCATTCTTTATGATTTTTTGCACAAAGATGCATAACTTTAAACCCTCAAAATGTGACGGAGCCAGATTTTTGAAAAAAAATGTTTTTGGGCAAATTTGGGCCAAAAAACGGTGATTTTTTACATGAAAGTAGGTAAAAGATGGCTCAAGCAGATTTTTGTGAAAAAAGAATTTTTCAGCTCAAAAAACGCATCTTTATTTATAAGAATCACTATTAATAAGCTTACATCAATGTTATTAGCCAAATTACTCAATTTTTTAATGAGATAGATGTTTTTTTCTTGCGCACGAAGCTTGAATATGAGATGACTTCAAAGCATGAATTTTGTTCTAACGTTTTTTGGACCTACCTCCGGGCCCCGGTGAGGTCCTAATTAACCTCTGTATGTTCTCCGTTCGTCTGTTACCCGCTTCTCGAGATGGCTCATTAGTTTTTTCTGATTTTTCACAAAGAGCAAAATGCAATTGCCAAAATGTGACGGAGCCGATTTTCGAAAAAAATTTATTCCGGCCGAAAATGCCGGAAAATTGCGGAAAACCGGCTTTTTGGCATTTTTCAAGATTTCATCATTAGTTTTTCTGATTTTTGCACAAAGATGGTATTAGCAATGCCCAAAACTTGGCCGAGTCCGATTTTGAGAAAAAAATCTTTTCCGGTTGAAAATGCCGGAAATGGCCGGAAATCGCCGTTTTTTTGCAGATTTTTATCGGACTTTTTTATTTCGTTGTTTTCAGACAAAAACAATTAATAGCAATGCCACGATCAAGCATATTCAATTGTCAAAAAAACTGATTTATGAGCCGGAACTTTCTAAAAATCGCCGGAAACACCGATTTTCGCCGGAAAAACGGTATTTCTTGAATTTCTTGAGCTGTACTTTATATTTTTCCATGAAATTTTGCACACTGATGCAAAATGTCAATACCTAAATTGTGACGAAGCCTGATTTTCGAAAAAAATTCATTTCCGGCCGAAAATGATTTTTTGCTCAAAGATGCGTATTAACAATGCACAAAACATGGCTGAGTCTGATTTTTGAGAAAAAAAATTTTCCGGCGGAAAATGCCTGAAATATGCCGGATATCTGATTTTGGTACAGGAACTTTCTAAAAATCGCCAGAACAGCCGAGAATCGCCAGATTCCATGAATTTCTCGAGTTGTTCTCGTATTATTCTGCATTTCATATTATTGTTCTCATTTTTCAATTGTCTTAAACATCAATCTTCAGGTAGGTCCATTCAGCATGCAGCTTGTTATTAATATTTTTATATTATTATATTTTCTTGATTCGTATAAAACATCAAACTTAGTTCATATTTGCTTGACCTTTTCAGAAAGAGTATCACCATTTTATCATATGCCACCTTTACGAGAATTTACATCTGGCCCTATCACAAATTTTAATTTTCTTAGGCTGGTATACCAAGCAGAAATCTGATCATTGCGCTTGAACCAGAATGTGCTTCGTTATATTGCCAAGAGTTACCTGCAGAAAAATTAGGTGAATTTCCTGACTTCAAGAAAGCTGGTGCAAAATACTTGTTATTGGATAATGGAGGTAAGTTATTCTTGTTTTCACCAAACCACCTTATCCTTGGTTTTCATAAATCGAAATAATTTCGGTATTTTGATTATTTTTTTTGAAAAAATGATTTTTATACTTTTATATGGGAACTAAGTTTCAGGCAATTGATCTTCGTTTTTTTTCAGGTTCTTGCAAAATTATATGAACTCAAGAAAATACTTTTAAAATTCCAAAAAAATAGCTAAGTGTGTTTCATTTTACTAATAATTTTACTGTTTCAGAAGATGATTTAGTGAAACTTGAACAAAAACTTTCTGATATCACTTTGAAAATATTATAAAATATGACTACCACAAAAATTAATTACCGTGAAATGCTTTCTTTTTGTAAATCTTTATATATCCGCTAAATGTGCTGAGTTTTCATAACATAGAAAACATGATAGAAAACGAAAGTTCAAATTTTATCGGCCCTATTGTCCTGAGTACACATAATTTGTATAACTGTCTCAACGAATATTTTTAAACAAAAGATAACTAGAGAAAAAATTGTGAAATACCTTAAGGGAAGAAATTTTGGAAGAAAGAAATTTTGGCGAATTACCTGAATATTTCGCCAAATTCTCCAATATTTCTTTCCGCCAAATTTAAATTTATAGGTCATTCGCAAAAATAAATTCTCGCCAAATTTAGAAATTTTGTTAAATCGGCAAAATAGATTTTGCCAAATTGCACCAAAATTGGCGAATGAACTATTCGCCAAAATTTCTTCTCGCCAAAATTTCTTCTCTTAAGATAAACAAAAGTCTCCTCCTTATTGATTTAAGTTTTCTTTTGATTGTGACAGTATAAAAGACTATCGAAGAGGAAGGGTGAGAGTGAAAAGTTTCAGTTGAAAGAAAAACAATTTGTTAAAAAAAGTCGTATGTGATTTGTCAGTGAGAGAATATTTTTAAAACAGACGAGAGTCGGGTCAGTAATCAGTATGCTGACTCAGCACACCATGATCAGGTGATACCCCTTATAAAGCTGCATACATTCTTTAATAAAGTAATAATTTAGTGCGAAAACTTGTTGAGAATTTACTAGAATCTTATTTATTTATTTTTTCGCAGGTGGAACCGTAGATGTAACAGTCCATCAAATGCTAGAAGGAGGTCGCGTGAAGGAATTATACAAAGCTACTGGTGGAGCCTGGGGTGGAACCAAAGTTGATGAAGCATTTGTCAAGTATTTTCGTGACATGTTCACTGAGAGAGTCATTGATGAGTTGAAGAATCAAAACGCACCTGACTGGATTGAAATGATGCGTGACTTTGAGCAAATCAAACGTAAAATCAGTAATGACAATCAAGATGAACACATCGAATGATGTTGAGGCCTTGCGTCCAAGAAGTTTACCAAGAGATCATGGAGTTGAATCTCAATACTGCCTTTAAGAATACTGCAGACACCAAAGGTGCCATCTTGAATCGCCATCGGCTTCAAATTCCACGATCGGTCATTTCAGAGATGATTGAACGCGTTTCAAAAAGCATTAGCGCCCATACTGATTTCTTGATGAAACAGACTGGGAACGACAAGCTAGATTTTATCGTCATGGTTGGTGGATTCTCAAATTCTCCCATCGTTGTCAAAGAAGTGAAGGATCTGGTCAGAGGTACTTTACCAGTCATCGTACCCGAGAATGCTGAATTATGTGTTGTGCAAGGTGCAGTCATTTTCGGTTGGAAGCCCGATATTTTCCAATCTAGGAAAAGCAAGCGCACCTATGGCATCTCAATGGTCTCTACTTTCCGGGAAGGTATTGACCCAGAGAGGCATATGTTTTTCGATGATGAAAATATCAAGAAATGTAGATTGCTTTTCGATAAATTATGTTCAGTCAATGAAGATATTGATCTAGATCAGACAATGGGACGTACGTATTACCCAGTTTATAACGATCAAACTGAAATGAACATATGTGTTTACGAAAGCGAACGAAATGCAGTCTCCTACTGTGACGATGAAGGTGCACGTAGATTGGGTTTGTTAAACGTTCCAATGCAAGATTTGACAGGCAATAAGGGCCGTAAAGTTAAAGTGAATGTACGTTTTGGTGACACTGAATTCTTTGTCAATGGTGTGGATGAGACTACAGGAGCCGATGTCAAAGTCAAATTTGATTTCCTGTAAAATTCTGGTATTGTTGTTTGTTGTCAGATTTCTGTATTATCAGTTGGATGGAACGGATTTTGGAGTTTTCAGTACTTGATTGTATAATACTAATAGATGGATAGATAATTACTTTCCATCTCGCACAGTATGAAACCTGACAAGGAAAATTTTCCTGGATATTTCCTGGAAACCCTGTTTAAGAAGATTGTACATATTTTTCTATTGGACTATCAAAAGTATGTTGTTTGATGCGTTTAAAATGAGATTATGTTCATTATAGTTAGTTTTTGGGATTTGTATTATAAATTGTATTACGTAGTATGTTTTGTTCTGTTTCTAAAGCGAGAAGTTTACAATTTACTAGCACCACTAGCAGTTATGTGTATTGCTAAATTGTTGCCATAAAATCCTTTTATGCAGCGTCTAATTTTCATGGAACATTTTGATGATATGATTTTTCGGAAATTACATTACGAACACTCCGAAGAATCGATGACAACTTATTCCCAAAGGAATTCATCAAATTAATTTGAATTGAGGTCTCAAGGAGACCTTGAAAATTGTTGTAAAACAAGATATAAAAGTCTCGTTGGTGACGCAATCCATGTTTTTTTCAACAGTACGTTTACGCCCACGATTGCAAACGCTGCGAATACTAAATACAAATAATTTTATTAAAGTTTGTCATTTTGAAAATAATTTTATTTTCTTTCATTATGTTTTTCACTTTTTCATTAGCATTTTTTCCTTAAAAGACTTTTTGGAAAAGAGCGCTGCCAATGACCAAATGTCCTTGGGAATTACCCAAAAATATTTGTAGCTCATTACAATTGATTTTGAACGTAAAGGATAGAGAATTATCAAGGAGGCTCAAAGTTTATTGCTGGAATCAATCAAGGAATAACTGAGAAATTTCCAGTTAGGGGGGGGGGTTCTTTGTATATCATTAATTTTGATCATTTTTATAATTTTTGAAAGCTTTATATAAATTCTTAATATAAAAAATGCACTTTTCAATTTTATTCTTTATTCTTTCTTGTCTTAAGGCTTGGGGGACACGAGAAGTTTTTTCGCGTTGGTGCAATGCAATATTAAGCAGATATTCGACAAGAAAAATCGGATATCGAAAATTATTCAGTCGAGCTTGATGATATTCGACGAAGCGAAGCTGAGTCGAATATCATTAAAGCGAGACTGAATAATTTTGATATCCGATTTTTCACGTTGAATATATGGTTTATCGTTCACCAATTAGCAGAAAAGCATTTTAATTTTTCCCTATTTCATTCAGTCTTTCTCTCTTTGTATGACATTTTCGAATGTTTTACTATCTTTATCTAAAGATGTCAATTTCATTGTTTTTTTTGCTCTTCAATTACAAAACGTTCGAATTTCCTTTCTCTTTTGTTAAAAAGAACTTTCTTTTATCTGTTTTTATATATGTGACATTCAAACAATTATTTGATCAAAAAACTATTTTCTTTATGCTCGCTGCTACAAAAGAGATATTTTGCTATCGGACATCTAAAAATATCCGACAGTGCGTTTTGCTTAGAGGTGGACAATAATCATTTATATCCATTTAAGAATTTTTATCAGGATGTTTAATCAGGGACAAAAAATTGTTCATTACCTTTCAACTACGTGATTACTTAGTAGTAGCTGAGACTTCAACATCATTGGAATCATCTTTATCATTGACAAATACCGAACCAAAGCTCATATGGTGCAACGTTCTCAATCGTCCTTGCATACATTTTTCACAGTAAGCTAAGGTCTCTCCTTTCTTATAAATTGAAAACCTTTAAAAAGTTATTTCTCAGAGTTTGTTCGTTTTTCTGTCCATCCCCTTTTCAAGCTTTTTGACAGCGTTAGATTCTTGAAGTTGAAGATGGTCTGATTGGCTGCAATTTTAAACGCTCGATCCTTTGCGTAAATCTTCTTTCAAAAATTTAAATTTTTCGAACCCGTGAAAATTTCAAATATGAAAGACTATGTTCTCTCTTTCCAATATACTAGCCATAATTTTCATTAAACCACCGCAGAAGAACGATCAAATAAGTTGTTGAATTTGGAAAGAAATGTTACTAATAGCCGTTAACTTCTGTTAGAATAGCATCTCATCTGAAGCAAAATTTAGTCTATAAATATTAGCAAGTTGTGTCCATCTCGATATCTTCTTATAGAGATAAGAGTTTTTTTTTGTCATCTCTTTTAATACCAAAATAAACCAGCTGCGCTGGAAGGTCAGCCTAACATAGTGTCCTCCTGTGTTGGTCCCCCCCCACTAAAAATCCAATTTTTTCTCCATTCCCCCCTCTTTTCTTTCCCCCACCATATTTCAAAATTTTTCGGTTCCCCCCTCTTTTTTGAATTTCCCCAGCTATTTGAAACCATATGGTTCCCCCATATGGTTAACATAAAAATGCCTTAAATCAAATTTGAAATTTTGGGAAAGCTTGAAAATATAGCCTTGAAAGTGCTGGGAAAATGAAATTGTATTGAAAAGTTGGTTTATTTAAAAAGGTTTGCTGATTTTATTGCTTAAACAGGTTTTGCAATAAGATAACCTTGAGATCAGTGAAGTTCCCCCAGTCAAAATTTCCTAAATTTATGGTTTTCCCCCCTCTTTATTTCCCCCCAGCAAATTTCAAATTTTTCATTTTCCCCCATACTTTAAAAATAGGGCCAAAATCAGAATCCCCCCCCTTTATAAAGGGGGGGGGGAGGACACTATGGCCTAACTTGCTTAATATGATTAGAAAGATATGTTGTTAAAAATTGATATGATTTACTAAGACGAGAGTAAAAAAATCATAAAATTTACGTCTGTACACAATATGGATTAACGAAAATATGCCATGTTACAATTAGCCTGGATCCCGGGGGGGGTACTAGGGTTGCGAGCTGACGGGGGGGTGCCGCCCGACTTTCGAACTTTGGACCCTTACCGGGACTAAAAAGGAGAAAACAAAGGAAAATTTTGGGAATTTTACGACCCTTAGCGGAAATTTGACCAGTTTTGACCAAATTTCGATCTTTCAGGGGGTAAAAAGTTGAAATTTTCCTATTTTTCCGACCCTTACTGGGACTGAAATTTGATTTTCTGATTTTTCTGACCCTTAGCGGGACTTTGGAAGTCCAAAAAAGGTACCCTTAAGGGCGGCACATACCGTACCCTCCATTTGCCTAAGTACCCCCCCCGGGGCCTGGATATCCAAGCTCAAAATTTAAGAAAAAACTAAATTTACCTCAACATACAAAGTTCTTAAATTATAGAGCTTGGTCTCCCTAGAGAATGAAAGTGAAAACCCATGTTTCCTAGCCAACCCAGGGCAGCAAAACAGAAATTAATAAAAAGCAGTCTTACAAGATCTAAAACTATTAAAAACATCCAAAGATTACACCAAAGTCCATAAAAAAGTTTGCATGCATTATCATGACCAACCATGTTTTCTTGGAAAATGAACTTGCCTCTGTTTTCTTCTTTTTCATGTTTTCGTGTAACAGAAAGCCCTATCTTTACTAGCAGCTGGAGGACTATCCTATTTTTGCTTTAGAATTGCTCAACACCGTGTAGATTGGCCCTTACGGTTTTAGCGAAGTGAGCGCAAGCAAGCGGACTGCATTCTCTTAAAGAGAATGCAAATCGCTCTAGGGAGACCAGGCTGTAAAATCAGAACATAAAATATCTAAAACTAGACTGTGAAATAATTTACAGCCTGGATATCCAGGCTATGTTACAATCTGTGTGACAGAATAATTATTCGTCTCTTAATTAGGATAGATATTTAGTTATACAGATGAACAGCAACAAAAGACTACATCAACAACAGATTCAAGAAAATAAAAATCCTTGCAAGGAAGTTAAATGCAAGTACTTATCAAAAATCACATAAAATTTATACACTTATTATTTTTTACTAAGCTTAGACTTAAAATTATATTCAAGCTCAAGCTGGACAAAAAATCAAAAAAGTTTCAAAAACAAAGAGGCTGTAAATCAGTAAAAGTTAAAATGGTGTCATTCTTATTCATCTTAACTGCAGAAAAATAGTTTAGCTTAAAACTACATGTTTTTCAAAGTTCAAAATTAAGGTTTACACTGGCATCTTAAATTTATTCAAATTTAAAGTTTTATGATTAGCATACCCGGTGTCGTCCCAGAAAGACTGTAATTATTGTACTGTATTTTCCCTACCGAGCCTAAATATATATGCTAACCGGGCAATTTATCTATTAAAAAATATTTAATCCATTTATATACATTTAGATTTATCATTATAGTCCAGAATGTATAAATGTCCGCCATCAAATCACAGTGGAAAAGCAAGTCTAGAAAAACATAATTTTGTCAATATTTGATGAAGAATATTCAGCCTTTCTGAATTTACACAGGAGCTGCACTTTAAATTAATACTTGATTAATTTCCATTTACGCTTGATCCTAATTATCTCCAAGTCAAAAAGAACAAATGCAAGTGTCTGCTTTCAAATCGCAGTGAAAACTTAAGTCTAGAAAAAATCATTTTTGCGTCAATATAATTTGATGAAGAACTTCGGTCTTTCTCGATTCACATAGGAGCGGTACTTTAATATACTTGATCAATTTCCATTTACGCTTTATAATAATTATCTCCAAGTCGGTCCAAAAAAACAAACGTAACTGCCAGTGAAAAACGCAAGTCTAGAAAAAATCATTTTTGCGTCAATATAATTTGATAAGGGAGTGGTCAGAAAGTATCTACTAGGGGGGAGTGGAGGATATTTTGAAAAATCCCAAAATACTTTCGCACCCCCTCCCCTAGCCTGGAAAAAACTTTCGAACCCCCCCTCATAAGGCCCATTATTCTTTCGCACCCCCCCCCTAGAAAAATTTTTACGCAAAAAAAGAATTCATACAGATGCGGTACAAAGAGTATTATTTGTTTGTATGACAGTTTTTTATGTCAAAATTAGGTAAGGGAGATAGTTTAGCCCTGTAAAGTTGAGTATAGTCCTTTAGGAGATCTACCATTTTGATTGACGTTTACACCACGGGATTTTTTCCGTCGATTTCCATGGTTACGACGGAATTTTCTGAAGTAAACAAAAGAAAAAACCCTGTGGTGTAAACGTCAATCAAAATGGTAGATTTATAGGAAAAGTCCAGGGTTAAAATAAGAATCAACGAGTTATTTTCTCTGAGTTTCCCAAAGTTTTGGGAGAAAATTACGGCTTATTTTCCCTGATACATAATCTCCCTACATTACAGAGGCATTACTCAATTACTCAAAATATCCTGAGGGGCCACCATGGTTGGCCCCGAAGGGAGAAAATTTTGAAGATCAGGTACTCGAGACCCTAAAATACAAGCTATCCTGTTGTTAAAAGGAGTCTGAAAAATAAAATTCTCTGAGTTTGAAATTTCCCTATAAACCTATATTTTCAGGTTTTCCAGGGTCTGTCAAAGTTCTGTGTGTATAATTTATAAGATATTAGTAGAGACTAAGGAGGCACAACCATGGTTTGCGCCGACGGGAGAAAATGTTGATGTTTTTCACCACCATTTTAGCTAAAAGACACTTTGTTTTGACAAATTTATTTCAAAAAAGTACTTTTTCAAACCACTCTGATGAGCTGTGAAAGCCACTAATCTACTTCCCTCATTTAGGTCAATGCTACAAACCAAAAGGGCAAGGCGAATATGCCCAAATAATGTTAGTATGACATGTACATTTATCAACTAAAATAAATTCTGAGTTGTCGGCCGTCAGGCCGAAAAATTTTTGAAATCTTGAAACGTAAAACTATGAAATTAGACTTCCTACATTTTCTCTTGAGTTGCCCAAAAGATTTGGAACCCCCCTAAACCCTCAAAAAAAATTTGAAACCCCCCCCCTAATTGCCTAAACCCTCGAAAAAAATTTGGAACCCCCCCCCCTAGAATCCTCCACCCCCCCCTAGTAGATACTTTCTGACCACTCCCTAAAGAACTTCGTTCCTTCTCAAATTTACATAGGAGCTGTACTTTAATATACTTGAACAATTTCCATTTACGCTTTATCAATATTATCTCCAATTGTCCAGAAGAACAAGCATATAAAATGTCTATAAATGTATCAAATAAAAAAAACACTCAAAGTTCGAGAAAACATTATTTTTGTGAATAATCAGATAATTAAGCTGTGAACTGTAATATATATACACTCCATCAAATTCCAGCAATTGTTGGTGGTTATTCTATATTCAAGTCCAAAATGAAAAAATATGTTTTCATGCTACAAAATAATGAGGTCTAGCAGGTAAAAGAATAACTCACAATTCAGGAAAAAACTTGAGCAAATAAGTTAAAATCTTCATACTTTAAAGAAAAGAACATCCTAATAATCTAACTCCAGTGTTGTATCTTCCTTAGTTATAAGTTTAAAAGCCACTTCAACAAAATATAATGATTGTATATAAAATAAAAGCTGGCAAGAGATAAACAACGAAGGAACGAAAAAGCACCGCTTTGGCAGCCATATTGAATTGTTTTTAACACATATCGGGAAACCAAACTTAGCCCGATTGGATGAATTGAAAGCGTATCCCAACTGGAACACTGCCCTAAAAAAGCTTGAGAGTAAATACACAGATCGGGAGACCAAACTTAACCCGATCGGATAAAAACTTTAGAAATCGGAATAAAAAAACCAAACTCTTAAGGCCGGTCTCCACTTGCGCGCGCTTCGATCGCGCTTTTTCGAGCAAAGCTTCCACGCTATTGGTCAAAAGAAAAATGAAGCAACTCCATTGGCGCGAACTGACGTAACGGTTGAAAAAAGTTGAAATGTGTTCAACTTTTTTTTCAAGCGCGCGCTACATTTTTATGACGTAATCTTTTTTCCAAGCAAAAAGGATTGCAGCCCAAAAGTGCGATCGTAGCGCGCGCAAGTGGAAACCGGCCTTTAAGCGGCGGCTGGAAAAAAGGGATTTGAAGGGTCATCGGGGCTGACCAATAATGGTATATAATGGCTTGATTATATCATACTAAACGCTACTGTACTAAACTGCCTTTTTAATGTAATGTTCACACGACAAGTTTTTGTAAGGATACAAATTTCTAATTTGCCTTGCTCAGAGCGGTTAATAACTACTTGTGGTTTAAATAGGGAATTTCCCAACAAAATAGGAATTTCCCAACAAAATAGGAATTTCCCTTAATTCGACTCCCTGAAGTAATAAGAAAAGACATATAGAGCTTTGAAAATGGGTAATCAGATCAAAACAAATCCGGAAAAGTATTTTTAATGACGATAAAACAATAGAAATACAGTCAAGCTAAGAATGTATACCATTTAACCGGAACTACTAGTAAAGTACTGAAAAACGCGCGCAAAATTATGAGATGTTTGCCCAACTTCCTTATGCATGAAGCTATGAATGCCATCCTCGGAAGCTTTAGGCTTCCTCCTGCGGTGGCAATAAATTTACTGGACCAGATTGAAGAGATTTAAATTTTGCGGGAATTAACACCGCGAAAGGAATAACATATCTAAATTTGTGGCGGTTAATAGACCTTTTCATGAATTACGTCACGAACATCACTTGCCTCGTATTCAAACAATTACCACGGTGATTATGTCCCTTGAGACCAACCAAAGATACTATAAAAGCATTTGTTTTTATATTCTCTTTGATTCAACCTAGGCTTTTAGGGGTGGTTCAGAACTAGGGGGGGGCTTTTCCTGTACCACCCCTTAACTTTTTATCTAGTGGGTCTTTTTAGATGAAATTTGGCACACAAGATCCGTGTGACGTAAGGTAACTTTTGACAAAAATATTTTTTGATGACGTCAACTGTCAGAAATGTCATCATGCTCAAGGTGTGAAAATATTTAGGTGTCAATTTTTTATTTATTTTGAAGCTAAATAAAAGTTAGTGAATGTTCGTAACGTAATTCATGAAAAGGTCTATTTGCCCGTTATAATCTGGGCTAAAAAAGATGTTTTTTCCGATTTGATGGGCTGCACCTTTTTTTTATAAGATCATATGCTTCAACGACCTAAATCTGAATATACATCTGAATATATGACTAGTCACCTTACACGAATATTACTGGTCATTTCATAGGCTTCATAGGCGCCCAATGAGAGCGGTTTTTACGACACTGTAAGTTATTGTCTTTGTTTAATCGAAAGCATCCAACGAGGACCAAAAATCTGATTCCTAGAAATGAAGATCTGTTTCTCCGCAAAACCTAAATTTTTAATCTCAAAGTATCTTTCCTAGAAAATTTGATCTGTTTCCACAATATTTTCAGAATTAAAATTTTGATCTGTTTTCCCAAATAGGATATCTGTTCCCCTCTCCTGGAAATTTTCATCTGTTTCCCTTTCTTTTTGTTATTGATATCTGTTTCCCCCATAAATTCCAATCTGTTTCCAATGCAATATCATCTTTTTTGGAAGCAGATATCTGTTTCCCAATTTATTATGTCATCTCCTAGAAATATATTGATCTGTTTCTCTCTGATGACGTCATCAGCTGGAGCGGGGAAACAGATAGTTTTAAGGAAAAGGTCTCTCCTAGAAAATCGGATCTGTTTCCCCATTTTTCAAAATAAGCTCTCTCCTGGAAAAGGGAAACAGATATTTCGGGGAAATGGGCTCGTTGGCTGCTTCTGTTTAATCAGAGAGAAGACTGAAGAGAAGAGAGAGAAGCAGACCCTCCGATATCATCGCGGACCGGGCCCTACCCCATTAATTAAAACCAGCCATTGTGTCCTTGAAAAAGCAATAAAATTCGTTAATTTTTGGCGTGGTAATTTCAAGGCGGTTGAATACTTGCTTCTGTTGCTTAGTAATATAATAAGGTATTTAGTATTTTTAGTAGAACAAGCTAAGAACATTATTCATATCAAAATCTTTGCTTGCACGTTGCAGACTCTTTATCAATCAACCGATTTAGGAAAATGGATAAAAATACTCTCAAAATGGTGAAAATAAGAGCATTCAGAAATTTTTGCGGGCTCATAATAACTTAGAAAGTAACGAATATCCGCGAAATGTTCTTATAAAAAAACCTCGACTAAATATGAAGTTGTTCCTAACCGCCCTTTTTTAATTTTGAACGCCCTTCCTTTTACGCCATATCCCACACGGTGGAAATTTTTTTTTGTTATAGAGTACCGCGATCCAACAAATCTCTCACCTAAAATATTTCAATCGCGGTACAGCAATGACATAGCTTTTCAGTCAAGGTTTTCTTAAAATTCTTTGTAAACCACGTGACATTCAACATTATATAGGACTCTCAGCTTGAACCACGTGGGGTTTACAGCAATCTCTCAGACAACTGAACCAAAAATGTTTCTTAATCGAAATACTTCCACATCAAAACAAACCAAAATTTTTAGAGCAGCAAAGTCGCCGGTGGACCACACGACGAAGAAATTTTCTAAACCCAATTGTTTTTTCACAATATCAGAGGAGTCATGATGGATAACTAAGAACATTTTTCTGGGTTTCAACAGCTTCTTTTCTCAGGGGAAGAACAGAACCCTTGTTTGAAAAAAATTTTGCAGGCAGGCTCAGTGTTAGACAGGACCAAGTTATACTAATAACACTATTAAACTAAAATATCAAAGTCAAACCTAGCTAAATTGAAATAAAGTTATGAAGCAAATGTTCTTTGCTTTTTTATTGACCATTTTATTGCAAGATGGGTTTTGTACTTCAAATTCAAGTTATATGGTTAATGCAACAGAGAAAGTTCGATTAAAGTAAGAATTTTTTCCCTTTATTTTGAGCACAACCCCAGACGGTGTCAATCGAACGAATCGAACACCGAATCAATTAAACGCAATTGAACGCAATCGAATAATTGCAATTCGATTGTCGAACGTAATCGAATCGCAATCGAATATTACCCAGGATTTGCTGTTCGATTGCTTCGATTACGTTTCGATTGTATTCGATTACGTTCGATTGATTCAATTATATTAGATTTTATTCGCTACGGTACTTAAGCACTCGGCCGCCCGCTAAAAAGCCCTAACGGGGTGATCCAATTTAATTTAATCAAACTCATCAAACATAATCCTCTAATAGACCTTTTCGCCTTTGCGTCCGCCATATTGAATTGTATGCAAAAATACAGGAACGAAAATGCCGTGGTTGGATTTAGTTGGAATGTATGCAAAACATATGCAAGTTTACACAAAGATTAAAAAGACAACAAAGCATCTTATAAATAAATATTATAATCATTAGAACAATAACAGATGGAATTTCTTAATCCAAAAGGAAATATTTACAGAACAACAAAAGCCTTTTAGGAATTTGTTCTTAAAGACATTGCATATTTTGTTTTCATGCCATTAAGAAATTCCACGAAGATGGAGTACACACATCAAACTTTCAAAACACGCAAACTGAAAGCAGTAATTATGACGTCACACTTTATCAATGTTTTGATTTGATCATTTGGCGGCTCTATTCCCAGGAGAATAATTTGCCGTCAGCCGAATAAGGATTGTTTTTTACCTTCAGTTAGGAACATTTGGCGAGTTCCTGTACGCGGCCGCAATCAAAAAAATCATAATATCACTCATTAAAAAACAGCGTTCGTGCCTCTTCACACTTTTTTTAGCCTAGACGATGTAGCAAACATAGTAAGTATAAGCACACTGTGCTTTTAATTGGCTGAAATTTTTTTTTGCGTCGGAAAAACTTTTTCAAACTTTCAGCGATGATTGACCAAACTGTTACAATGAAAATTATCCAGCGCATTTTTTATCTTCTTACCTTCTTCATTTTCAATGAAGCACTCAAAGTTTACTGAAGGTAAGCACATAAGATATTCTTATAATTAATGATACTCATTGAAACACGCTTCGTTGTGCACTGCGGTGGAGTGCATGACGTAACTCGCGCGGCAACTAACTCGCCTTCTGTTGGAAGATCATATTGGGCGTTTTGGCGTTACCACCCATTGAAGCAGCGGGCGCCTCTGTCTTTCCGCAACTCTTTCCACCATTTTAGATGGTCTTAACAATAGATCCAAAAGGGCGCCATAATCTTGGAAGATGATTTGTTTTGGTCTCCGGCTTTGGGAAGTAGCAATGTTTTTGGTTGTTTTCAATGGGAAATGGTAAGAAACTTAAGTTTACAAGTGTCATTTAGTTTTTGCTGGTTTATAGAATGGCAGGATCCTGGATGGTTTCCCTAACTGACCTTTGCGGGTGATTTTTCAGTTTGAGATTCTGTCTAATGTTATGGTCTTTTGAAGTGCTTGTTCTAAGAGATGAGTGAATATAATTGTTTTTAGTTTTCAAGAAAGCAAATTTAATCTTTCTTCTACAAGAATACACTTTAATATAATGCCAATTATGCATGTAAGTTTTTATTTAATACTTTCTTTTTGCATATGTTTTGCATACTTTCTAAGGGAATTTCACCACGGCAATTCGGCAACCATAATTTTTGCATACAATTCAATATGGCGGACGCAAAGGCGAAAAGGTCTATCGAACGAAATCGAAGATTATTTGAATGCAAATGATAATCGAACATGTTCAACTATCAATCGAACCAATCTAACCTTACTCAAACACAATCGAATATTACCTAGGAATCGGCCGTTCGATTGAGATTCGATTACGTTCGACAATCGAATCGCAATTATTCGATCGCGTTCGATTACGTTCGATTGGTTTGATTGCAATTTTTGTTCGAAGTTGTTCGATTGACACCGTCTGGACAACCCTGGCTGGACACCGCCTTACATTTTGTACAGTGTTGTACGGTGGGGCTTGATTTAAATGTCCGGTGGGAATTAAAGGTTAACTTTGGAAACACTGTACATTAAATTTCCACCGTACAATCGTACGGTGGGAATGAAATCGTGAAAGACAAGAAGACAAGTTCCGTGATGGTCAAACTTAATCTACCAAAGAAACTTTTTCCGACTTAGAAGTTTTTCGGTAAGTCTGACCACGGTTGAATATCTCAAAATTCGCATGCTTTCTGAACTGATATCAAGTTAAAATTTTGTTTTGGTATCGTGACGAGTCTGATGACAGATCAATATGTGATCAATGGATTACTTAATGATCCGGATAGAAGATTGATGGAAGATTCAGCCATTAAGGGGGCAGGTCTAAAACGCCTAATACCTACTACTTAATACTTACTACCTAATACTTAATATTTACTGTATATACCTCAAAATTGCTCGAAAATACCTTTAAAATAATCAGCATGCCCAATTCGAACATTTGGCTAAAGCTTCAGATGCATCCGACTGGACTTAGAATTTTTTTCAAGTTGAATAGTGACCAAAGGGGGTCTCGAACCGGGAACCTATAGGTTCCGAAACCAATGCCCTATCCACTAGGCCAAACCGGCTGTCGAAAATCCGTTATTTAGGGTTACTTATACGAAGGTCTTAGTACTATATATAAATAAGTCTGACTGACGAGTTAGGCTAACTGTTATGATCGCCATTACTCCGAAGAAGCCACCACACGTGTGCACCGCCGGGTGGGTGCACCGCCGGCCGGTGCTTCGCCACCCTGGTGCACATCCCTAACCCCTCACCCGGCCGGCGGTGCCCCACCCGGCGGTGCACACCTATAGGCCGGTAACCCTATGCTACGCGCTACGCGCTCCGCACAGTATATACGCGCGTCCCGCGCAGTATATGCGCGCGTCCCGCGCGGCCGGATGCATCTGAAGCATTAGCCGAATCTCAATTCGACCTAAGGCGGATCTCTTGAAATTGTTTGGTTCCCGTCATCCGACCGACCCTGATTTTTACTCTGAACTTAGAGTCGGAGAGTCGGAGACCCCTTTTGCCACTTCTGGGATTCCTAATTGTCAACCTCTGCGTGCTCAGTGTTTACAATTTTTCAAATCGAAATAGCGAGCGCAGCGCGCCAGCGGAAAGTGAACCAAAAACCAGGTTATCCATGATTTCCCGATTTTTTAACCCGATTTCATAATTCGGACCTTCGTGGAAGCAGACCACGCTCGCGAAGCATCACTTTCTAAAAAAACAAGATGTTGTATGATGATTATGGGGCTCACAATCAATGAACAAAGATGGTATGTATGTACAAAAAATATTTTCGACCGACCGACCGACCGACCCACTTTGTAAAGTCGAAATGACGGGAACCAAGCAATTTCTAGAGATCCGCCTAATGTGAAAATTTGGTGTTAAAAAAACTTCAACTTTTTGTATTATAACGTTTTGAAGACATGAAAGTATTTTCTCTCTTTTTTGCTCTTTACTTTATATTCCCGCGCTTTTTCTATAAAGTTTACAGACTACACACATTTTGTCGAGACACACTTTTTGGTAGGAGAAAAATATTTCTATTTATTTTTATTTATAAGAATCAGTCGATCTGAAAATTTAAAATAAGTAAGTATGCCCCTGTTTCATTGGAGCAGACGTAACTGAAGTAGATGGCAGAGAATATTTAGACATGACTTGATTTTATTACAAACCTGATTTACAAATGATCCTTTGAGCCAGAATATTGACAGGGTCATTTAATATGGCCTTTTTAAACTTCATCATTATTATCACTAGATAGAGATTTCTAGTAGAAAATGCTTAAAGAGAGATTTTTGGAGGTGCTCATTGAACTTTTGCCTATTATTGACAAAGTGACATAATTTGACAAAATAATAAGTCAATAGCAAGACAAAGTCGAACGAACTTGACAGGATTAATGTTAATTTTTATTTTTAAACATGTTTCGATATATTAATATCATCATCAGTAATTATTTAGTGTTCTAAAAATAAATAAAAATTAGGTTATTAAAAGTGCAAGTAAAATGATAAAATGAGACGAAGTATAAGGACAAAATCAAAATAATCAAACTATCAAATTAACTTTTCAACGTTTTCTGGATATTCAGGACACCTCTTAA
Organism: Clytia hemisphaerica; assembly: GCF_902728285.1. Classification (NCBI taxonomy): domain Eukaryota; kingdom Metazoa; phylum Cnidaria; class Hydrozoa; order Leptothecata; family Clytiidae; genus Clytia; species Clytia hemisphaerica. The sequence goes on from NW_027103532.1 coordinate 320,646, forward strand.
ACGTTCATTCCATAAGTACTCCCTTTCAGACAAAGAGTACTTTCCTCTAGAGTACATGTTTTCAAGGTACTGAACTGAGAAGTCAGTTTTCTCTTTACCAACACTACAAGTTTTCGAGTGTTCCAAATTTGACAAAAATATTATTGTAGTTATTGAATATAAAGCCCTACGAACCAATCTCAAGAAGTATTATGACACTGCTCCATATGATGCAGATAATACAAAAGGATACAATTAATGACCTATATTTAATTTCGAAGAGCGTTTAAATAACATTTTAGCCAATTGGATCTTTATAAAGGAGACAGGGGTGTATAAGAATAATTGATTTGAATATTTACATATGTTTTCTTATAATTAGATCAAAGTCATAAGAGAGCAGGAAAAAGAAAAAAACTAAGATAAAAACCTTTTGCTTTTTACTTATATGGGGGGAAGAAATTATTTACTTCAATGCAAATATTTAGATATTCTTTTAGATAACACATTGAAAGACTTTAGGTAAATATAAAGCAAAGACTTATGTGTTGACATTCAAATTTCACAAAACTTAGAGATTTCGAACATGCGAAGGAGAGTCAGGGCCGGGAATTTCTGATCTGTAAAGTACCCAAACGGATTAGGTAGTCAGTATTAAGTATTAAGTAGTAGGTATTAGGCGTTTTAGACCTGCCCATTAAAAAGGCTTGAGTATCGATCCTTCGTTGATCCATTATCAAGCTAGTATTTCAATCGAGTATATCGATTCGTCATCGATCGTTAATCGATTAGTCATTGTTGTTATTCGATTTGTTATCGATCGAAAATCGAGTATGAGTCGATAGGGTCGATAACATTGATAAAAGATCGATGATAGTTCGATAAATAATCGATAACTAATCATAAGCTTAAAAAATCTTGATTATCGATCCTCTATTGATCTCCTATCCGGATCGTTAAGTAATCCATCGATCACATATTGATCCGTCATTGAGCCGTTCCGATGATCGATCCTATCGAGCGCGGACGTCTGGACTACTACGTCAGTCTCTTTTTATTTCATGATTTGGGCTGAGAAAAGAAATTGATAAGGGTGGTCAGGCGTCTTTAAGTGGGCGGAAAGCAAAAAACGGGAAGTTCAACTATGTGTACAGGGGGTCCTTCCGGGAAAGCACTGTGCCGTACTATGTCCGGTGGGACTACCGAATTTGGTACCTGATGAAATAGGTTAAATTGAAATCAAACGTACACCCAACCGGACATCACCGTACAATGTACAGCGGTGTCCAGGGTCGTTTTTGAGCTGACCTTTTTGTTATTTATAAAGGGCCTTACCAAACAATTTTCAAATCTTTAGACAGAATTTGGTGGTTATTCATAGTGTCCTCCAGGGTTCAGGTACCCCCAAAAGATTTAGGTATCCCCAATCATTTTGGTACCCTAAAGTAACCCCCCCCAACTTTGAGTTACCCCCTTTTTAATTTTTTTATTGTTAAAAATACAAAAAGGGATTTTTTGCTCTTTTGTCATTCCTGGGAAAATACTTCCATGGCAGCCAGCACTTCTTTTTCAACAAATTCAAGGGTGTCATTTTTTACAATAATTTTCCAGGGTTTCAAGAGATTTTTATATGCCACAACTTTCAAGGGTTTCTAGGGTTTTTAGTTGCTAGTTTTCAAAGATTTCAAGGAAATCTGTCGACAAAAGGAGAACGGTTGAATATTCAATTTTTGTGTAAAGGAGGGCCCTTAAATTGGCTTATAATTGATAATTTTACAACCACCCATTCTATCACCTAGATCTCATATAATTCCAGTGGCACTTAACGGGTTTAAAGGTAAACCCCCTAAGAATGAGCGTGGAATATCCCCTTGAGTCTCAGGGGTTCCAAAAGTATGTTTTCTCATTTTTAAGTCACTGCGATGTTTGTATCCCACGCAATGGGAAAAATTTTTATTTCTGAAAGTTCAAATGGCTGAAAATGGCCACAAAATTTGGCATTTCAAGGGTTTCAAGGGTATAAATCTTGCATTTCAAGGGTCCCCAAAATAATATTGACTTTTCAAGGGTGTTTCAAGGGTTTCAAGGAATTTAAGGGTGATGACTTCATACAAAAACAACAGCCCCCGCCCCCACTAATGAAAATGCAGGTACCCCCAAACATATCAGGTACCCCCTAAATTTAAGAATACTTTGAGGTACCTGGCTTTCTTGACACTTTCATTTTTAGATGCCCCAAATCTCTGAGGGGGGGTGGTTCCTATTATGTTATTGCATGCAGTTTTAACCACCTATTCATTTTAGCAGTGATGGAATAGACCTTTTCGCCTTTCCATCCGACATATTGAATTGTATGCAAAAATTATGGTGGCCGAATTGCCGTGGTGAAATTCCCTTAGAAAGTATCCAAAACATATGCAAAAAGAAAGCATTAATATAAAACTTACCTGCATAATTGGCATTATATTAAAGTGTGATCTTGTAGAAGAAAGATTAAATTTGCTTCTTTTGAAAACTAGAAATAATCAAATTCGCTCATGTCTTAGAACAAGCAATTCAAAAAACCATAACATCAGACATTAACTCAAGCTGAGAAATCACCCGCAAAGGTACAAAAATAATCCTTATTCGGCCGATGGTAAATTATTCTCCTGGGAATAGAACCGCCAAACAATCAAATCAAAATATTGATCTGAACCCACTGAATGTGTGACATCATAATTACTGCTTTCAGTTTGCGTGTTTTGAAAGTTGATGTGTGTAATCTGTCTTGGTGGAATTTTTTAATGGCATGAAAACAGAATATGCTATGTCTTTAAGAACAAATTTCTAAGAGGCTTTTGTTGTTCTGTAAATGTTTCTTTTTGGATTAAGAAATTCCATCTTTTATTGTTCTAATTATTATAATATTTCTTTACAACATGCTTTGTTGGCTTTTTAATATTTGTGTAAACTTGCATATGTTTTGCATATTTTCCAACTAAATCCAACCACGTCTTTTTCGTTCCTATATTTTTGCATACAATTCAAGATGGCGCATGGAAAGGTGAAAAGGTCTATACCGTAAGTGGTCCTAAATCCGACAGCCCTGCCTAAATCCAATGGGGTCTTTCAAAGAAGATGCAAACTAAAATATAAAGAAACCTTTGGTTGTATTCGCTGTGACACAATGAAGATACCAAAATGTCAACTAAACTGAGAGATTTGATACACTGAACCAATTGAACCAAAACATTAATTGCTTCTTATACAAAACATAATTTTTTATTACAAAATTGTTAACATTTTTTAAACACGAGGATCAAGCAACGGATTCAGAATAAGAGAAAATTTTAATTTTTTAAACGGAAAAACTGGACAGTTTTTAAAATGTACAATTAATACAAAAATCTTTGATTTATTTAGAGAAAAAGTTGTGGAAATGTTTAATCATGCCTATGGTGCATATAAGGTAAGGTGAAATATATTTTACATGTAAGATAATGAAAACTTTAGCCAGCAAAAAAGTCAGAAAATCATTTACGTACTTCTGGGCAAACAAAACTTCCAGCATCAAAAGAAATTCCTTTTTTTCCTCTTAGTTTCTCATTTTTATTGTGAAAGTTTTTGGACTATGTTTTAATACATTACGCCTACAAATGACTTGTGAACACCATATTATTGTAAAAGTCGTAGGTTTTTTGGCAGAGTTCTTTGGTCCCTTACGATGGATGTTAAATTTTCGACAGGATATTTTACGCTATTTTAGTCTTTTGAAACTATATAAACAATCTACATTCCTAAAGAAAATCAAGTAACCAAGTAAAACACCCAAATAAGTTTAGTATATTTGCTTGAAAAGAAAAATTTAAAAATGTAAGAAAAAAATAGTTTGCGGCCTGCAGTTGTTCTTGCGTCACCTGCATTTCCGGAAACAACTCTTTTATTTTGGCCTAGATAGAAACACTTTATGACACTTTCTGTAATATATTTTCAAATTTTTTGTTTCTTCTGATAGAAATATGCTCACCCTGCTGATGAATTGATGCCTTTGAGCTGTCGTGGAAGGTACAGAGGCTCAGAAAAGAATCGTGGAGATATTGATGAAGCTTTGGGAAAGTAAGTATATCTGGTAGCAACAAGTTTTATTCTTTTGTATTGGATTTTCTACAAATCAAAAGATAAAAAACGAATTACGCACCGATACAACGAAACATTTTTCTTGATTCCCTATCAAAACTTTTACTATTGTATGTAAGAAAGAGTATTTTGATTTTGCTTTTTTTCAGCTTTTCATTAACCCTTGTTGATACACTTGATACACTTGTGGTGAGTATCTTCTTTACCTCCTCGGGTTGATATCTAACGAAAGAGGAGCCTTCGGGTTGGCTACTTCTTTCTTTTTTTCGTTACAAGGAATTTATACAAGTCACATGAGTAGTTTGATTATTGGATCAACATTCTCAGCCCAGAGACATATTCAAACGAATATTTTGTTTAGCTAGGTTATCTGAAAAGAGCAAGGAGATACCAGAAATCGACCTATCAAATTTTTATTTTTAAATTTGGCAATCGCAATAGCCTTTACACGATCAAGAGCATTTTTAAGTAACTAAACACATAAATTTTGAAACTGATGGGTCGAAAGGGTTTTAAATCTTCATCAAAATCATTTTAATTTATTTTTACCCACATATTTTTTGGTTATGTAAGGCTGGATGTACCTCAAAACCCATATTTGATGTATTTTTATGAATTTTAACAGATTTTTTGGCTTTTTTCGACTGATTTTCTTCCTTTTAATGTAATTCAACCTTCCTTTATATAACAAAAGGTCATTTAGACAGCTAATTATCATTTCTGATGACTGAAGCGAAAAAACTGGTGCATCATGTAATTTTAATTATGCTTCTGTTTAATTTGATAGGTCGATTTTTAACGTTTTTAAGCACTTTCAGGAAGTAACTTTTTTATTCAATGGAGCATGACTTTCGATCTAATGTACCGAATTCATAAATGACCCATCAAAATTTAAGTCTATCCTTCTTCTTTTCAATGGAGTAGGAATGGTTCTTTTAAGATTTTTAGATTTCGAGAAAATTAGTTTTAAAGAGAGAAACATTTTGGTGGCGCACCGGGTATGACAAACAAGATCTTATTTTATAGGTCCTTGGGCAAATAGAAGAATTTGAAACACAAGTTCATTATGTTATTGATAATGTTAAATTTGATGCTGACGCTATTGTGTCTGTATTTGAAACAAACATTAGAGTTCTTGGGTAAGTGCAACTAGTTATTTGCTAATCTTCCAAGAGAATTAATCATATTTTGCAATATTTGGAGAAACAATAAAATAGCCTCAATCATTAGATTTCTTGCATAAAGCTGCTATTCAGGATATAATCTGCACTATTGAAACTTTTCCAACTGTAAACAAAATCAATGACAATCTCAATTTAGGTCTGTTAAAAGCAGAATGAGGTTTGTTACAATGAATAATCTTTAAAAAAAAGCATTACTATGTTTTTTCTCCAAATCAACAATCTAGTGGCTACACTTCATATAAATCTTTGCGGAAACTTTTGTCAATAGCTTGTCAATAACTTTTAAAAGATAGATATAGATTAAATATAATATAAATTAAAATATAGACAAATGATCATACATAAGTTGCATAATAGTAAATTAAAAAGTAAAATTTTTTATCTAATTTCTTTAGTGGTTTACTTGGCGCTCACAGTATGGCTGTCACTTTAAAAAATGATGGTAAAGGGATGTTTTGGTATGATAAAGAACTGCTAGAGAAAGCTACAATCCTTGCAGACAAACTATTACTAGCATTCAATACTTCTACTGGGATCCCATACCCAAAGGTATGTTTCGTAAAGTTTGCTTGGGAAGATTAATTCTATTCATTATTTTTAGAATTCAAAACAAGCCATGTGTTTTTTAAATAGGTTTTGTTTTTTTGTTGTTCAACATTTTTTCAATTCATTCAATTGATTTTATGTTACAGAACCCAGCAAAGTCAGTTTCTGCATGTGATTTTTCAGAATTTGAACCAGATCTTCTGAAAATTGACTTTTTGAGTCTCCATGAGTTGCAAATACTAATAGCTTAACCCTTTTTTATGACTTGACAGATTAACTTAAAGTATGGCATCCATCATCCTGAGTCTCGTGTTGGTCATGAAACACATACTTGTACTGCTTGTGCGGGAACTATGATCATGGAATTTGCTGCTCTCAGTCGTTTAACTGGAAACCCTATCTATGAGGTAGAACTATAACCATCTTTGAATTTATGAAGGTCTCGTTTTCAGTAGCGTTGTTGCAGGGGGGGGGGGCAAATGCTCTTCAACAGCTAAATTTTTAGTGGTACCTCTGATTATTAATTTCGCACCTAGGAATTGAAAAAGTAAAAAAATATTTTCAAAGATTTTTGTGTTAGCTCTGCTCACATAGTTTTAACAAAGATATTTTACTTTTAATAGCCGGCATCGAAATCCCAACTTTCAAAAATTGCCACCCAGTTTGCCTTAATTTTGGTCAACGCTACTGCTCTTATTATTTCAAGGAAAATGTCATCAAATTTACTTTCATTTGAAATTTAAAAAAGACCTCTCATTCATATGGAGTTTTAATCAATGCGTTTCTGCCAATATTTTAACTGGTTTGCTTCTCTATATTTCAGGAAAAAGCTCACAAAGCAATGGAAGCTTTATGGAAGTTTAGAAGTCACCATTCAGATCTAGTCGGAACTACAATAAATATTCATAGTGGTGACTGGACAAGAAGAGGTAGATTTTATTTTCTTCAATTTTGAAATCGATAAGAAAGTCGACTGCTAAACCAATTTGCCGATTGATCAACAATTTTTCTTTCCCTATTGAGGCTATCTTTAAAAGTTGGGAGATTGACATGACAGCCTATTTGAAGGGAAATGATGAGGGTGGATAAAATTCTCTAAGTTACATGGAAATTTTGCATGCAATTTTATATCTGTCATAATACTTTCTGCTTCTTCACAAACTTTGGAAAAAAATATATGTAATTAATACTTTATCTTATGTTTTTAGACAGTGGAGTTGGTGCGGGCATCGACTCTTATTATGAATACTGTTTGAAAGCGTACATTCTTCTTGGTGATGAAACTTACCGTGATAAATTCAATAAGGTAATAGAACTGTCAAGGTATGATGGATCGAAACCATATACTTTTTCAAAATTTACTTTGATATTATTTTCTCTTTGAATCCATAATGAAATTTCTGAACAATGTGCCTATTTTAATCTTTGAATGCAAGTCCGCAAAATATGATAATAGTGTAAACAACAAAATATGGTATAATTTTGAAATATTAGTAAATTGAAATAATCTTACTTGATATGTGGCAATTTATTGATATGATATATTTTTTAGCACTATGCTGCTATAAAGAAGTATATTAGACAAGGATACATGATGTTAGATGTTTACATGCATCAACCAGACGTCCCCGCTAGATCTTTCATCGATGCTTTGCAAGCTTTCTGGCCAGGATTACAGGTAAATAAAAATGCTATTATCTCTGCTGTTTCATCTGGTATTTGATTTTTAGCTTGAATCACTTGATTTGCTCTAGGTGGCACTGATTCAGACTGGTTCTTTTTTAAAAGCTCCATGGAATAGTTTTTGTGTTGACCAATCGCTGTTCTTACTGTATAAAAACCTGGTTTTGTATTCATTCTGCCAACGAAAACACATAATATTATGATTAATTTTATTAAATTTTATTTTTAGGTTTTGAAAGGAGATCTCCAGCCAGCAATAGAAACTCATGAAATTTTATATAATGTTGCTAAAAAGTACAAATTCTTACCAGAAGTAAGTCAATCAGTCATCTGTTTCCTTTCCCGAAGTAGAAGTAAAAGCAACATTCTAGCAAAACAGTCTCCAAAATATTAAACCCCAATGAATTATGACAAGTTCATTTTCTAAATTAGATAGTAAATCGTACTTAAAAGGTTCTATTTCTTTAAAAAGACACCACGCTGCTGCAGTTCACCAACTGAGATATCCCCTGGATTTTTCACTAAAGAATCGACACCCCTTGTCTTTCACTAAGAAAACCCTTTTGATCTCTTTTGATTCTTTGAAATAATTAAATGTACCACGAAAAAGTATAAGAGTCTGTTTTTTATAATGACTTTTGACTTTATACCTCCATATCTCGATAACTACTTTTCCAAAATTATTAAAAAATGATACATCAAAATTTAAGTTTGTCTTTCCTCTTTACAATGAAAAAAGAATTTAGTTAAAATTATTTTTTTTCTCAGACACAGTTACCCTCCAAACTCTTATACTTTTTCGTGGGTCACCCGGTAGTACACAGATTATTCTTGATCATAGTCTCATAATTTATAAATGTAATCACCTTTTAGGCTTTCACAACAAGCTTGGATTTGTATTGGGCACAACATCCACTTCGACCAGAATTTATCGAAAGTACTTACTTCTTGCACCAAGTACGTATCCTAGCGCCGAAATATCAAACACTCCTACCTTTTGGGAGAAATGTGTTAGGAGAAAGTGAACAAAATCCTTAGTGGATGACCGAACCCTTCCCGAGAAAATTCCCTCGACTTTTTGTATTTTATGAATCAATCGATGAATACTGAAAAACTAAAAAACTGGAAAACTAAAAAACCACTTCAGGAATTTCAATTTGCCAAGTCCAGGCTTAAAACATTAAAAAAATTTCCATTTAGTGAGTTTTTTAACCAGATCAACACATTTCGTTTCGAAAAGTTAGCCAACATTATTTCGGATGTTTTCAGACATAGCTTTTTACTCTACAATAAACAACTATCATTTCCAGGCCACCAAAGACCCATACTACCTGGAAGTTGGGAAACATGTCATCGATACATTAGAAGAACATGCACGCGTGAAATGCGGTTACGCTGCTTTCAAAGATTTACGAACTTTTGCGCATGAAGACAAGTGAGTACTTAATTTGAAGTAAGAAAAATATGCACTCCGCCCCCCCCCCTCATAGTGTCCCCCCCTTTATAAAGGGGGGCCAATTTTCCAATTTTAAATTGGGTGAGGGGGGAAATTAAAATTTGAATAGTAAAGGGGGGAAAAAAGAAGGGGGAAAAAAAGAGGGGGGAAACATCGATAGTTGGCAAATTTGGTGGGGGGGAGTGTGAAATCACTTCAATTTTATCTCAGTAACCAAGGTCAGTCCACATGATATCATGTGATTAGATCATGATTGAAAAATTAACCAATTTTCGTTCTATTTTGTCTATTATTCCTTTTGCAGCAAAATTTTACGTTTTTGTCAGGTTGAAATTTGAGAAATTTATACGGGTATTTGGGGGGAACTTATATTTTCAGAATTTTCTGGGGGGAAAGCAAAAAAGAGGGGGGAAACTAGAAAACTAAAAAGTCATAGGGGAAAAAAAAGAGGGGACAGATTTAAAAAAATCAAGAATTTGGTTGGGGGAACAAACCCTGGAGGACACTATGCCCCTTCAGTGACCTTTCAAATCACGCTTCCACACAAAAAAAAAATTCAAATCACGTTATAACAAGTTAAATTTCCTTCCTACCACAATCACGTTGATCACGTTAGTCTCTCCGATCTCGCAATCACGCACTTTAAAATCTGAAATCACATAATCACGAACTTGAAACAACGCCAATCACGCCATTACGAAAACCGCTGGGGCCTCTGTAAGAGAACTTGAAAAAACTTTAACCTTAAAAAAATTTAGGCCGACTGCTATGTGGTGGGTACAATGAAGTAAAATATACCATTTTCTCTCTCTCTTTAAATGATATGATGGGAGGAATGAAACAAAATGTTTATCTCGTGATTCAAGCCTAGATAAAATTTTCAATATGATATGTTGGCTCACCAAGTTCAAGTTCTGTCTGGAAAAAAATATAGTTTTGATACAAGTATTAGCCGCCTGTCGCTTATTACCAGTTTATGTATCGCAGGATATCGTGGTGGACGGTAAGTGAAATTATACAAAACAAAGTCGGTAGTTGATGTACGACTCTATATCGCCTTTGCTAACCTAAACAGACGACGGTATTTTGGTGTTTTTTTACCGTCGTCGAGCAAAGTGAGCAAAGAACTCGAACCTCTATAACTCGAACCTCTATAACTCGAACTCGAACAAGGTTTCTGATTCCTTCAGGTAATATACACTTATCAACAAGTGTCCATTACTCGATCCGTGTTCGAGTTATGGAGACTTTTCTGTATTTTGTTCACAACTTATTTTCCTAAACCTACTCTCTTCGTCTTAGGATGGATTCGTTCGTACTGGCTGAAACGTTCAAATACTTATATTTGTTATTTTCTGAAGAATCAGAACACGTTATTGATGTTCACAACTTTATTTTCACAACAGAAGCTCATTTACTTCCACTTCATATTTCACTTACACCAGCGCCCACCAACACTACAAGTAATACAACGAAGAATGCACCCAAGGTTGGTAATAAAAGCTCTTAATTTGGAAACTATTTGAGAAAAACATTGCAGTTATAAAGTGAATCATCAAAACAAAATAGCGTGCGTTACATCAGATAGGAGAACTATTGTTTACTGAAGACTTCTCTAATAATTTGTATTTTTGGTGATTTTGATTTCCGTTTCCAGAACAAAGCTTTTGAAGGAAAGAAAAATCTGAATCTGACAGTCGAGCTGGATGATCACTCAATATCATGTCCAAACACCAAATATTTATCGAACCTCAACAACTTCGCTGAAGTCATCCGAAAGAATATGAATTCCGGGGTCAGTGGCTATGCAACAAAGAAGAATCCGTTTTGCTCAAAAAATGGAATTGATAAAGAATACGCTAAAATCAATGCTGAAAGTTTTATAAAGAAAATCAAGTTTGAAACAGTGTAAGAATCTCACGTTTTTTTAGCCAATTGAAGCCTTCATAGAGTAGGAACGAAAACTTTCATTATCAAACTTAGCTTGGACCTATATTCAGAGGTTTACTTCTTAACTTGTTAAATGAGACCTAGAATCGGAATATCCATAACCATTTCCGAAATCCGAGGCTCAGTTTGTCGTTTAGTTTTACATAGTTTGCACCCCCCTTTTTAATTGGGGGGCAAGATTTGCCTAAAAAAGGGAGGGTGGGAATGTAACCCCTTATAATAAAAAAGGGGGGTTGGAAATTATGGTCAATTCAATCATATACAAATGGTCAAGGTCAGTTTTTAACATTGTGAAATTTTGTACTCTTTGATCACTTTGGTGGTGCATAGAGCAAGTTTCCTTCGAAACGAAATTTCTGTAAAACAAGGGGATAAGATTTCATTACAAAGGGGGGGGGGGGCGAAATAAACCTAGGGGGTTCACTCCTTTGCAAGACCTTATTATTTTTGTGAGAGACTATTCCATACCAGACCTCCGTAATTGCTTGCTCGTGGCAAGGCAAACTATTTATTATATTCATATTTTTGTTTTCAATCACTTCATACACCAAAGCAGGTATCACTAAATGGACGAAAGATATCAGAATAGACGATATCGGCTTAACGTGAAAACCCAGATTTGATCCCCGAATATTGCCCACAATGCTTTGTGCGGAAAAAAGTTCACGGTGAAATTTTTTCCGCACAAAGCATTGTGGGCAATATTCGGGGATCAAATCTGAGTTTTCACGTTAAGCCGATATCGTCTATTATCTCCTTTTTTGTTTACCAGGCTAAGAAAACGGAAAATAACAGTCAAGGAATTTAACGTGAACGACGCCACTCATATTGGCCTATTGAGAGATATGGGTATCAAAATACAGAAAGAATCCAATGGCAAAATACAACTTCAACATCAGTCCAATGAGGTATAAATGTGTTGTTCTATCTTTTGATATTTGTTTCCTTCTCTACGCAAGTTATGAATTCAATTAAAATTGATCATGGAATCAAATTTCGTGGCGAGGGGACTTGCAAAAGCCTACCATTTTGATCGGACTAAGGCAAATGGAGGGAAAAATGACTTCCCCTTTTTATAAATTTCATTTTTAGTTGGTGATTCAGACCTACCATCTTCTCTCTATGAAGAAGATTGTCTTTACTTGCACGATCGAAAAAATAAATTATTACACGCCATTCTTTTAAGCTTCAAAACAAAACCACCACTGTTATCTTGTAAAAAAAGGATTCTTCTTTTTCTACTTGTAAAGGCAAAGACGACAGAAGATGCTAAAGAAGGGATCCTCTTCATGCAAGAAATGATCGAATATGCAAAAGAAACGGGAATCACTGACGGTGAGTTTTTTTTTTCAAAACTGTTTTTCTTTTCATATAACTGTTTTCTTTTCATTACCAAACTTTAATACAGGTTTAGGTAAAATCTTATTTGAAATTGAAGAAAATCTACTCAAAACAATCCGAATTAGTAAACCTAAAATTCTTGTTTGATAAATAATTTAGACTTAAAATTATACTATTTTTCACGTCATTCCACAATGATTTTCATCCCAGAAATTCAAAATTGTGTCTCTCTGAAAACTGCGCTACGGAGACTCTTCTGCCCCGAACACTCTGAAAATCACATAACCGTACGGCCTTGTAAATTTTCTTTCCATATTGCACAAACAGATCCTCATCATAGTTGATTTCTCGCTTCTTAATCCGCTCAAATAATAACACCATTGTCTTGCTCTTTACTAGACAGTAGAATTTAAACCCTGCCAGTTTTCCTCTATGGCACTCTTTTTCAATATCTATTTCCACCTCAGTTGATTGCGTATTGCCACCTTCCCTAGAAATTGTATTTATTCTTGCAGTCAGTGTATCATCGGGGTTATTTATTTTTTCCACACTTTTTATATCGTGTTCGAATGATTTGCATACAATTGTTTCACGCCCCTTAGCTATTGCAGCAAGTAATGAAGACAGGATGATTGTAGTTTTCCATAACATCTTTGCTGCCAACAATACATCGATCATGAAAGTACCAAGTATTCTTTAAAGGTTTTAGTTTTAATAACCTTTAAACTGAGTTTGGCTCGTTTAGGAACACTAAAATTCCCATGAATTTCAATTGAAATCTAAAAGCTCACGTCTTGATTTATCTTTCATCGGATATTGATCAATTTTCTTTTCGTCATGTTCACTGTGATACGGTCGAAAAGAATAAAACTGAGTTTTTGATTAATTGCTTAATATATATCCCTTTTGATTAGAGCAAAAATTACTAGTTACAATATTCTACAGTTTTTACAGTCCCTCCCTATCGATTATAAATGATTTTTCTTCGGTCCTTTGATAAAAATAAGCTGTTGGTTTGAAATCTCACAGGTACCCGAGCTTCTTTTTTTCTCAGTCGACTCTTTTTAATTCTTGATATTCGTGGCGTAATCTTTTATACGGAAACACCCGTACGTACTATTTAAAAAAAGGCTTAGTTTAAAAATGCGATTATTAGAAAAATATTAATTCAAAATTTGGTCAAGGTCAGATCATCATCTCTGTTATGGAAGTAACCTTGAGCTTCACTGATACTTCAGTTGTTTTTCTGAGGGTCGCCAAACGTGCTTAGTTGTTTTGAGCAGAGGAATGGAAAGAGATGGAAAAACAGCTTCTTGAAAACAATGGAAAGAGGGCTCGCCATATACCAGGTCTCTTGCCCTTAAGGGAGTTTATGTCGAGTTAATAGGTTTCTTTTGTTGTCGCTATAAAAAATCTACATAATTAGCGTGTTGCGACAAAATTCTTTTGTTTCAAGCCTGATTATGTGCAAACTTTTAGGGCTTATATTTTGGGTACACCTCTCCTATACGAAAAGGTACCTATATCTTCTTGCTCAGAATTCCCTAGCAATTCTACTGATATAACGGCATCATGACCGCATCATTATATGGAAAGCTAGAGCTCGAGGAAATTATAACTTCATCTTGGTTTTACTCGATTTCTGACAGTTTTACAAGAATCAATTTGATATCATTGCTTTAAGAATTTCTTTTGCTATACATTGGTAAAAATATTGCTCCTTATTCTTAAAAATTGAACTAGTAATCGGCGAAAAAGGAAAAACTAATTTTCATTTTTATCGTCAAATCATGTAGAAACCGTCCGATGTGTATGGCGAGCCGTCTTTTCTGGACTTTCATTTAATGACCTCTAATCAACGTTTTTACAATAGAATTTTCAATAGATGTGATCGTTGAACTTTGAATAATCAGAAAAGCTGTTTTTCCATCTCTTTACATTCCTCTGTTTTGAGTCAGAACTCGAATCTTCAAAAGCCTTATCATCGTAAAAATAGATTTCGAACCTCAGTTTTCAAAGTGCATGAAATTCATTCAATTTACTCTCATGTTACAAAAGTCGGCAGAAAACCTTGAATTTCAAAGAAATTTTCTTAGACCGACTTTCGGCTCTCGTTTAGACAGAAAATGCTAAAAAATTTATTCAAGGTTTTCTGCCGACTTTTGTAACATGAGAGTATATTGAATGAATTTCATGAAATGTAGAATCAAGGCTACTACCGAAAGAAATTGATAATTACAATTTGATTCAATTTAATTTCTGACACGAAAAAAAAATACTATGGCTAGCCCTCTTTTCTGGACTTTCATTTAATGACCTAATCAACGTTTTTACAATAGGATTTTCAATAGAAGTGATCGTTGAACTTTGAGTAATCAGAAAAGCTGTTTTTCCATCTCTTTACATTCCTCTGTTTAGAGTCAGAACCAATGAAGTATAACCCCGAAGGGCTAGAAGTCAATCTCCTTGGTAGGATTTGAAACCAACAAATCCTACCAAAGTTGCGCGGCCTTGAGCGGCTCGCCTGGTTTTTACACATATGACAGATTAAAACTAAAATTTACCGCTAAATTTCGAAAAAAATATCAATTGTAAACAAAGGAATTGCTAGATTCAATCTGTCGTCAAAAATGCGGCGCATTTTTTAAGGCTTCACTTTTTCTTGCCTGAGAAAGGTTAGAGATTGAACTCTAGCTCTTCGGGCTTTAAACTCAATGGTCAGAACTCGAATCTTCAAAAGCCTAATAATCGCAAAAATAGATTTCGAACCTCAGTTTTCAAAGTGCATGAAATTCATTCAATTTACTCTCATGTTACAAAAGTCGGCAGAAAACCTTGAATTTCAAATAAAATTTTCTTAGACCGACTTTCGGCTCTCGTTTAGACAGAATGCTAAAAATTTTATTCAAGGTTTTCTGCCGACTTTTGTAACATGAGAGTAAATTGAATGAATTTCATGAAATGTAGAATCAAGGCTACCGAAAGAAATTGATAATTACAATTTGATTCAATTTAATTTCTGACACGAAAAAAAATACCACGTCAAACAGAGTTATTGATTTTATGTGTAATAATGCCTAAATACAAATGAAATGAAACCATTTATCACACGTAAACAAATTAGAATCCTTCAATGGCCTGAGAATGTTCTCCAGAAAAGAAAGTTGAAAATGTATTTGAAGTGACGCTTATGCTACTTGTTCCACTCTCAGCGTCTTTTTGAAGAGACGTCTTCATCTTTGTTAATATTCGGTTAAACTTCTTTTTTGTCAGCAGGATGAATGGTGCATAGGGAATTCTATTGGTAACTCGAATGACATAATGTTTTCCGACACATTCCTTCGATCTACATCGTTTAAATAAAACCACTAAACTCTTGTTTTTCAGTCTGATTACGGAGTTTTTCCCAACTTCATTTCCGAAACAATAAATATAAGTAGCAGAGTATCTGTTAAAGTTGCAGGATTTCATATTTATCAGCTTTATAATCCTTCGATTGTTCTTGCAGTAAGTTAAATGAATGGTTCGGTCAAATTTTTTATTGAAGTTTAGTATTGTTCCGCTAGCTTGTTCACATTTTTTGCCGCTTATCCACCCGAAAACTATATGGTAGCATAAACAAAGCAATAGAAAAATTGTCTTTTTCATCATCTTGTCTTGGCATTAGACTGAACCATCACCTGGAAAACTTAAATTTAACTTGGTATGAGCTATTGCATTTTGATGGATAATACATTTATATGTCGTTTACACGTTTTTTTTTTTTATAAGAACAAACTATATAAGAACATAAGGCTTCGAGCCCAAAAATTTAAGAACATTCTAAGAACATACTAAGGCTTTGGAGACTTAAAAACATGCAATTTCTTAAGAAATTACATCAAAATGCTCAAAAAATGCTGAAAATAAGAACATTTTAAGAACATTTTTAGGCTTCAAATCCAAAAAACTAAGAACATCCGAAAGCTTCGAAAATTTTTGACGTTCTTATAAAAAAAAAACGTGTATTATAAAAGCCAAACCGATTTGACATAATGACCCTAGAGAGATGAGATATCAGACTGCTATCTTCCGCATTTACAAACTTTTCACTCGTCGTCTGACTTCACTTAAGCACCATCTAATATCAAAGTCATACATTATTATACACACTTTTTATGAGAAGCGCAAAAAGTGTTTTCAATCTTTCGTAATTTTCAGGTTTTTATGTTGAAACATCAGTTTACTATGATGTAGCACCATTCAGTATAATATATTTTACTGAAATGAAAAAATCAATGAAGCTAGATGAAGCCTTGAGTATGAAATATCGCAGGCTATACTATAATGATATTATATATTTAGTTAATAAAAACTATTAATATATTCATTATGTGAATGAGAAAAGCCATGAGATATTGCATATCTCCCAGCAGTGAGTTGTCCACGCTTTCTTATCCCATTTTCTGATGAATCAGTCTCTTTAACAGTTACTAGAATGAAGGGCTCATAAATGACATTTGTGTTTCGAAGCACAAAATCTTTATCTTTGCATTTCTTCGCTAGACAACGCTTGAACCAAATTATGAATTTCCTGCCAATGTGTTGTTGATCAATTTCTTTAACAATGCAATACATCGGAAATCCAGGGCGATCTTCTTCGTTTCTATAACATTTTCCCATCTGCACCAATTTCATCTCAATTTTGTTATTCTTGCAGAGCTCGATTTTAATGACGGACGTATTGTCGTTTTTACTTTTTATGATGATTCCGTTCGGGTTATTACATTTAATCCCTTTGGACCCATCAAATACCCCGAAAAATATGGTTATGAAAATCCACCAAAAGATTTTCATCTTTCTACCTGTTTTGCTTTCTGGAGTTTTTGACTTGTGTTATATGTGTTAGAATCTCAGTCTAGTTTATATTTGCGATTCCTCCCAAAATCATTGTTCTATATTCCCAGTCAATTTGAACTCTCCACCCTTTGATAACATGGTAATAGTTTACACATTTGAGTTCTCACCGACCTGGAATATATTTATTTTAAGGGCGTAACATTTCATTCAGGGTTTTTGCTTCGTTTTTGATAGGCTTGATATGAAAAATCAACTCTGGCGATTTCTAGATTCAAGGCCGGCGAATTATTACCAAGCGCAGTGTATTGATTAGCGTAAATATGAACTTGAGGTGGCGAACCGAACTTTTTGAACGGCGAGTTGTAAATTTTTTCGTGCCTTGGACCGGGCTTAAATAAGACCCCTGTTCATTAACAGAGAGAATAACTTAAAAATACTGACAAAACTATAGATAGTAGTCCGAGACCTAATTGATTTTTTTTTGCTCCATCATGCGCCCGACCTACTACACTTTTTAAAAGTACAATTTTGTAATAACACCAGGCTGAAAAAAACCAAAACATTAAAACAACTCGCTGTGTAAGCGGTAGTCTGGAATGAGTTTTAAACAAATAAAGGATAAAAGTGGAAGAAATTTGATAAAAAGATATGAAATACCTCAATTTGACCCAAAAATATGAGAATGGTAAGATAATTTACTGGTTCCTACAAAAATAGAGTGTACTCCACTGTGATCCCACAAAGAAGAAAAGTGAAAAATTAAAAATCTGTCTCCTGGAATTTCAACGAATTCTTCATGAATAAATAGCTAACATTAATTATTTGAAATATTGTTTTGCTTACCGTAACTTAAATGAACTGCAGACCGTGCCGCTTTGTGGAAGAATTTTGTCACCTGTAGACATTTTTGTCACTTTCCCCAGATCAAAATTTTTTAGACGGAAACATTTTTCTATTCGAAAACGAGGCCTAAAGGTTTTGAATGTAAATTCTTTTGGGGAGGATATCTTGATTACAGATACAAATTCCGTAAAACAATCAAAAGTCGAATATGACATTAAATTTAGCCTTGAATCGCATCTTGATATGACATCTTACTGATTTTTTCAGTATCATCATCGATACAGCACGGCTCTGATGTGTCGCGAACACAGAGTGCAATGTCTGGTAAGCGCTGTGACTTCCCTATCTAGGGGTAGGAAACTATCCCGGGATAGGGCCCAGTCCGATGAAGGACGAATAAATAAATTAATAAGCTTTTTAAAGATATGTGAATGTTATAGCCTAGTATGCTAAACGACTAAATTAAAAAGAGAGAGAGAGTTGGTTATGGCATTTTTTTTGGAAGGCTCAGTTATGCTTGAGCAACATTTTGGAATTAAGCTCAAATTATGGCTTGTGATGATGTTTGTTTTTTTAAGCTGGTTTATTTAAAATTGACATTATGACCAATGATCAATAATCAAAGCTGGTATATATGCTAATGATAAAAAACATGTATTATCCCATGTTACAGTCATAAAACACCTATACTACACTGTATAACATGGATTATAAACGACATAGTCTCTGAATGTGATCATTTTATTCTCTAAGTAGTTTTTTCAATAGCAGCAAACGGCTGGAAATGACAAATTATCTGTTCTGAAAGGCAACTTTCCCTGGAACGATTTATCTGTTCTTGAAAAAATGCAGGCTCCTGGAAATTTGTATTTGTTCTTAGTTTAAATTATAACTACTGGAAAAATTAATCTGTTCTTTCGTTCTTTTATTGAGCGCCTGAGATGCTCCTGGAAAAAAAGTAACTTCTCTTTATGTTTGGTCCTGGATTTTTTAGACAGGAGGCATCTAAGGTCTGCTGAAAAAGCAAATGTATTTTTTTCCTAATTTATTGCTCCTGGATTTTCAGATCAGATATTTCAAACTCCTTTCAAGATTTTATTGAAGTGCTTGAAAAGTAGCTGGCTCCTGGATTTTACTCCGAAATTCCCTCTCATAGAAAAAAGAACACATATTTTGAGAAATACCGTCGCTGGCTGCTTTTGTTTTTTTCATAACTTACAAACTTGATTGAATAGAACATAAATGATAGTTATTCTTAGTCAGTCTGCTGGATTGAATTACTGTCTGTTGAATTCGGTTCCTCCTTGATGGAAAGTCTTGATCCATAACCTGGAACGAATTGCTCCAAGCCGTTGTGCGGTTTCACTTTTCTTTCGTCTTGAACATTTTCAAATTCATCCTCCACCAAAAGAAAAGACGGCAAGTAAGCTATGTTATTGACTCGAACCGCTCTACCTAGGCATAATAGGTCATCAGTAGCGGACTTGCATGATTTAAGTAGAATAGCCACACAATAAGCAGGGAATCCTAGATGTTTTTCTTCATCTTCGAAACAATTCTTTTTTTTTATTTTAACAGTTTGGGTCTGTAAAACATTACTCTTGCAGAATGTCAATTTGATCTTCTCAGATTTTGGTGTTGCAACTTTTTTTTCAAATTTTGTGATAAAGCCATTGGTTTGATCACACGTGTCAGGAATGTGTGCACGTATGACTATTTTATAAAATGAAATCACCAAAAAGATGCAAGAAAGCTTCCACCACTGTGTTCGATAACGCCTAGCTCACTTTCTAGAATTTTTCCTATGAAAAAAGCTCTATCATAGGCCATGAAGACTAGCTATGCAATGCGAACAATCTGACATGGGAAAATTTAAGTATGACTATTTTAGTGAATAGAGACCAAATATAATTTTTGAGGTACCCCTTTTAAAATCGATCTTCTGAGACAACCTATAATGAATTCACCATCTCATGTTCTGATATTATTAATCACATAAATCATGTGTGGATTCTCCCAGAGAGAAAGAGAGAGAAAGCAAGCTTTTCGGACCTACCGAGCCGAGCCGAATGTGCCGTGCCCCTGATCTTCTAGATTGTTTGTCTTTTTTTCCAATATTTTTTAGGTTTCTCGTTTTTCGTTTCTGATTTAAGAATCAAAGCACGCTTTTTTTTACTTATAAACCACTTCTTCAAATAGAGTCCCACCTAAATTTATTGTTATAGAGAACGCGAGGAACGGAATTTTCATATTTTTAGCTTTTTTAGTTGTAGCTCTAAATTTTCACAACCTAAAGATTCATCATTGTGAACCGTTCTATCTCACCTTTGTATATTAACAGAACTCAGCAAGCCGCGACACGTCAAGATCGTTACAACGCCGCACAATAATTTGATGTTTAGTGGAGGTTATGCTCAATTCGGTCCTGATCTTGATCAACAAGCTATCCAAGTTAGTCACACACGTAACAATCATAAACGCTTTTAGTATTAACATCAAGGAAATCTACTAAACCCACTTGATGCTGCTTAGGCAATTTATGTATTTATGTATGTATAGTTTTTGGTGCCTAAACAATGGCTCTATTGTTTAAGAACAATAGAATGCTAACCATGTTGTGACCCTGATAAACAATTGCTGACCCTGATAGGCACTTGCTTTAAAAAAGATGTGTACTTATACTCCCAACATCAATCAAAATGTGTAGCCCAGAAAACTAGGTCGGTCTCTCAATTGGTTCATGGCGAGCCGTATCGGTACATGTAAGGACATGTAGGCGAAAAGTTCATCAATCTCTATTTTCAGGGTGAATTAGTACAAGCTGAGCCATTTAACTCATGTCAAAATATTGCAAACGCCGGAGATTTGATCAATCGTATTGTTGTCTTGCAACGTGGTGGTTGTATGTTTATTGATAAGGTAAAGTCGTCCTTCATTTGAAATCTCCAATTCTTCTTTTGAATATTTTTCAGTCAAGAAACCCTTAAAAATGATTCTCGAAGGTTTGGCAATTCTTCACGCTTATGCAGATTAGAATATTTGTTCTATGTTTTTAAATGACGATTTATTGAGACTCCGCTGTATAATTTAATTCTGTCTATTCGTTTCTGATTAAATATGTGATTTTATCTTTATACCCTTTTGCGGTTTTAGGCGCGACTTGTTGAAAAACTTGGAGCGATCGGTGCAATCATCGTCGATCATAACAAAGGTATAATCAAAAGCTAATAACGGATGTAGCAATTTGGTCAAAAAATTAAAAATTTAATTGTTAGTTTTTTAGTCCCCCAAAGCCTATATCTTTCACTTTTTAAGCTATTTTTTGAATGAAAATTTACTTTTTCTACTCTTGATACACGACTAATAATTCATTTATTTCTCTACAACAGGCACAACATTCGCTACTGCAGCCCCCTTCGGGATGAGTGGTGACGACAATCCGTCCAATGTTGGAATCCCTGCCATCTTCCTGTTCAATAAAGAAGGCGAAGAACTCGTACAACTCATGAACAAAGTTCGGAGAAATAGTAAACATTTAGTGGCCATCCTGCACGGGAAAACACCTCCTAAAGTTCCCAAACAAGGTATAAATTCAGATTCTAAGTAAGATGACAAGTGAAACAGATCAACTCTACCGATCCTGAATATCATCCATGAATATTAAATGAACGGAATGTAGTACCGTAAGGGAAGAAATTTTCGCAAATCCGCGAAATTAAATTCCGCGAAACACGAATATTCTCATGATTGAAAAATCAGCGATAAAATTGGTCTTTTTCAGGTAAAATAGGACATATTTTAAACAAAAAACCCTCTCAACCGCGAAATTAAATTTCGCGAAAGGTCCGAATTTTGAGAATTTTGAGAAGATTTCTCCCCTTAATAGTCTAAAGAATACGGAAAACATGAGGGAAATAAAGGCAAAATGTTTTCGAGGCAGCATTAATCTGTTATAAACTTTAAAACCTCTAAATGTACGCTTAAATTTTACTCCACGCACTTATACAACAGTCTGTTAAAAGCACTGCAATCATACTTCACATAAGGTTGATCTTTTCGTTCAACTTTCCTTTATCTAGACGAGAAGCTTATAATTCCGAAAGAAGAGCAGGAAGTGAACTTCGCATCTAAGCTAGATGATAGTGTGTTCGCAGACACCAAATCAGACGTCGAATTCACCTTAAACGGACAAAAGGTACTTCACCTTTTATTCTGGTCACAACTTGCAACTTGCCTAAAAATTTAAAATTCTAAATATTTAAACTCTTAATAAGTTTGTTCACAATTCTATAACTTTGATAATTGTGATGTATTCACAAAGAAGTATTTTTCCTTGTTCGTCTGAAGTTTTTGGTTTAAAAACTACAGTTAAAGGTTTTATTTTTAAATAAGAGTGATATCGTTTGCTTACTCATCAAGCTTTTTCACATTGATTGACACGGATGTGAAACAAGATTCGTCAGAAAGAGGAAAAAACAACATTATTTTGCTTATATCAGCTCAATATAACAAAAGGCAGACACTTTCCTGATATGAAATATGTGTCTGATATGAAACGGGAGCACTTACGTAAAAAACCTTTAACGCTCTCCTATACAATTTTCAAACGACAGAAAATCTATTTCAGAGAGTACATCACACTATCTAGCTAAAGGGACCGACGTTTTAGTTCCATTTACTGAGGTTCGGATCTGGAGATTCGAATTGACTAAATAATCTAAAAGTCGATTTTATTTTATTTACACACAGATAAAAACGGTCATTAGCGAATACGTTGGTGCGAACGAAAATGGTATTAAGAAGAAGTTCACTCGAACTAAAGTGGAACGGTGTCCAGCAGACGAATGCGATAAAGCAAAAACTAAAATCGCAACTTCGACTGTCGAGAAAGATTATGATGAAACTGCAGAAGGGGTAGAAGCTGATCGGATTAATCGAGTCGCACGTGGTCTCGATGAGAGTTATATCGATGATGCTCTATCGGATCTGGTTAAGAAACAATTGTCAAGGGAGGATTTGTTGAGTAGCACTACAGACGAGGAACTGATATGTACTTCAGCCGGATGCTTTAGTTCACTAGACGATATACGACACGTACAACATTTAGCGGATACTATACAACGGATCCAGGCTAGATTGAGTGAGAATCGTGTGGAACAGACGCTAGATAAAATGCGAGATGATATTAGCAGTAATATTGAAAAGACTTTACGTGGTATGAAAGACGGAGGAGAAACTACGACACCACCGACGACGACGGCGACGCAAGAAAGGACTGGAAACGAGGGGATTGAGAACGAGGGCGATTCTGATAGGAAGAAATTGGATGGGGAATTATGATGGAATTTAAATCAAGTTCTCACTGTGTGAAATGGTTGATAAAGAAAGCAATCAACAGTCTTCCTCCTAGATCAGTTGATCAGCGCCATGTCAAAACGACGTCACTCGAAGAATCCGCTTGAAGAATTCCGGTGAAATATTAGGTGGATTTTAAAGATAGAGTCCTTTATTCATTTTTATGGGGTAGATAGTCGGTTTTATATTCACAGTTTAACTCATCATTAGCAACAAGAAATTAGCTCTTCTCGTGAAATTTTAAAATTTGATCTCGTCTTTGTACGGTTTAGTCGATATTTCCAAGACATCGTTTTTCTTTGTCTGCAATGGGCTATTTCAGAAAAAATTCGTACCCCTATGTTGAAGGGTCTTCTTTGGGAAAAGCCACCTCTTGTATTTTGTTGTCCAGGACCCCTTGGATTTGTTCTCTTTTTTTTTTGCAACACTGTATTTCCGACTTCGTTGTCTGACCGACCACTCTTGATCTTCAACTTTATTTTACAGCCTACCCTGGATTTCCTACCTAATTTTACTGACCACTCAGGATTTTTACACTCGAAAAACCAGACTCCCTTGGATTTTTTATTTTCCAGACCACCCTGGACGATACACCTCCTCAGGGGTTCAGACTTTTTTTGGAATAGCCCAATATCAATCCTAAAGCAAATACTTTCACTGACTAACGCTACTAAAACTCAATTTTAGATAGTTTTCTATTTAATATCGGAATTTAGATTGGAGCTGTAAGTATCAAAATTCTATCAAATTTAGTCTAATTTTTTTTTCTATTTATACATAATTATGTAGAAAATGTTTTATTTGTATTTTATAGAGTTAAACTTTCTTTGCTATATGTTTTGGAACGATACTTTCACAATGTAGCTTTCAAAAGCACACCCGTTTCGGTGATAGCCTTTTAGCCAATTGGTCAAAAAATAAAGGAGGTAAATGCGCATTTGGATGGAAAGATATCCATTACTTTCAAGCTCAAAAAATCCAATGGGATTTTCAAACATTGAACAAATTTCTCTACTGGGATAAGTGTTCAGGGTATTTTTGCAATGGCAAAATATTTCTGGATATTCTACTCGCTAGGAACGAGTATTCCAGTTTTTTTTTCCTTGTGAAGGTCTGTACTACAGGGGTGTTTCGAAGAAGGGAAAGATGCATTTTCAAAATATTCATATTCAAAAAAATACTCACAATCACAGTCAAAATGCTAGGCTTCGAACTATACAGAACTCTTAAAAACGATACTAAGAATCTTTTTCCTCAATTTGATAAACTTCTAAAACCAATGGTTAGGGAAGATAGAATACCTGAGTAACTTTTTTGCTAAGTTGAATAAATATTCTCTTCCTTGAAGAATGTACAAGTATTCCTAATCTCTGGATTTATAAATGAATTATTATAAATTATCTTGTTCAGGGTTTTGTAAAATTATTTAGCAAATTATTTTTATAGTTTCTTATTCTGGAAATTTGTATGAAAGAAAAAGACCTGAAAATAAAGAAATCAAAAGAAGGTAAAATACACAATATGTTGATTATATTATTCCACAGATTCCCAACGAACTTTCACACAAAAGACTTAATCAGGGAATCGATTTTTCTCAAAGAGACATATTTCCAAGAGATCAAAATCGAGGGGACAAGCTGGAGTTTTTACAAGCTCTTATTTGATTTGGTTGGTCGTTAAGATGTAATAAAAGAATCTTATTACTTTTTCTAAAGAACGCTTCATCTCTATCACTTTAAATGACCAATTGGTGAAGTATCTTTTAAAAATCCAGCTCATCCCAAATCGAGAGACTTGCAACAAACTTAGATTCATGATGAAACTTGCTAAAAACAGATCTTTTATTCCCAAGTGATCAATCAAATTCCAACGAGACTTGCTACGAACCAATTAAATTCCCAAAAGACTTACCCAAGAGACTTGCTCAAAATGGATTAATCATTCCCAAAAGACTTGCTTCCTCCCTAGAGATCAATGAAATTCCCAAGAGACTTGCTCAAAATGGATCAATTATTCCAAGAGACTTCCCACAAATTGATCATTACCAAGAGATTCCAAAGGAAATGTCTCGTAAGAAATCGGAATATTCCAAAGTGACTATACTCAAGAAACTACCCAAGGATAGATTATTCCCAAGAGAGTGACTCCGAGATCAATTACTCCCTATTGATGAATTATTCCAAAAGGCAAAGGGGTTCCCGTGTTCCCGAAAAAAATGAATCGAGTTTGAACATGTAATCGAGTAAATAAGTTCTTAGGTGAGTTAAGGCATGTCCCAAATATATTTTGCGTGACGCACACCGCTTTCCATTATTCCTTAACTCTCATATATAGCTCAAAACAATCGTATCAACGAGAGGATTTCGAAAAGTGCTGGGTCAAAAATTTACATTAAGTCAATCTGAAGATGTCGGTCAAAAACTGATTTCGACGTTATAAAATACATCGAAAAAAACTCGTCATGAGTAAGATTCAAATTCAGATTTTTCACGAAGTCCAAAAAACCCTATTGTTGAGCATTTTTGGGCCCAAAATTTTTTTTTCTCGAAAAAATGAGCTTCATATTTAGCACACTGTTATTCTACGTCTTTGTACAAAAAATTAGGAAAAATATTTATAGGACCTCCAGGTAGGTCCAAAAATCTTAACCCGTTGTTGTGTTTCAACTCGATACTTTTAAAGGACACCCTGTACAAAATCTCAAGCGTTTAGTTTGATGGTATAAAATAATATTTTGTGTGCTCGAAAAACGACGATAAAATACAAAATAATTTCAATTATATAAATATCTGCCTATAAATATTCTTAAGTTACTCAAAACCGAAAAATGACATTCTAGATAATTATTCCAGATTGGTGGCAAGCTTATAAACCCGGGCACATATTTATATTGAGATACAAAACTCCATTCTCAAAAATGGTAATTTTTAGCCAGAAGTACAAAAAAGCAAAGTGTAAGAACACCCCAAAACTGCTAAAAAATACAAACATTTCGCCGAAACAAAAGCGGTATTTGGTTAAAATATCAACGGGATTACGGGATTCTTCCGAAAATGTAACGGGATTTCCAGATTTTAGAGACCATCGGATGCCCCCCCCCCACTTTAAAAAACCCATACACCATATCTCATACAACATTTATCTCCGGTAATGGCCTATCATTTAAAATCCTTTCATATTGAAATCGAGTTAAGTCAATATCAACATATTTCCCTTCCAATATTAATTCACTGATCGCATTTCCAGCCGCTGGAGATTGTTGTATACCATGTCCACTGAAACCATTTATGAAATACAGATTCTGGATGTGTGGGTGTGGACCAATCACACAGTTCTGATCCAACGTATTATAATCATAATAACCTGCCCATGAATGACAAACCTATGAAGATGAAATCACAAGAATTATATAAACCTTTGATCCACGATTTTGTGACGTGATGATTTATACAGGAACACTCAAAATAGCCTGGGTGTTTACCACTAGCTTTATTGTTTAAATTCAACATTAGTGGTGTTGAAATGGTCTTTTCAACGAATTAGTAGAAACTTTAATAGGATGGGCAGTCTAGCTCGCTATAATTCTAAAAACTCTAAAGGAATTCATTTTCCCCTCAATTCAATGATACATAACAGTCTGTTCCTGTAAAGAATCCTGCATTATAACATGCATGCGTAATTTGTCGTTATTTTAACCATATGTAGTTTATCTTTGAAATAAACAAAGAGGAATCAAAACTTTGAGGTGGAGGAACTAACCGGGTCGGGGTTGTAGATGGGGAAAATTTTCCGAAGTCGCTATTTCTGTCTATTTTTTGTAAAGGAAGGATTCTTTAGATCAGCTCCCTCTGAAATGCGAAAGGCCACTTTCTCCATACATGTGACATAAACTATTACAGATCTATGGAGTCTCCATAACTCGAACACGCACGGGGAACACAAATTTGTTCGAGCTATGGGAATTTCGATTTAGACGTTTACAACACATTTTTGTCAACTGAAAGGAAGAAAAAACTTTTTCGAGTTAAGGAGACATTTGAGGTTCGAGTTAAGTATAATCTTTGATATTTGGAAAGATAAGACCAAACCATTTTTATAAGCAATCTATTCATACCTTCAACTCTTCCATACCACGATATCGTTCAGCAAGGATGGGCCATAAAAAACTTTCAAAGTAATCGTAATCGACATCCAAGTTGGAAATGTCGGGTTCCTCATCCTGCGAAAAAAGTAAACAGAGTTTACTTAAATCGGTAGTAATCATTTCTTTGTAGTGCAGGTTGACGCTGGTTAACATACTATCTAGACTGAATCGCAGACCTCTACAAAACCGCAGGTAGTATCTATAAGAAGCACGAATTCGTTAGAGGATGCCAGCAGCCTACAAACTATCGTTATCAGACTTCTGCACGAATACACGTTTTTTTTAAGAAACACACTTTTAAGAAACATGAGACTCATAATGCCTAAAAACTAAGAAACATCTAATAAACATGCTGAGGCTGAGAATGAGAAAATAATATTTTTTAATTCGGTTTTTTTAAGAACCTTCCAATCCAGCCTTTCATGAGATTGATTATGTTAAAAAGTTTAGAAACATGATTTCTTAAGAAACATCGAGGCTGCTTGGTAAAATCAGTTTCTTAAAAAAAAAACCTGTATATAAATACACTTAAATCTTCAAATTCGTGAAATTAAGTACTTATGCAAAACTATTCTAGGACGTATCGCCGAAAATCTCACCAAAAGCTTATTTATGACTGTGTAAATTACAGATTTCTGATTTTGCTCCATTGGGCTATTCCAAAAAAAAATTTGTACCCCCTATGTTGAGAAGTTCTTTTTTTTTAAATGTGACCCCCCTGGATTTTTCAATTTTTCAGAACTCCCTTTTTCCTCCTATTTCTTTGGACCACCCTGGATTTTCAACCCGATTTTACTGACCACCCTGGATTTTATCATTCAAAAAACCACCCTGGACGTCACTCTTCCTCGACATAGGGGGTACAGAATATAACTGGAATAGCCCATTTGAAGATTCGCTGCGGTGCTGAGTATTACAAGCGATCGATTAAAGCATAAATCATCCTATTTAATCATTCTATGAAAAAATAACCATTGCATACCTCTTCTGGGCTGCATCCACAAAGATATCTTGTTCCAGTCTGTCCGTCCGGTTTAAAATAAACGCCGGTCGGGTCCACAGTAAGCGGAGCTGCCCTTCCAGGACCTTTTGGACAATCGAAAGCAAAAACATATCGTTTTCTTGGCACAACAGGTAAATGGAGGTTAATTTTGGACATGAGTTCACCAGCCCAAGGACCAGCTGCATTCACCAGAGAATCGCATTCTATATTCATCGCTTGACCATCGCAATCTACCTGGTAAACCAAGAGATATTCTAGAAAAGATCACGATTAAGATTGGGTTCCGTACCAAAACCAAATGAAGTAGTCTGAGGGCTAATTCAGACATAGGGGGTGGTGGTTCTGACATCCATACAGGGGGTGGACGAACATTTCCAGAGGTTTATCTGAGAAAAAATTACAGGGCGCGTTTTTTCATTTTTCTAAGGGGGGGGGCTGTAAAAAGTTATTCTAAAATTTCCAGGGTGTAAAAGACTGATTTTAGTTCGTCCACCCTCGCTTTAAGGTATGAAAAAAAATTTTCCAAGAGTATTTCTGCAAACTTTGCCATTTCCAGGGGTTATCCACACATTTTAAAAGGTCCGTCCACTCCCCTGTATGGTTTTATATAGAACAGCCCAATAATAAGTAACAATAACTGATATTATCTCGTAACCATAACTGATATTATCCCGTAACCATAACCATATTATTAATATGACACGCATATTACTGTCTTACACGGATCATGAACGACTCCAGTCTACAACTGAATCCATTCTATTGGTTAGATTGATTCAAAAACGAACCGATGGCTCTAATTATTTTCAGGCACAATGATTAAAACTACGTCCTCTGACCATTTCGTGATTCTAAGAGCCTGTACTTTCTGCAGTTGTTTAAGAGGTCTGCAATTTAGTCTTTAAAAGTCGGCGTAAAAACTGTAATTTCATATAATTATGTACGAATGTATTTACAGTAATGCCCTTGACAGTGGTACCAACATCAATCTTTTGGCAATCTCCTTTGATATAATGTACACCGATTTGTTCTGCTTTCTTCTTGAAAGCTTGCAATAAACACCAACCATCAAAACTGCCCTCCTTTTCTCCAGAGTCTATGGAAAATGAAAAACGCATTAAACAAGCAAGAATCACCGATCATTACCTGTACCATATTAGCAATTTAAAGACATGCTTTGCGACGCATGTCTATCCGATGAATAGAAACTTATCTTCTACTGTGTCCAATGTAATACTCCTGTCTCCCGAAGAGACGCCCCCCCCCGCTAATTGTTAAAAGAAAAAAATCCATCCCCCGCTCTTATTAAGACCCCCCCCTGCTAATTAAATTCGAATAATTCAATATTTTTTTTCAGTGTAGATATTTCCTTTTTGCAAGTATTGGTTCTTACTTTACGTGTTCATTTGCAAAAGTTTCTTTTTTTGTTGCTGAAATTTATATCAATTAAAAAAATTCTGTCTTCAAATTACCCCCCTCTTATTCCATCCCCCCCCATTGAGTTTCAAGCCCGAAGGGCTAGAGGTCAATCTCTAACCTTTCTCAGGCAAGAAAAATTGAAGCCTTAAAATATGCGCCGTATTTTTGATGACGGATTGAATCTAGCAATTCCTTTGTTTTCGAGTGATATATTTTTCGAAATTAAGCGGTAAATTTTAGTTTCAATCTGTTATTTGTGTAAAAACCAGGCGGGTCGCTCAAGGCCGCGCAACTTTGGTAGGATTTGTTGGCTTCAAATCCTACCAAAGAGATTGACCTCTAGCCCTTCGGGCTTGAAACTCAATGATCCCCCCCCCCCCCCCGCTTATTAGAATTTAAAACATTTTCCTATCCCCCCTGCTTATTCGGACCCCCCGTCTATTCAGGAGACAAGAGTAATTTAGCAAGGTCAGTAGGAGTTAAAGTTAAGTTAAGAAAAAGAAAAACTTACGGAACCCAAAAAGAACGCATTTAAAATGTGGGGATGAAAATGTCTATCAAAAGTGTGCAGTGTAGTTTTCCTCGTTGAACTTTGAACTTGAGAACAAAATCAATATTCAAGTGGGGCTGAAAGGGTGTTCTTTTCCTCGGGTACAAAATAATTCTAAAAATATTCCAGTGGGCGGAAGTGCAACTAGGTCAGTCACTGATACAGAGGTGATTTACTGTGAAAAGATTGGCTTACAAATATTAGCAGCAGCGATACCATCGGTATTAACCCATTCAAAATATTTATGAATTTCGTCTGACCCTACTGATTTGATGTCCACACCACAATTTCTAAAGAGACAAAAGATCATATTTGAAATCACTGGAATTCTGAGAAAAACTTTCCGCCTGCAGTCAAAATCGATTCTAAAGTTTCCTTGCCTAGAAGATAGGATAGAACGTCAATCATTTCCTAACTTATCCTTAATCCTTCTATTTGATTGGTCGGCTTTTGGAAAATACAGAAATCAAGTGCTATTTCTCTAGTCCTCAATAAGACCCAAAAAAGAGCTCATGGAGATATTTTGCGACTAAGAAGTCAGTAAAAACAAAACAATTTCATACTTTTGAATTTCTGCATTGGATTTCAATATATCAACACCAGATTCTGTAGCCAAGAATAAGTAGGAAGATTTGAAAAAGGATATACAAGGTTCTTCACCATCGATGGATAAATATTGGTCAATGTTTTTCATGAAATGGCTGCTCCATTGTGACAAACGTATATTCTCTGGTGTTGAGAATTGCTCGCGAACGCCTCCCACTGATAAAGAACTGGACGATTTTGAATACTAGAAAGAAAGATAAATAAAGCTGAGAATCTCATGGTTGATTGAAATTCGATTGACGTTTTCGTGAAATTCTGAGTAAATTAAACCCTCGGTCAAATTTCGAAATGTTTTAAATTTCCCTCGTTCCACTCGAGAAATTTATCCCGAATTTCCCTTGTAACCATGAGATTACTAGTACTTCTTCAGTTTTAGTTCAATTAATTCATGGGACCCACGACCATTTGGCTTGCAAACAACGCATACCATTAAAGAACTGGACGCTTTCAAATACTATAAAGAATATAAAACAGAAACATTAAAAGAGTTCACGGAGAAGGATAAGAACGTAATTTTGGAATAAGGCTTTTACAATAAAAGCGAGGAACTCGACCAAAGTCTCTTAGTTTACTTTTCCATTCTGATAGCACTAAAAAGCGATGCAAATGGCTTTTGGTACGAGAACCCCAAAAGCGTTTTCACCGTCATACCTTGGGATCGCCTTCCACAACTGCAACGTTTAATGAAGGTGCTTTATGTTTGAGAAAGAATGCTGAAGATGAACCCATCACTCCACCACCAACAATCACCACATCATAATGGATCTGTCTTTTCAATAACCATGTTTTCAAATGTTGGTTATATTGACACTGGTTAGTGGCGATTTTCTTGGTATTTGTTAATGTTTTTCTTAGTAGCAGCATTTTTATTAGTACCTGTTAGTATAGTTAAGTAAACAGAATTAAAAACAGACGATGTCAATGAAGACACGAAATGACTAAATGATACAATCACTACATCACAATGCAAAAAGCATGACTTCTGGTCATGTTCTTTATGGTAAGTATCGAGTTTAGATAAAAATTTTCTTGGTATTTTTCTCTCAAGCTTTTAATTAGTATCCTATCAGTAGTGAAATGAGTAGGACGAAATATAATGCAGTAAATGGGGGTTTAAAAAAGGTGGTCTTCATGGACAATAAGCTTTGGAAGTTCCTCAACTGTCTCTTTCAACCTGCCTTCTTCAATGAACTCCCGAAAGGAATCCCATCGTATTCCAAAAGTAGCTCTTACTAGAAAAGAAATACCACAACATCAGACAAACTATGAACAAACTAAATTTACAACATCCAGCAAGCCTTCTACACACTTCAATTCAATGAATTAAATGTTGAAAAATTAATTAATGAAAATGTCAAAACATAACTGTCTTCTATCTGCCTTCTTAATCTCATTTCTCTTCTCCCTTTAAGAAAATTGTCCATCAAATAAATTCATACATTTTATATCATAGGTCATCTTAAAACCATACCATTCGCGAACTATGGATAGTAGAAGCATCTACCGACTAGTGAACTGAAAAATTCTGCATAGTCGAACATTTGAATCTCACTGGGCTAAATACTCAATATAACTTAAGAACTGTTTCGTCTTATTCAGGGTCCAAAATTTTCATATCAATCGCATGCGAATATTGTTCAAAAATCTTCATTTCATCCACAACTCATTCCCAGGCTTCAAAAACCAAAATGAACAAAACATGAAAAATAACCCCTGTACACGTTTTTTTTATAGGAACAAACTATATAAGAACATAAGGCTTCGAGGCCTAAATATTTAAGAACATTCTAAGAACATTCTAAGACTTTGGAGACTTAAAAACATGCATTTTCTTAAGAAATTACATCAAAATGCTGAAAATAAGAAAATTTTAAGAACATTTTTAGGCTTCAAATCCAAAAAACTAAGAACATCCGAAGGCTTCGAAATTTTCTGACGTTCTTATAAAAAAAAACGTGTATGTATAATCTATCTCAGATCAAATCACTAATTTACTCCGTGTAGCAATATGTGCTAAGGCCTCGTTGATAGACTGGCAAAAAGATATCGTCTGATTCTAGCTAAACTGAAGTCGAGAAAAAGTTTCTGTAACATGGTTGACTGGAAAAATTGATTCGAGAATCTGCACAGCGTTGTATTTTTCCTCTTTATTTAGGTATACTCCTCCATATCTCAATCTGACAAAAAATAAACTCTTCTAAATCATATTCTAAAATTAATTACGGTAAACAACGGTGTTACAGTACAGATTGTAATCTTCAAATGCTATAAATGGAAGCTTTTAATTAAAGACCACAATTACTGATGTATGTTAATTGTTTGCCATAATGATGGTTGTTGTGTTGTTCCTTCCTAAATTCTAATAGTTGTTCATATGCGTCTATGTAGCTTTACTATGGTCGACATTGGTTTATTTTTTTTTTGCAAGACTCCCGAATGAAATTATAACGAAATAGAAACAACTAGGTGTGATGATACTTTGAAAAGGCTATCTTAAAATCTTAAATGTAGAAACTCTTTAAGAAAATAAACATGGAGCTACCAGAATACTGAAGCTGAAATTTGAGGGAAAATTAAGCATATCTTAAACAAACATCCAAGCTTAAATAGTAAAAGTTGTGGGCAATCGACTCTTTGAATTTACGTTTGAAATATCTAATGGAAAAGAACGAGCCAACAAAATTAAAGTTTTCCTAGGCTGAAAATATGGAGGCTGCAATTGTATCTCACCGTATGTTTATAAAAAAAGTACCGAATTTGAAGATATAAAGTATGTCATGCTTTAAACCCTTCAATAGTATATATATACAAAAGAATTCTTTTAAATATCCAATAAATTAATAAATCTACAATGTATTACATATATTTATAAAAAATGACAGAAAATGAAAGGAAGAAAATGCATCGAGAAAAAATAAAAATCTGTACACCTGAGAGAGGCAAAGGGAACTCAAGTAAAATTGATTTGTATCGAATAGAAAATGAAAAGATGAAAAAGATGAAAAATGAAGAGGAAAAAGATGATTTTTTTTATCTTTTGATGCTAAAAACTTTATTTTTGGTATATAGACCTTGATGCTCCTGATTTCTGATTTCAATTATCTGATTCTTGTATCGAAAGAAGCCTAAGAGTACCTCTATAATATACTCTCGGGTACCTAATAGCCGGGGGGTCGGAATAAGCAGGGGGGTTGGAAAAAATCTCAAAATTTAATAAGCGGGGGGGTTGGAATAAAAATGTCCTGGGTGGAAAATGTTTGAAAAAGAGGCTAATACAGCAGAATCAAGACAAACAAGGGAACTTTCAAAAACATTTTCCCCAAAATTAATAAGCGGGGGGGGGGTTGGAGTAAGAATGTCCTGGGTGGAAAATTTTCGAAAAATTAATTAGCGGGGGGGGGACGGCTATTAGGTACCCGAGAGTACTATAGTACGACGAAATAAACAGGTCCTCCCTGTTACCCATATCAAATGAACACTCAAAAATAATAATTAGAAAGAATAAATTTATTAGATAATTTTAATAAGCCGGTATACTATTGAACTGCTTGCTTTTGTTTCCATCTGATGTATCTTCTGATCTATCTGAAAACCACGAGGCCCCACTTTTGGGCCGAGTGTCTAACACTTCATGAGCAGAGCCATTAACAAGGTCCTCGTTTTTATCCAAACTTAATTTACTGGTCAATTCTTTGGATGAAGTACGGAATTTTTGTTTAGCTTGGGCGAGTTGTTCTCTCCTATTTAAACCAGTTTTCGGAGCGCCTTTATGTTGGGCGGTGGGCGTCACGCCATTAGAGATTGGTTTTGATGTGTAATTGCTGGCAAAGTGGTCAGATGATTTATTGATTTGATCCACAATATTATTAATGTCTCTATTATTGTTGTTGGCCTCCGTTTGAGCTATTGGATCTTTGGGTGGAATCGGGGGCGGTTTTTGAGGGCGAGTTTCTTCGTGAGTTGGTGGTAGGGCGGCGATTCCGACATCAACAAAATTACTGAATTGCACGGATCTTTTCTTAGGAGTGTTTTTCTTATTTTTTGACAAAATCGATTTGATTGGCTTCCCTGATGGGGATATAATGACCGGTGTTGAACTTTCAACAGTCTCTAAACTCAATGGCGGTGGAGGTTCGTTTATCACTTTCTTTATATCCTGAGTTGTGACCGGCTTTGAAACGTTATTATTTATAGGTTGGTAGAAAGCAGGTTTCACGTGTGTCTGTTTCTGTGTTTCGATGACCATAGGAACAAGGTTATCATTGTTTTTACTTTGGAAAGGAGCGCGCAATTCGCTCACTGTGATTGGTTTATAAACTTCATCTGGGTTTTGTTTTTTCGATTTACCTTTTTCTAATTTTGGTGACGGCTCCTCCAGAGAGCTAAAATCGATCCCTTTAACGAACTCCCGTATTTGTTCACTTTGTGACGGTGTATAGACGGGTCCTTGTTGTTTAAAGGAACCCTTTGTAGAGTTCATTTTGGACGGAATTAAATTGTTCTCAGATGTGTTTTTATCTGTTGTATTTGCTTCCGATCTCTTTGGAACGTCAGATACAGTTCGTTTGAATTTGAAATCGGAAATCTCCTTATTTTCTGTGTGGAATGTGCGTTTAACAGGCTCGCTAACCGTCCTCTTGAATTCAAAATCTTGAAACGGTGGCCGGTTATCTGTATTTTGAGATGCAGTAGGTTTGGGTGTCCGAATTCGTTCACTGACGGCAGTTTTTGACACTCGATCTTTTTCGTCATTCGAATGGGGAACTTCAACGACATATTCTTTCTTCGGCGTCGATGGAAGGCTTTCACCATTCGTTACCGGTTCAATGGAATTTAGTTTTTCGTCTACCGGAGAATTTTCAATATTACTTTTATCGCCATTATCGAAAATCAATTTCATGTTATCATCCTCAAACAAAAATCCTGCTTTACTTTTTGGAGAAGTAGAAATCCAAGAATCGGGTGACGCGAATTCCTTAACCTTTGTCTGTGTTGGTTTCTCCTTACGTTCAGGCGCTACCATATTATCACCGTTAGATTTAACATCACTCTTCTCAGTCGGTTTAATATCTGTGTTCTCATTTTGATCTTCATTCTTATTTTCAACTTTATTCTCATAATTTATTTCCGCGTCAATTTTATTTTGCGGCACTTTTTTCAATTTGATATTTTGGAAGGATGGTGAAGGTGTGCGTTCTTCAGACAAAATGGATGAATTTTCGAATAATCTTTTAGCGTTGGAAACACTTCCTTTGACTGGTTTGACGTCCTCTTTAACAGGAGACTCTGGTCTGTAAATTGTAGATTCGGGTCTGTGATTTACACCCTCCTCCTCATCCTGAAAAACAATTATCAGAATTAAGTCAAACATTGTAAATTGCAGATGTAGAACGATAAACTCGGTATATATTCGCTCATTATCTGGATAAGGCTATCACTGTGTCTCACTAACATTCTGCCGATTGGTAGTGTGAATGTTTCGATCACAGACTTGCACCGCAATGGACTGTGTTCGAATCCCATGCACTTCCATGCAGGGTGTTAGGGAAATATGGTGATAGACCTTCACTCATAAGTCAAACATCAGGACAGATATTCATATAAAAATAAAATTCCTAAATTTTTAAGCCCTAAAAAAAACACGATTATAACTGATAGTTGCTGGTAAAAACGTTGGCAAAAACTTTGAGTTTAAAATTTTAAAGGCTTAGCTACTTGATTTATAAGTTTTTATTTTAAAAGTTAATTTAGTTACTTCTTTACTTTACATCAAATTATACCTTAGCTTTATTTATACGTGGTGCTGACGTATTACGTTTAGCATGGCTTGGTGACTCATGCTCAGTAGTTTTAGTGGTACGTGGTGTTGAGGTATTACTTCTAGCAGATCGTGGCGAGCCATGTTCGCTACTAAAGCTAGGTAAACGCTTCAACTAAAATAAAAATTAAGTATAGTAGTCCGAATGTGAGACATTTAACAGATTCAAGAAATATGGATTAAAGCTGCATTTTAAAACAAAAATCACAGAGTACAGAATACCCAAGCTCTTGTAAATAAGAAACGTTATATCACGTTTACGAATTAAGTTTAATAGATCCTCTTTAAAGAATACAAAGAATTTTTACTTGAGTGGATAAAAGTCACCTACCTGATTTTTATCGCCTAATATTTGCGCCATTTGTACTTGAGCTGGCATTTCTCCGCTCGTTGACGCTTGCTTCATCAATAACATGTGCGTTCGACTTGCTGCGTCATCGAAGTTCTCCTCTTCTGTGTTTTTACTCTCTCCATCGGATTGCTTGTTATCAAACTCCTCCTGGGAGGCTTCCCAAATATCTTGGGGCGTTCTCGGGCGTTTGTTTTCATCATCACTTTCACCGCCTTTCGGTTTTTCTTCTTGTGGAGATACTGTCTCCTGATTGGTTGAAATTTCAGTGATTTCTTGATCGTCTTGTTTCGAGATTTCAGGGACTTTTTCTGGTTCGAAGAATAGTCCTCTCGTAGATGAGAGTCGAGGAGATTTTCCTTTCGCTCTACCTTTCTGGAAGAACATATCATCGCCAACTCCTGATAAACGGGACGGAGGCTTCTTGAAAGAAATCTCCTTGTCTTTGCTGTTATCCTGGAACATGCTTCTCACACTCGACACGCTCGTGTTCAATGCGTCAATTTCTTCGTCTTTCGGTTTAAGCATAGGTGCCTCGTCTTCATTTTTCTTTTGAAACATATCCCTGAAGCTTGACACTCGATCTCTACCTTGAGGCATTTCTTCCTCGTTGGAAATTGATTGTGACTCTTCCTTAACAGGAGATGAGACATTTAGATCGGCTTTAGAGCTATCTTGATTTGTACTTGAATCAAGGTTTAGAGTGTAATCTAGCACTGATTCTTGTGATGAAGTGCTTCGGGTTGAATCGAGAGTCGATTCGACGGGTGAGCTGACGACGCTTGGTACAGATTGAGGTGGAGGTTGTGGAGTGGACGGGGAATTCTTTGCAGAGGAAGTCGTTTGAACTTTGCCCCACTTGCTCACTTTCTTTTCCGATTTAACCGGAGGTATTTTCTCGTTCTCATTTCCTTTCTGTTTCTCTTCGAAAAAGGATTTCGAGATTTTCCCCACTTTCGGTTTTTCAGATGTCTGAGCTGATGACTGTGTAGATTCCCCGAAAATCGATCGGGATAACTTCCCCGGTTTCGGTTTACTTTCGGGAGCAGTTTCCGTAGTGGGAGACAGTTTACGGAACATGTCTCTAGCAGCAGATACTGAAAGACTGTTTTCTGCGTCTTGCTGGGCCTCTTCTACTTCAGCTCGTTCCGGGACACCGTTGTTTTGAGGAGAGGTTTCCACCGTATTATCAGTATTGTTCCGGTTTAATTGTAGGGTTTCCGGCCTTTTCGGTGTAAAATTACGCTCATTTCTTTCTTTGGCTTTCATGACAACTTCATTGGGTAAACCGTTGCGTATATTTGTTAAATTACTATTTTGTTGACTTTCAAATCTTTGGCTTGAGCTTGCAACAGAAGTTCGGGCTGGAGGTGGTGGAGCATTCTGACTCTTTAATATGAAAGGTTGTCTGCTTGGAGAGCTTGAATTTTCTTCTGTGGCGTTCCCATTAGGACTGCTTTTGGGTGGAGGACGACTGGAAGGAGGGCGGTTTGACGGTGGGCGGTCGTTATTATTTTTGGTATTATTTACGCCCATGAAAGATGAGCCAGATGGATTTTTAAAGCTGTTTGGTTTTGAATAACCATTGCTTGATCCATACGATCCATTCGATGTTGAATTATGGCTCTTTTGGCTACTCGTGTAGTTGGCATTCTGGCTGTAAGTTTGGCCGTTATTTGCAAACGATACACCGTTCGATTTGACAGGCGATTTGACTGGAGAACTTCCGTTTGATTTGATAGGTGACGTTGGTTTTGAGGAAAGAAGACTGTTGTTGCCACCGTTGAAGAATTGTTGTCTATCTTGCCAACTGTTGGTCTTTGTACTTTCTTTCTCTTCTTCTTCGTATTCTTCTTCGTTGTTGTTGTTGTGGTTGTTGTTGTTGTTGGTGTGGTGGTTGCTGGAGGGCTGATTGAATTTCGGTCGTGTCATCTGAAATAGTAAATAAATTTAAAATCAGAATTCATGATATGCACCATTGCGATGACTTCCACGGAACCCAACAGCTAATTGGTTGCAACTGACTGACTTTGACTGACTTAACGTCACTTGCAACCAATCAGCTTTTGGGTCCGTGATGTAATGTCAGGAGGCATTGCAATGGTGTATATTCATGCTTGAAAATTCATAAAGCGCAAAGTCGATAATGAAGATATCAAATCTAAAAAAATTGAGAAAGTTCAAAAATGCTATCTTAAAGTGGTCACTCACATGTAAACTATAAGAAAGAGTAATGCTTTTGTTCTACAGCTTTTATCGGGTTTGGAGAAAAAATATCACAATTTAAAGACTATATTTTTATCTGACTGCATTATAACAAAAATAATTTTTTTAAATCGTTCGCTATGAATAATCTCTATTCTTTTGGAAATATTTCAAATACTTCCTCTCCTAGATTGCGTAGACTGGATGCTGAACAACAATTCTTAAACATTAAAGGAGTATCTTTTTTTCAAGAGACTTACCGCTAAGCTATCTTTACGTTTAGACATGTCTCTCTTGACAACAGGGTTTCCGTTGAATGCGCTTATGGCCCCTTTTACACCATCAAAATTATCTTTGAATGAGTTGTTACTGACAGTTGATTTTAACGTGAATTGGGGGTCTTTGAGCACTTGTACAGTTTCTTGTTTGGTTGGAAGATCAATGGGTGTGCGGCCCGGCGGACATGCGATGATGAATTCGATGTATTTCTAAGATTAAAATAATTTGAAATCCAGTAAAACTCTCGATTGACAGGTACTGTAAGAGACGGACACCTCTGATTAGCGGACAATTTATTTTCCTGGCCGTTCCCAATTCCAATCCTCATAAAAAAGTTTCCAAAAGGCGAACACTAACCCGATGTTTCCCCGATAGTGTTCGTTAATTAGAGGTTCCACTGTAAATCAATTTTGAACATGGAAAAATCATATTGGCATATTCGAGAGTAAGTCCCAATCATAACCAGTAAAAATTACTATCGTTTCATACGTTTTTACTTCAATTATATTTGAAATCAGCTTGACAATCAAACCTATTTACGTGTTTTCCGAACCTTTTGCTAGATCGGCTAAAAAGGGTTTCAGAAAAGTCAAACTTATCCATAAATTGGAGGTACTAACACCACTGAATTACTTAATTGGCAACTTTTACGGAAGATTTCAGAGAGAAATTATATTTTGAAAAAATCGTGTCTTTCCTTTCGAGTTTCAATTCTAAAAGCAAAACCAATTTGAAGCACAACAAAGTATATCTTTCAGATTTTTGGATATTTCTTTCTCAATTTTCTCTCCTCATATTTTATTCTGAGTTTAAAAAAGTGTGAACGAAAATGATAAAAATCTTTTTCAGTTGAAGAAAATTACAAATGAAGAAAAATATCAAACAAAGATAAAAATCATTTTTAAATTCAACCAATGAGAACGTTCTAAAGCCAATATCAAGCTAATGTAATGATGAATAGTAGAAAGGAAAAAGTAACGTAAAACAGCTTGTTTTTCCGAAAGTGCGCACTAACAGGAGTGTCAGGAATTGTAAAATGTTTTCCTAATTAAACAAACCCTTCTTAAATAGTATCATTTGATAAAAGAGGGATAAAGATTGTCTTACTAACGTTAGAGGACCAAATTTGACCTTTTCAAAAACGAAAATTAAGGCTGGTGACAACTTATTTCTGAAAGACTGAGATTTCTGCAACTTACCGACCACCAACCTACATTTCATAGCAACAGAGATCCCGCCATTATGGAAGCAAACATCCGAATCTGTAGTGACGATCCCTTACACAAATTAAACGTTTGCTTCCATAATGGCGGAAGTTACGTAACTTAACAAAATATGAAAAACATGAAAAACCACTGGAGAGTCTTCCGAGAACTTTTAAAATTTTCCACCCAATACGTCACTTTAACAATAGAAAAAGTGACGTATTGGGTGGAAAATTTTAAAAGTTCTCGGAAGACTCTCAAAAACAGAAAAGTTGCATAATTCCGTGAAGTCATTGCAGTGGTGCATATCATGAATAACTTACCGACCACCGTTTCATAGCAGCTGAGATGATTTCTTTAGCAGTTTTAAGAGGTAAGCCGTACAAATCATCACCTTCAACGTTCATTATCCAATCACCAGGCTCGATAAACCCTGACAAAGTAAAAACAAAGAAGGTCGAATTTTCAAAATCTGAGGTGTAATTGTCCCTGAAAATCAGTGAAAAATTTGTAAAAATGTTCAACAACTGAAAGCCGGATTTTGGCTACTTGAAAATTTGCAAGATTTTCATGGATTCATCAAATTGATATTTGTCAGCATTCACAATTTGAAAGAAAATCTGATACCTTATTACACAAATATTACTAGTCATTTTATTAACACGAATTGAAAAATTTCGTGTTAATAAAAACCACATTAATTAAAACCAGCCGTGGTGTCCTTGAAAAAGCAAATAAAATTCGTGTTAATTTTTTGCGTGTTAATTTTAAGGCGGTTGAATACTTGCCTAGTAATATTCGTGTAATAATGTATGAGTGTATTACTGTCTACACCCATATCACCATATAACACTATTTTAATATCTCCAGACAATCTCTTACCATGTCTCTGCACAGCGCCGCCTTGGTGAACGGCAATCACACTAATGTAACCATCCCGTCGCAAGAGATCAATATCCAACGAGGCAATCTTTGGTACTGGAACAAAATGTACTTCACGTCCTCGAAGAATCTCTGCTGGGTACTGAAAGTAGAATAGATAGTAAGTAGAATAAATGAATGAATGAATTAAAGTAAAGACTGTTCCTAAAAAGAATTGACATTTCTTGAAGGAGAGAATATAATAATGAAGGGAAATGCCTCGTTAAAAAAGGTAATCTTATACGGTTGATTTTCAGTAAAAATGGGCAAAATGAATAGAGTTAAAGAACTGGTAAAACGAATCAATCGATGGAAAAGTCTATTTTTTACGTTCTATCTTTCTTTTGTTGAAATAGAGTTGAGCACCTTAGGAGCACCTTTCATCACTTAAGGTGTTGCGAAAAAAACTGTGGTCGTCAGGCAACCTTGCCAATAACGATTAAAGCTCAAAAAGTCGTGGTTTTATGGTACAGGCAAGCTTATCAATGAAAAAACTAAAACTCAAACTAAAACTCAAACCTCGAAATTTGAAGCCGAGGGAACAATGAAGTCTTCATTGTCCACTTCATATTCAGGCTCCACATCATCGTATTCAATCAATTCAAAATTCTTCTTATTGGTGAATTTCGCTTTCTTCGGTTTCTTTTTACTTTCACCATTGTCTTCTTGCTTTGGCTCGGTAATCAAAATCGATTTGATTTCTATAGACCGGAAAATACAAAATTTGATTAGTGAAAAGTGTTGTCGAACAACGGCAACATGGCTCGGGTATCGATCGAAAAAAGCTTAAGATCGACATTACTGTTCCAATGTCACAAAGTTTTTAAAGATCTACAGAGAAAGATCTCTAAATTTCTCCCTGTTAGACACTTTTTCGCCATAATCTACCTTAAGGGTCGGTTTACGGAAGTCCTCCCGCATTACCTTGCGGGGCATTCGATCTATAACGATCGAAAATCGATCAAAGAAAGAAATAAAACTCACCTTTTGGTCCGCTCAAAATGTTATACACATCCTAAAAATCAAGAATGAAATGAAAACATTACCATTGACTAGAGGTTGAAACAACGAAACCAGACAAAAGAATGCACAAAGTTAAATTTTATTTTATTTCGAAGGGAAACACATAAAAATACAGAAATCTATTGTGAGTGAGGGAACCGGATTCCAAATGCTACTTACTTCATTATATCGGACAATCATGGTGATCCTACTTTTCCCACGTAATGCATCGACAGCCTGAAATTTTAAGTGAAAACGCATTCTATTAAAACGATGTTACTGCAACTAATGTATGAAATTTTATTCTGTAAACGCAAATTCCTTGATTTTGTTGCTTTTACTTTGAAGTTATCAGATAGACGCTCTCAATAAAACTGTAATGGTTCAAATTCTAAGAGGGTAAACCAGACAGTGAATATCAATGAACATGATGAATAATGGTTGACGGACAAACCTGTGAATGGGAAATGTCACGAAAACTTTTGCCATTCACATCAAGAATCTGATCCCCGACCTGCAAAAACAAAAACGAGATCCTTCATTACAGGAAACAATTAGTTGAAAAGAGTCTTAATTCTTTCAATCTAGCCTTAGCAAGACTATTTGAGACCTAGATTGAAACTTGCACTGTAGACTCTGAAATCAACAAATATCTACAGTTAAGAGCTATTGAAACTTGCTAACCATTTAAAAGACATCAACTTTTAAGATATTACCAAAGTTCCTTGAAAAGACCAAGGAACTTTAATAAAACAGTTAACAATTTAAGTTTCTTGAAAAGACGAAAGGTTGTTTTTCTCCATACTGTACCTTCAAATGGACTTCAGCAGCGACAGAATTTTCGGCAACTGAGATGATGTATACTCCTTCATGGTTCTCCACCTTCTTTTGAATGCTAGAAATCACCAAATACAAAAGAGATACAATTCAAACAGAAGACAAAGAGACAAAGGGAAAATAGTGTTTAAAGCAAGGGTAGACGACAAAGGTGAACGTAAAAAAGAAGAATTTGTTATACCTTATCAGCGAGAAAAACCAAGAAAGGAAAAGTTATTAGCGTGGTCGGCTTGGAGATCCTGAGACATTGCATTTATATCAAACTTTGCTGATAGGCATGGGGTAATTGTTATTTGAGGAAAATCATCTTTTATCGATTTGGGGAAATCTAAATTCCAGACCTTAAGGATTTCGTAAAATAGAAATTTTAACATCTTAACCCTTTAAATGCCGTGCGTATTTTTTAAGGTTCGACCTATTTGCCACGGGAAAAAAAGAAGGTTCGATCTATTTGCCGATGTCGGCCGGCAAAAAGTAGCGATTTTGACTTCATTTTCTGAATAATATATGAAGTATTAACCACCT
This sequence comes from Clytia hemisphaerica, assembly GCF_902728285.1. Taxonomy (NCBI): domain Eukaryota; kingdom Metazoa; phylum Cnidaria; class Hydrozoa; order Leptothecata; family Clytiidae; genus Clytia; species Clytia hemisphaerica. The sequence goes on from NW_027103532.1 coordinate 364,804, forward strand.
AATACAAAAATCTTGTAAAAAATGATACATTTTCGGCAAATAGGTAGAAACTTCGCATGTCGGCAAATCCCGACAATGGCAAGGAAATCGAAAATGCTCATGTCGGCATATGCCGACATCGGCACGGAAAGGGTTAAGAAAGAAGCAAGTTTCTACTTTTAAAAGCGTTTGTGAAATACATACATTATGCCAATTCCTTCTTTGCCAACAACAAAAGAAACTAAGCGATCTGTTCGCGATAAGTCCTAAAAGCATAAAAAAGAAAAAAATTAAATTAGGGTTACGTTCAGGAAAGAAGAACTCCATAATTGAGAATGAAGAAAAGCTACTGAGATCTTGGTTGATATAATTGAGTGGAGAAAAGGCCATCATGAAATTTTAATGCATTTTCATCTTCAAAGAAAAAGCTAATATTCTTCTAAACTAAGCAATGTTTTGTTTCGGTAGTAACCTAATGAATATAAAAGAATCACCTATTAGGGATATCTATCATCACAAGAGGAAACTTTTTCTAAAAAACTAAAACCTAAAATTCACGTGCAAAACACGCTTTTAAGATTTTTCTTAATTTTTCCTGATACAAGATTAAAAAAATACCTCCGTTTCATTGTTGGCAATGACATCCTGAAAGTAAAGAAGAGAAACTTATTTTTTTATCAACCTTGTAGATCAAAATATAGAGTATCCCAAATGACAGTAGATGATGTATCAGCTAAGCATAAAAAATACCAAGTCAGGGACAACTTGCTGGCTCCAAAGCAAAAATATTTTTTTTGATAAATTGTTTGAATATCGTTTGAAATTTTTAGTTAAGTTATAGCAGCCGAGCTCTGAAATAAAGTCCTGGCCTGGTTTGATTTCATTGAAAAGTCTTCATGTTAAGAATATCGGAGAAATATCAGTATTCCGACAAACATATTCTAAAGACACCTTAAAAATATCTTCCAGCAACAGAAAAACTACTATTTAGATTTACTCTGTTGTTATCCTGAAAGTCCCAGCTTATTGCGGAACGCTAAAACAAAATCTAGCTTCTATAAAATATGTAGATGAATGTTAAAAAACGTTGTGTGTTAGCTTGAGATTCGAAGTTGAAAGACCTACCGAATCTTCTTCATTATCGATCTTATTCCACATAATTTCACCGTCATGGTTTTTACAGGGAATCGTACCGACATCTGAGAAAATAAAGAATGTAGTAAATTTTGAATTATAATCAAAAGATTTTGCTAGGATGTTGATGGAAAATATACTAAATATAGAGGATTCTTTCATTGTCTGAGAACAAAGAGATTGGCCAATTCTAATGTACAGTCGAAGTTACTTTTTAAAAATTTGGGAAATTATACTAGGTACCTATACAAAAGCATTGTATTAGGAAAGACTGGTTGTCCCTTTGACTCTCAGGCCTGTCGGAACAACCGAAAAAATGGGGAGACTGAAGGCTCAAAAGGAGATAAAATTCGTTTAGGAATTTGAGAAAAAATCTCATTCTCTCAAAAGTGGGGAGGCTGAAGTCTCCCGCTTCCATCGGGTCTCTTAACCGTGTCCCTTACCAAAGTTGTGGGAAAATGAATTTTGAAGGAAAAAGGAATTCTTTCATTAGGGAGAAAATATAGAGAGCATACTTTTGACAGTGAGCGTAAGTGAAGCATTTTGGTTCAAGATGGCGAGAAATTCTTCATGTAAAGTTTCTTGCAAAGGAAGACCGTTTACTTTACGTATCTCGTCACCAGCCTAGTAAAGAATAAAGAGTCATTACATCAAATTTATAGTAGTACTAAAGTCATCTAAAGCTTTTGATAAAGGATGGACTGGAAACTGGTCTTTCTACAAGGGATAGGATACGAAACAAAAGGTCATTAAAATCCGTAATTTTCATAATTCACTGCTATGGAAAACTATCTTGGTCTCTTATCTGTGAACTGTTAGGGTATTCTTTAAAAGGAAAATTGTGGAGTGGCTGAATTAAAATTGAAATTTGATTAAGATGCAAGGGTCATTTGTCAGCGAGTGGTTACGATTGCATTGTTTTGATTTTGGCGGCGTGACCGACAAAGAATCAATTATAAATTCACAATTTGTTAATTTTTAATACAATAAAAAAGTAAAACCAAAGTCATGGGTTAAAGAAAACCAAATTTGAGGGCAAAGAAAAAGCCATAGATTTGTTTATATTTTGTTTGATGGTTGCGATAGCGAATTGAAGTTAATGAATGTGCATTGTCTTCATTCAATCCCAAAATCAATGAAATAAAAATTTCACCATTTATGGTTTAAAATATTTTGTAAGAACTTCTTGAGAATGTTAATCAATGCGACACAAAACTTGATAATAATTTTTAATACCTGAATATTGAAATAGTATCAATATCACATTGTTGGAAGTTATGCATCAGATCTAACAGGTCTCTCACAGTTTGGAATTTGAGTAACAGATATCCTGGAAATTCGAATTCCCCCCAAAAATTCGTTTTAAAATATTCAAATAAAATAATTTCATATTCACCTTCAGACCAGTGAGATAAGCAGGAGACCCATCAGCCACTGCGGTTACAAAAAACCCCAATCCGTGTTCTTTTCCTGAACAAATAAAAATATAAGTTTAAAGGAATTTGAGTGATTAAAAGGTCAAAAGGCTTAACGTATCAAAACCAGATTATTATAGGGTAATAAAAATCTAAATGGATGAGTATGTCTATGTAATAAGGCTATTAAGGTAAGCTCAATAAACCAAACTATCACTTTCAGCCAATCAAGTCCGTTTAATGTTAAAATATGACTTACCTCCTCTCAATGAAAATCCGTACGATTCTTCGCCTCGTTTTTTTGTTATTTTCAACAATCTTTCTCCGTTTCTAAAAAACGAGAAAGGAAATCCTAATTCAGAAAGGTTCCATTAGAAACTTAGACCAAATAGAATGAAAGTTAAACATAACCCCCGTCTCAGTGAGACAGTGAGGGTTTTTAAGCCAGTGAGGATAAAACGAGGCAGCAAAATGCAAAATAAGAATGGGTGAATTCCTTGTTTCTAAAGGTTAAGGTTTCCAAATTCAAGTATTCCATCTCAAAACTTTAGCGTTTTTCCCAGTAGGAATGATAGTTTATTTCAGTTTTCCAATGAGAATGAAATTACCGGGTACTTCTCTAACCGTAAAAGTATTTTTGTTGATCTTTTTTCCCGTAGTTAGCTCTCGGTGGCAAAGTGGGTTTTTAAACTTAATTTTAAAGGAGTAAAAAAAACTCACTTATTTGGCTCTGTTAGTTTTTCATAAATAGCAACGTGTTCAACCGTCAATAAGGGCCTAAAGAGAAGAATATAGAGTTTAGGTGACAACAGTAATCTGAAACCATTGAATCGAAACGCAGGAAGCTAAACCAAACACTATAAGAGGTTGATGACATTTTAAAACCTATTCTGGCTTTGGTCTCAGTAGCGTAGGCAAGAGGCGCAAAATTTGTGTAGGACAGCATATTTTTATGACACGGTAATTATCTATTCATAATAAAAGAAGATAATTATGGTGTCATAAAAATCTACTCCCCTAAAAAAATTTTGCGCCCCTCTTGTCTACGCTACTGGGACACGCTTTGTTCTATATAGAAAGGTCTTTCCAGTAAATTAATTAGAGATCGTCAAAGTTTCAGAGCTTCTAGCCCGCCATTTTGTTTTCAATTCTGGTCGTCAACATCGCGTTTCAAATTATTTCGAACGTTCAAAAATCTATAATTAGAAAGCAACAATAACTTACTTAATTTCTTTGAAAAGTGGATGCGATTTTTCACTGCTCAAAATACGTTTTAAATTTTTGACCAATTTTTTCACGTCTTGTGACCTAACAGTGAAAAAAAAGAAAAACCAAGATTTAGTTATTTGTATTTATTGTTGTATACAATAATTATGAAAAAGATAAAGAAAATGAAAAATAGCGTCGAATATTCAAGGTTGAAGGTTACTTTTAATTAAATTTCAATTTATCAGAAAAAATGTGATATTCAATGCTTTTTTTTGCGAGAATGCTCCTCAAATTCACAGTTGATAGGCACACGACAAACACCCTTTGATCTTCAAGGAATTGGAAAATTGACTTTTCATGCTAAATATTGAAACTCACTCGTGATAGAAGCGGAGTGCTTTAAAAAGTCTACTTCTGTCCTCCTCTGATTCCAGATATGTGGTCACCTGAAATGAGAAAAAATATTTTGAGAAATACTTAGTACGATAAGATTGCCTATCTAGAGCTAATGACATCAAAAAAAGTGAAATAAGTGAAAATTGAGGGACAAATATTGAATTCCTTATAGTTTATAGAGTCAGAAAAATTTACTCGGCGTCCACCAACCTTAAGAAAACTCAGGATTGGCATTGTCATCCCTAGGAGCGATGTGTCAAAAACATAGACGGAAGAAAGACACAAACGTCGAACTCAATTTAAATTTTTAAGATTCCGTGCAAAATAATCTTACAGTTTAAATTACGAGAAAAACAGTTGGAGTCTAGTTTACAAGAAAAACAGTAGAATTCTGTTACAAAACCACGCTGTGAAAACACCTGTAACTGCAATCAATGAAAATTTATGGATTAACAAACTTGATTTACAAGTTATCCAATATCATGTTGATATGTTATAAAATTCATTGATGAAGGTTTGAAGTTATGAATCATATATAGGCGGAACCTCTCCGGGTTTGAAATTAAAGAAACAGATATCCTACAAGCATCTTTTCCAGACAAGACAAAAGTTTTTGATATTAACAGCTGTCAAAGATGACGTACCATGACTTTCTAAGAATCAAGAATATGATCTTTGAGTCCAACTGAAGATTCCAATGAGTTTATAATATGAATTTCCCAATACCATTTTCGACCGGTATCCTGTTTTAAAACAGCCTGATAAAACTATTGTATATGGATTGATGATCACCATCGAGATATTTTTCTTGACAAGTGACGAGAAATACTTAAGTTAGAAAAATTGTCCCCCCTCTCCCTAGTTAGCCCCAATTTTGGTCGAACCGTGACGCTACTGGCTAGTAAGGTATGTAAATAAGTCAACCCTTTTATATACTTTTAATATAAAAGTTGTTGATAACAGATTTAGCATTTTTTTGTTTATCTCTTAAATTTATTTTGCAGATGTTTCAAAATCGAGGCAACTCTTGTCAAAAAAATTACAAAGTAACCCCTCTAGTTTTCATCAAATTACCTTAGGTAATAAACCGTTAGTGTGGAAGGAGACGGTCTTATTTTTGCTAACACTTCCTCTACCAGGAGGTAACAACACGCCATGCCCATTTTGCTCTTCGATGGGCGGTTGCATGATTGGAGAATGGGCGTATGAAGTGCTGTAAATACTTCGACGTGAAACACTACCGCCCATTCCGCCATTGTAAGAGGAAACATCATCAGGGTGTAAACCATCATCAACACCCAAAAATTGTACTTTATTCATTTGAGCAAGTGTCATTTTGTGAAATTCTAATGTATTCTTTCAATTTTCAATAAAACCAAAGAGAAGGTTTGACTATAATCAAGTCAAAATAACGCCAATATTGATTCTGAGCTCATCTTATCAAGTACTTTTAAATTTATCTTAAAATATGTTTAAAAAAGAAAATCAAGCTTCTTTGGGTATGAGATAAAGATAAAATTCAAAGATTTTTCAGCTCACAGTATGTAAAACTGAACAGTTCCGTTTCAAACAAACAATGTAATATAATTGAACCAAAATTATTTGTACCAATACAATTCTCTTCAGGAGATTTTAGTAACTACAACAGAAAATCCCAAAAAATAATAATTGTCCCGTTTATATTTTTGTTGATTTGTCAAAAAAGTAACATACACACAGAGAAAATAAATTTTTCATCATTCATAAAATTTTTTTACATCAATAACTTCAAAAATATTTTCCATAGACATACAGTCCTCAAAAGAATTACCTATTAGCAAATTTCGCTTCATTTTTTTCATTTTTTTTCAAAAATATTCATTAATTATGCAGAAATAGAGTTTTTGAATAAACCGTGTCATAATTGCAAATTTAAACTTTTCTCGATCCCGTAACAATGATAGAATCAAATATTTTATTCATCGTCATGACAACCTTGTCTCAAAACAATACGATCGGGTGATATAAAATAACAAGTGTTCTTCATTATGACAGGGCAGCTACGTCAGGTCAAAGGTCTAGCCGAAATTACAATAAGGAACAAGGTAGTTAGCAAGACACGACACACGAATCATGAGTATCATATGCAAATTATATTATCTTTTCTTACAAGAATACACTTTTTCTTCAAGAACAAACTATATAAGAACATAAAGCTTCGATCAAAAGCTTTGGTCAAAATATTAAGAACATTTTGTAAGAAAGCAACTTTATAACCCCGTGCACCATAACATTATAGAGATCAACTGAATTTGTGGGCGTCAGCATTTCTTAGTTCAAAAATTAATTAAAGCATTTGCTGAGTAAAAAAATAGCTAAAAGTACTCGACTTTCGTTTTTTATAAAAACAAGAAAAATTTCGTCACATCATTTGGGGGATTTGTGAAGATTTTAAGTTTAGGAGTTCTTTTAAAGAATTCTTGGGCTTTTTGCTAGTATTTCAATCTAGTTTCCTTAGAAATGTTTTAGAGTCCACAAAGCCTGAAAACTTTGTTAAACTATACTTAAACTTTTTTTGCCTGGAAGCCTCTTCTTATATACTTTGTTCTCATACAAAAATGTAGCCGATTTACAACCCGTCTAAAAAATGCTATCTATCTTACCTTCGCTTTAAACAAAACAGCCTCCATCTCAAGCTTCTTCTTGTGAGTTTTACTCTTGTGTGCTTTCGTTTGCGTTTTATCAACTGTAGCGTAAAGTTGATCTAGATCAGCAGCTTGACTCTTCTCATAACTCTCATCATCATTGTCGTCATTAGGTGTCAGGCTTCTAGGTTCTTCAAGCAAAGGACGAACTGCAAACGACAAGAAAAATGAAATTTTAAAAGCCTGTTACCGACCCGGTTGAATATAGGGCCAACACTATGAATGTGATTAAAGCTGTTTTGACTGATATTTCAAAAACCTTGAGCAAGAGAAGCAATGAAAAAATTAAGTCTGGCTAAAGTAACGAATACTATACGAATACGAGTGTCAATGCACAAGACATAGGTTTTGAATCGCTTTCTAGATAGGACACAGCGTACAGTTGATTCTCCCTAATTCGAACTCGAACCGAAAATTTAGTTGTGGGGTTGTGGAAACTTTTTCGCAAGGGTTTCCCATTAACTGAGGCTGAGTTTTGGTTCGAATTATAGAAATAATCAAATAATGAAAGTTCGAATTGAAGAGAGTCAACTACACTGTTATGATCATTTTAAGTATAAAGAATGTCATGGACGTTGTTTTGGAGTTGTGTGCTAGTTGGTGAGTTCATATGATTTCTAACTATTTGAACGGCCTGGGCTTACATCCAGTTTTAGAGTTGACTAGTCAACCATTTTGTTTTCTATTTTCTATTTACACCGACAGAAAAGTGGTTATTAGAGAGCAGTGGTCCTTATAGCCCATGATTCCTGTCAACCATGAAACAAAATAAAAGGTTCGAAATTCTGATATGAAACAGAAACCATTTTGTTCTCTATTTTCTATTTACACCGACCGAAAAGTGGTTGTCAGAGAGCAGTGGTCCTTAAATAGCCAATGATTCCGGTCAACCATGAAACAAAATAAAACGTTCGAGATTCTGATATGAAACAGAAAAAAACATGGCGGAGTAGCCTTAAAAGAAATAGATTTTCCTAACTTTCTTTAGATATATGTGGGTGAGTTTGACCAAACAAACCTTTCGATTTTTGTTTCTGCGTCTCTTCTTCCTTTTCGTCTTCACTTTCCGATGATGATGAAGAAGATGAGCCAAATTTCATCACTTGTACAAACCCATTGCTTGAAATCACATGAGGGATTGAATCCAGCGTGGCAGCAGCATACAACGCCATATGAAAAATATCTCTTTCTCACACACAAAAAATGTTATGCTCCCAACAACAAAAAATCCTCTTACACGACAAGTTAAGATTGTAAAAAGGTCACTTTATAATACCAAAATACGTACAACATCCGCTTTGATAATATAGAATCAAAAAGGCAATTGCACTTTGAATTTCCATACATTCAATTTACAATAGCATCTGACCTTCTTATATACTGGAGTGACACTAGTAACCTTCTAGAGGTTAATTTATCAAGCATTTCATTTATAATAACAAGGAACTTGCTCTAGTAGTACTTGACAACCATTGAAATCAATCTGTCAGCGTATAAAATCTCAAATCAGGATAACCTAAGACATTAGCAAGACCTTATTAGTTAAAAAAGGATTTGTTTTTAATGAAAAAATCACGCATATCTTGTTTTTTAATCTTTCTTTATTATAAAGCCCCCTTTTATAAAAGCTTAATAAAAGCCTAATTGATTTGAAACAGCGGTAATATTAATCTTGCGAATTTATGAAATTCTAATTGTGTGAGATTTTAGCAGACAATTATGCAATAATTATGCAAATTATTCGTAATCTTTATTCTTAGTGGCAGTAATGTAACACAAATCTTGAGATTTTTTAAGTAAACTTTTCATACTAGGCATAATTTATTGCTATGGTAACGACTTTGATGACGCTTTTTTTAATGGGACGATAATTATGCCTGAGTATCACATCGTAGTACGGAGATTCTCATAAAAGAGACACAATATACAAAGTTTTTTAGCAGTACCATAATAAAGTTTGAGTAATTTGCTATTTTTACACTGAATATTAAAACATGAGATACACTTATACTCTCACATGTACATATTATCTCTTACGTTATGGTATCTACATTTGACGCTCTCTAATCCGATCTTCATCGAATAAGGGAGCGTATCAAATAGTAGAACGTTGTTGACGGTGAAAAAATCAATATTATCGAATAAGGAACCGTATCGAATAGTAAAACGTCGAATTAGAGAACTGTGTATATATTTCATAACCAATAGAATAAAAACGCACTTACTGGCTTCCAACAAACAATATCAAAGGTTCGAATCTTCTTGACAGGGAAAAGAGTTTTCAAAAATAGTTCAAAGAAAATTCAATACCGGCATCCACTTGAACTTAGCAAAAAGAATCACTACATTACGAAAAATGACTCTTGACACTTTCTCTCCATAAAATCTTTTACTTTCAATTCTTGGAAAACTGTGATTTGGTCCTGATTTCCACCATTCAACCAGCTACACCATATCAATGACGTCGTTATTTGTGATCACGTGTCAGAGATTTCCAAGATTCGAATGATCACACTTAACATCATTTCCATGGTCAAACAAGCCCTCCGCACCATCTAAAATGTAAACAAATATATACCGCTGTTCTAAAAGACATATTTTTATAAGGACAAAGCCAGAAAGTATCAATTTATATCAGTAAGCCTTAAATTTTAGTCGAAATATCGAGTTGGTAGACTACCCTGGTCAAAATTCTTGATAAGATCTTCGAACTTGTAAATTCTTGCTTTTCTTTTATAATCTTGGAAAATGTTTTTATGAGATCTTGTAAGATCCTATATTATCCAAGATCTTGGTAAGAACTTGCAAGACCTGACATATCACAAGATCTTGCAGGATCTTATCAGATCTTACAAGATCTTGGCAAGAATTTTGACCAGGGTATTTAGAAACTAGAAAACACTGAAAAACAATCATGATTACCAAGCGAGGTAGGTAAAGCCTCTGTAAAGCCTCTGATGTGTTTCAGCAATGCTTTCTACATTGGACAATGAGGAAGTGCAACGTGTCAAGACACTAATTTTAAGAAAAAACCTTCATTTTGCTTTTTGACAGTTTGATTGTTTGATATAAGTTTTCAGGGAGAATGAATTCAGTATATAAAAAACTATTTTACCATTCTTTTTTCATCGGGTTGTAGATTTCCAAGGACTTCCATTCCTGGTATGGTGAGTTCTAGTTCAACACCTCCATTTTTCATACCACCTTGTAAGAACTTATGATATTCACCAATAGAAACTTCTACACCGTTCCTAATATGTTTACATTTGTTGGTTATTTCTTCTAAGTTATCCCAAATGCCGGTCTGAAAAGATACACAGGAACAATAGTTAGAGTTAAAGAGGACCATTCCTTCAATGGTCCTGAAAAAAAAACCTAAAAACATACAAATTTTCTCTCTTAAGTCTTTTACAAAGTCGAGATATGACATTTTGAAATTTCTAGAAACGGGTTCTTACCACTTACCTTTATATATCCCTGGACCAAGCTATATCCACAATCTTTGATCGAAGTTAGTAGATCTAGCGCTCTCGATGCATTTACACCGCTATTGAGAATTAGCTTGGCAGGGATTGAGAAACTTGTTCCAGGGTATATAAAGATCAGTGGTTCTTACACAGTTCTAACATCAAAATTATTGTTTTCTTGCTAAATGTTAAAAACCTGTAACTTTGATATCTCAACTTTGGAAAAAGGTTAAGTTATAAAAAGAATTTGAAGTTTTGCTCAGGATTATCGAGGTAATCTGCAGGCAAAATATTTCAAAATATCTCAAACCATCTAAGTATCCCCTTTAACTTTTCAGGGAAAGAAAATTCCATCCCGCTTCTCCACAATCTTCTCGTTGAAAAATTACGTCTTTCCAGAAAAAAGAAATGGTACTTAGTACTGCAGAGCCTGTAACCCGATGAGTTAGAGGCAACTTTCCTTATTCTGGGTTTCCAAATTTCTTCTTGTTTTGAAACATCACCGCCCAAGAAAGTGTCAAAAGATAACAGCTCTAACACCTTTTACCTTGTTCACGTGTTTAGGGTCACGTAACATCCAGAATCGAATGAAATTAAGGGAAGCATTTAATCTAGAATGAAAGGATAGAAACAAGGCTAATAAAATTACATATACTTTTAAAAGATGTACAGTAAGTTTTAAAATGTATCTCCGTTTTTAGCAATGGAGTACGAGTGATACAATACGGAACTGGGTTTTGACCAGAAACAAGATCAAACACCGTCTTCAGTCAAGCCAGAGATCTAAGATTTAACCATTTTCATCATTGATAATCCAGAATCGACCAAAACTACCATTTACTAGTTATAGTGGTAAATATAAAATGGTAAAATAATTCATTTTGATGTAAAACCCTCCCAATATTTAATTTTTTGGTGTTTTGTCTATTTCTAGTTATATTAGACGGGCAAACCCTGATTATTTTAATGGATTAGTAGCCATAGAGTTTAGCCACGTCTGAACCAAAGAAAATGAAAAAAGGAAGTGAACCCTAGTATAATGATTGATGCCAACTAACCTTTCTGACTCTTGCAGTACATTTTCACCTTGTTCGAAAGACAAAAAATGGATTGAAAGTCTTTTTATTTCACTTTTTGGAATAGTTTCTTCTGCGTCCTAACGTCAAAAATAAACGGAATATTGATAAAATTTATTATTAGTAAAAAATTTGACTTAAGAAATCCCCCTTACGGTATAATGTTATGATTTATCAATATGTTTTTGATTTTTGCGACACACGAAAAGAACTAAGAGTCGCAGGGATTACGCTATTCTAGTATCTCTGATTCGAGACTCAGTCAGGTGTAGCTAATACAAAGTCTGAAGAAGTGAGAACAATCAAAGACGGTTATACTTTTCATAGAAAGCTCTTTCACCTTTTTGAAAATGTTGTTGATAACGTCAATGATGTACCCTCTCAGACTTGAGTGATCACTTTTATCGTAGAGGTGCCTAAGGAGAAGGAAAGAACTAATCGAAGGTTGAGCTTTTTAAAGTAAAATCGAGGCTTGGATTTCGAAAATTTGGAAATATCAGCTAAAACTGCTATAACTAGCGCTGCAAACTAGCCCTCTTAAACTATTTCCTACAAAAGATCAGAAAATGGCTCATCCCGTGTACTGAAAAACACCATGATGCTAAATTTTCAGTATAAAAATGAATCAAGTATTGAGTTTTCCTATTAACATACTTTAGTATTGAATATCTGGTTGCCAATGTAAACTTCGTAAGTAAAATGTCAAATTGTCTCTTAGAGGCATCACGCTAAATTGAGGAAAGTGTAGAGCTTTTAATAAACATATGTCTGTCTCAAAGAAGTGTCAGTTATTTTTGTAGAAAATGAATACATAACCGCTTTACTCAGAATTATATCTGCTACAACTTACAAAGACAAGACAAGCCTTAAGACAGTAGAGTACATTACTTCTTGTTGATAGACATAACGATGATTAAACTAAAGAATGATATTTTCAAAAAATCACCATGTCCTTTTGATCGCACCAAACCATCACTTTCGTGAGTCCCTAGAAAGAGTACAAAAATTCAGACGTTAGACCAACGTGCGAACCGCGCTGGGTTTGAAATTCAAAAATATTCGGACAAATTACAGTTATTATGAATTTCGTACCAAGGCCTAGAAGATCAAAAGAAAAAAAATTGAAAATAAACCAGCGATAGACTTTCTGTCAAGCGCAAAGGAAAGAAAAGATGGTGAAAACATTAAAATCCCTCGTCAAACAGATTGTGGTTAGGTTAGGTAGGCAAAATTATTTACCATTGAAATATCTTTTCCAATTTCGAGTTCATCATTATTAAGTGATTCTTTTTTGAGAAGCTTCAGTGAAATATCGTGAAGATTCTATGAAGGAAAATTACACAATTTAAAGTCCAGATCAAAATGATCTCAACGGCTTTATCGGAAATATTACGGACGACTGAATTGTTTTGGAAAAAACCGGTAGTCCTGACCCGCAAAATCCAGGAGGGTGCTAATTCACCATCGTCCTCAGTTGATCAGGATCTGGCTAAATGAAATCCTATGTCCGTCCCCGTCGCAGAAAAACACACATACATAATAAAGCCACTATTGTATATTCTGACCCTAGCTGTCGAGATATCGGGATTTAAAGTTAAACATAAAACAAAATAAACTTACCAGAGAGAGCTTAATTATCAAATTTGAGTTTCTAAATATCAAAAGAAAGATTTTCAGAAATAAATGCAATACAAAAAATTGAAAAGAACAAAAAAGAACAAAAACTTTTGACCAAAGACATTTAATCAAGCAACATATACAGTAGGTGTTATAAAGTAGCAGTGCCGTAGCAACTGGGGGGCAAGGGGGGGCTATGCCCCCCCAATAATTTTTTCAAAAATGGTTATTTTGCAAAATGCTAAGTTTTTCTCTTTTAATTTGTCATAATTGTCTTTTATGTGCATGTTTTGAGTGTATTTTTAAGCAATCTAGAGCCCAAATTTTCAAAATTTTCCCCCTCGGGCCAAACCATGGTTGACCCTCGCGGTGTCACTAAACTTCAGCCCCCCCCCAATATGAAAATGCTTCCTACGGCACTGAGTAGAATGTAGTCTTTATAAATTTACCTTTCAAAAGTGATGCCAACTATTCCGTGGATCACACTTCTCACAACTTCTGGACTAAAAGGAAAGGTGAAAAGCACTTGTAAGAAGCTTTTAAAATCTTATACCGGGTGACCCACGAAAAAGTTCAGACGTTTCCCGACATCTTGAGGCCGAACAAATGTCCCAAAGTGCTTGGAGTTGTGATATTTAGAAAGTAGATATCCTAACTTAAAATTTGAGCTATCACTTTTTAAATTTGACCAACTTGTTTTCTACTTATGAGTTTTTAAAGTCAAAATTCATTTTTCGGAAAGTGTAAAAAACACGTAAAAAAGGGGTATCAAATTTATGCAATCAATTAGAAAATCACTTACAAATTGACTTATTTAACGAGTTTTATGACATCAATAATTAATAAAAACACCTTTAAAAGTAATTTTTGTTTAAAACAAGACTAGCTTTTATAAAAATTGGCGCTTTTGTAGGTTTTACAGATTTTTTTCAAAAACTGTAAATCAAAAACGTCTAAAAATACCAAATTTGATACCCCTTTTTTACGTGTTTTTTACACTTTCCGAAAAGTGAATTTTGACTTTAAAGGCTCATAAGTAGAGAACAAATTGGTCAAATTTAAAAGGTGATAGCTCAAATTTTAAGTTAGGATATCTACTTTCTAAATATCTAAACTCCAAGCACTTTGGGACATTTGTTCGGCCTCAAGACGTCGAGAAACGTCTGAACTTTTTCGTGGGTCACCCGGTATTCCATAGACAAGAGGCCATTCGCTGAAACTTTTCTGTATACAGCGACGTTGTTTTATAAAAATGTCCATAATTTTGGAAGCCTTCATCAGATCATCGATCTTAACTTTTTGAGTTTTAGGCCTAAATATGTTCTTAAATTTAAAATTTATGTTCTTAAAGTGTTCTTATTTTCACAATTTATATCTTCACAAGGAGTATTTATGTTTTACGTGCAATATTCTAAGAAATTTGGTGATATAGAGTCTGCTCAAATCCTTAAAATTTTCTTAGCCAGAAAAACATGTATATAGTAAGCTTAATGAAGAATATCCGTTGCAGTGTATAATGAGGCTTTAAAAATATTGACTACCTTAGAACTTTGGGAAAGCCCTTTCCATTGTGAAGCTCAAGGTACAACAACACGAGTTTACCGCACTGTTTATCTTTCGCATTATTAATGTCTTTACTGGATAGGTCGGATAATTCCTCAAAGACTGAAACCAATTTGTGTAAAACCTCCTGCAAAGATATTAGAACATTTGAAGGTTGGAGTGAGAAACTTATATGTGGAAAGAGCAAAAATGATAAAAACTATTAAAAAAACAGATGGATCTTGAAAATGTTTCTTCGATGATTTCAAAATTTACACGATTCTGCTACTTGAGAAAATACTTTTTAAACATGAACATCGTTGCCCATCCTTTACATACCAAGAGCCCAATTAAAGGATCTTTTATTCCATGGATATCGTCGATGGTTACTCCGTCACTCGACAATAACTCTACAAAATCAAAAACACTTCATGATATCAATTAAATTTCCCATTCATTACGAAACATTTTTACCAAACTCTATTTCAGCAAAATCATTGGAGACGAAAGTTTCGCATTCAAATTCTTACTTATAAAAGTATCAAGGTCTTCAAGATGTTTAAAACAATTAGAGCGAATTTTAAAATTACATCCTTGTCGGAGTCATCGGATTGGAATTTGGGTCACTCCCTTGAGAAGGTGTACCAAAAAGGGCTGATTCAAAGTACAGGCCTCGCACAAAATTGTGAGAACATATTTCAAAAGATTGTAAGCACCTTAAGAGAATAAAAAACGAAAACTTACAACTGGAGGAGCATTCTACGACATTGCTTAACTTCGTATCTACACCAAGCTTCGGAGTGCGCTAAACAACGACCAGCATAGAAATCAGTCAAATCTTTCAAATATCGCATCCCAATCAAATCAACAAAACCTGACAAAAACTGTTCGATACTCTTTAAAATTTCCTCGTAAACGTGCAAAAAATCCTCGTTATTATTTTCGAGTGTGTCGGAAACGATATTCTTGATAGCGAAGCCAAAAGTCTCGAGAATATCTTTTAAATGAAGTGATTGTTTTCTTTCGATCTTTAGAAAGGCTGAAAAAAGATAAAAGTAAAATAAAAAAATTAAATCGGAAGAGAAAGCGTCTACCAAAAAAAATCTTCAACTTTCGGAAACCCTAGAGCTAAAGGCGGACATTTTCGAAATAGTGGATACCTCTACGCACTGTACCCACAGATCTGTATGTAAAGCCCGAAGGGCTAGATAAGCGACTTTAATCGAAAAGTGAAGCCTGGGTTTGGAAGGATTTCCTACCAAAGTCACGTGACTAAAATATGCAATTTCACCGGTTTGAGAAATAGCGTTTGCCGCCTACTTTTTTTGATCTCGCGCTCCAAAAACAATTAAAATGCTAGATCCTATCCGCGGGCACGAAATTTAAAAAGTCAATTTTTTGCTTCACTTTTTTTTGCTGGAGAAAGTTTAAAGTTGCATATCTAGCCCTTCGGGCTTTACAGATCTGTGACTGTACCCCCAATTATTCAACACTATTTACATAAAAAGCCCACGACTTGAACGCGAAAAGGGGGTTGGCAATCATTTGAGTTGTGACAGAAAATAACCCAAGACTAAACTCAGGTAGACTTTAAAAAAATATTCCTAAAAAGCGAGCATTCCGTATTTCGCTAGACTGTTTCTCGGTCTGTTTTCCAAAATTCGCATTATCTTTCCACTCAGAACAATAAGGTTTTTTAGGCTAGAATGTATCTAACGGACTTGATTAAGATCTTTCGTAACAAAATATCTGATGAGAACAACTAACAGAGTGGGAGAGATTTTTTTGATTATTTAAAATATGGAACTCATGGTTTACCAACATTTTCAAAAATCTCTGAGTCAAAAAATTTCCCTAAAAATAAATTGTTCGTATATAAAATATATCTTTATATCACAGCTCTTACCTTTCAATGTGACTTTGAAAGCGTCTGACAAAACTTTTGATGATTTGATATTTCGAAACTTCTCATTAAATGCAAGTAAAATTTCTTTGGGTTTGCAGATCTAAAAAGATCATAGATTAATTTTTTAAAGTAAGCAACGTAAGTATATTCATCTGGTAGCTGTCGGCAGAGCCAGGAGTGCGGGAGTCTATCCCTTTTCTGCTGTCCTTAACTGTATGGCCAGACTTTGTGTCTATGTTTTAATTTCTTTCTTCTTGTTAAGCTGACAGGTGACTCTAGAGTGGCAGGAGATGCTTACTCAAGGTACCGCACCTGATCTCAGACTTCGGTCTTCAGCTGCGTGTTTCTCAACGAGCGAAGAAAGGAGAGAAACGAGTTTCTTAACGGTTTCACACGAAAAACGTTAATTGCTCTTTGTATAATTACGATCATGTTTTTTACAGAATGCGCATACGCTAAAATAATTTAAAACGTGTGTGTTTTGAATTTGAAATCACTCGCTTCTTGCACTATACAACACGCCTTGTTAGTTAAGTTATATGTTAATTTTCTCCCTTAATCATCATTAATTTCTTGATCTCCAAAAGTATATTGGTTCTTCTTACAAGAATTTGAAATATTTTATATATATGTAATGTATATAAAATTATACGATTCAAACTGATACGAAGTGGACAGTTAAGTCAGCTACATAGTATTGGAATAGTAAATCAATGGGCAACCTAATATAGAAGACGCTGAAAGATAGGTTCGTCTGATAAGATGATATAGATAAAAAATCACATTAGGTTGAATTGTGTAGGTTGTCAAAGTCCTAGTTATGCAATGAAATAGTAAATATTAAATATTAGGGAGAAAAACTACTAATATAATAATCTTTTAATATATTCATAGGAGATCAAACTGAGAAGAAAATTCGAATGTAGAATAGACTAGACGTGATAGCGCAACATCGAATTAACATCAAAACTAAAATCATTCGGTTAAATTTGTAGATATTGTGATGGCAAAATTGTGGAATGGCTGCGGTAAAATAGAATATAGGTTCGGTCTCATTTAGGAATATAAAATGCTAGAACAATGTTTCAGATAAAATAAATTAAATCTTAACA
The DNA here is from genome assembly GCF_902728285.1 of Clytia hemisphaerica. NCBI lineage: Eukaryota > Metazoa > Cnidaria > Hydrozoa > Leptothecata > Clytiidae > Clytia > Clytia hemisphaerica. Next base: position 382,341 of record NW_027103532.1, read on the forward strand.
TAAATTAAGTATATCAAAAGGGGAACGCTAGAATCGCTGGTGGGCTAGAAAACACAGGAAGAGTGAGTCCAAATATATAGCAAGTGATTGAAAATAAAAGACCTTAGAAAACAGACTAGGCTGTAAATGCTAAAAACTACACGTAAGTATCAGATACTAGATCGACTGTGTTGATTAAGTTTTTGACTCAAAGTTGAATTGAATTAGCTTAGAAATTTGGCTAACGCCCTATCAAAATAAAAATTCCAGCATTTATCAGCAAAGCTTTCCTTTTTGTCAATTCGTTTGATATCATCAGGTAAGTTGTTGAAGCATTTTGCGGCCTCATGAGCAAAGGTGCCAGTTTTTTAGACGAGATGTGTCCTCAATGTCATGTGCGACCAAATTACTATTTCGGAGCTCTCTGTCTGGATCCGGTTGTCTATTGAGTTTGAGGCAGTTTGAGGTATGACGGCCAGCTGGGGTTGTGGAGAGCGCCATGGGCAATTGTTAGATCAACCATCTCAGCAACTGGTGACCATTCGAGATGACTCCATGACTCCATTCGAGATGACTCACCAGTGACTCCATTAGCATCTTGTTCTGCTGCCATGATGCGGTGTTCTTGAATCGTTTTAAGCTGCGTAACGTGGCAAAACATGTTAAATCGTTAAATCTAACACCGAGAATTTTGAAATTTTTCACCTGTTCAATATCCTGTCCAGCGCTTTTGATAACTGTGACGAGTTCCGCAAGGGAATGGCGTTGTGCAAGTTGTCTGGTCGAAAAGATTGTCATTTTTGTGTTTAGACAAAGAATATTTTGCTCAGACATACAAGTTGAACAAGATCGGGCCAAGTATACTCCCCTGTGGAACGCCAAATTGTACGTCATACGAATTACAGCTACGCCGAAGCTATTCACCGTTATTCCGCAGACAAAAGTGTGCTGATGGAACGTCAGCTTGACGCCGAGTTTTCTTCCACATAACCCAACGGTCAAGATATTCCGCTGGAAAGATACCACGATACAACTATCATCAAGACACGTATTCGAATTACACAGTTGCGAAATACGTTACATTACAAAAATTCAGCATTCTAACGCAGACATTTGAAACGATTAAAGAACTTTATACCAAAAATCGAAATTTAAAATGTTTGAATTTTTTACGCTATGTTTCACCTTTTATAAGTGGGAGGACCTTTAACCTCCGAAGGTCGGCGTGACGGATGCCTTGGTCGGAGATAATATTTCCTCCAGAATAAACAGCCACTGGGGGTTTTACGCTACATGCTTCGTCACATAAGTACAATTTAATTATTCTCAAGTTCTATGTAATTATACACATATTTTCCTTTGATGAATTTGGACATGTAAACTTATTTCAACAATACAAGTATATTACTTTAGAGGAAATTAACAATAACAATGTATTCTAAATATCGTAATTTTTATTAAGCGTGATGTCAAAATATACACAAATGATCGCTGTAATACGTACCGCAACCAATTTTATTTTTAATGTAACTTATGTATTTTTATAATAAAGGCGAGTTAATGCAGGCAAGATAAATTGATTTCGTGTTCATATTTCTTTGTATCTTTTAAGTTTTGAGGAGAAATAGTTAAGAATATCACTTCCTTATGTGTCTTGTGCATTCCTTTTGTTTTTTACTTTTTTATTTCTTTCTTCCCATAGTTAGTCGCTAGTTTGTATCTTCTTCAGTGTATATAACTTCACTATACTTCTCTATTTGTGCTTTATCTTGGAGGTCGAATACTGAGTTGGAACGCCACACCTACTCTCAGCTAACATTAACTTACCGCCGAGATCAGAATACCCAATCTAAGCTACTCATTCGCCGAGTTGGCGGTAACCGGAGATTAAACCAACAACCCTACCGACTGAGCTACCGGACATATTCACTTTTTACATATGAAGAAAACTATTTATGACTTCCTTTAAATAAGGATTACCGAAAGCTTTTGGAGATTTCGAAGTGCGTGTTTTTCTCGTCGAGAAATATATTGACCGAGCTCGCAAAGTAGACAAGCACAACGAGTATATTGCACTTGATGTGGAGATTTTCCTTCGATTTGTTGAAGATCTGAAGGTTGATGTAATTTTCCCAAACTTTCTTACATGTTTGATTTGGGAGTAAACCGCATGCGTCACGGATGATTCATTTCGACCGTAATTTTATCAACCTAGTACCCATAGCTTTGGAATGATACTGAACCAAAAGACAAGGGGCAGCAGCAACAAAACACGTTGTATCATAATTATTTGAGGATTTTATCATAATAGAAAATCCCTATAGTTTTTAAAATTACTAGAGTAAAGGTAATTTCTCTCAAAAAAGGGGGGTTATCAGTTTGTTTTGAGCCGTGAATACGTGACTCCCTTTGGAGAAAACTTTTCGAATTCAAAAATTCTTTAAGTAACAAAATGAAAAAATGTGAAAAAGAATCATAAATTAACAACCCTATTTCAAAATTATCATTCAAGGTTGAAAATCGCTTACTTTTGAGGACGGGGGTAAAATTAAAAAAGCTACCAAAGAAGAGGATTTAAAGTTTTTACGTTACCAAAATAATTGATATCAATCTCAAGAAATTATATTCAGAGATTAAAAGATTGTTTATAAACTCCTGCAAGTCCATTGCAGGATTTTTATCTCTCTCTATAATCAGTTTAGTCCCCCTAAAACGAATGGTACACATTGGGTTACATAGGAAAGAATTATTTCACATTTCATATTCACGTGACGGTCAATCCCAGCTTGGTGTTGATATACAAGTTTTTTATGAGAACAAACTATATAAGAGCATAAGGCTTCGACGGCCAAAATGTTAAGAACATGTTAAGAACATTCTAAGGCTTCACGGACTCTGAAACATCCGATTTCTAAAGAAAATGGACAAAAATACTCAAAAAATGGCGAAAATAAGAACATGAAAAGAACATTTTTAGGCCCGGGGGGGGGGCACTCGATTTCGAAATGACGGTAAGTGCAGCGCAAAATCTGCTTTTCAAAATCGTACCCTCACAGTGCAGTTCAATATCGCTGAAAAGGTACCCTTTCAGTGCATTTCTCTTGATATACCTAACCCTTATAGTGCACTATATTTCTCAACTGTAAATCTGCGTGTAAGAAGAAGCTTGGGAAATTTTCTGTTTCAAAGAAAAACTGAGAAAAATATTCTTGTCAGCTGTAATTATCAGTCAATGGAAACTTTTTCAAACAAACGAGAAGTAAAAACCTTTCTTTTTAACAATTACTTTGAATTTGTTTCAAAATTCGACCCTTGCAGTGGCAATCTCACGAACACACCCTTACGTGCATTTGGATGCGAAAAACCTACCTAAGGCGCGGTACATGAAGAGCTTTGATATTGAGTCCCCCCCCCCCCCGTTTTTAGGCTTAAAACTCAAAAAATTTTAATTCGAAGGCTTCAGAATTTATGGATGTTCTTATAAAAAAAACGTGTAAGTTGATCATGTTCCCTTTTCTTGCTTCTTTTTTTAATGAAAAAATACTAGACCTCTAGGAAGCTCCGTCGGGATTATGTTGTAATAGTATGTTGCAAAATCACGTCGAAGTCGAGACACGAGTTGGTCGTGACGTAAATTATGAAAAGATCTATTTCCTATCAGCGAGGTTCGACGGCGACATGACGTAGCTTAAAAACCGACGTCACAATTTCCTACAAAGAAGCCAATCCAATACTTTAAGTGAAAAAACCTATTATCTTCGTTATCACAGTTAAAAAAAGGGATATAAGGGCAATTATTTGATGATAGGGAGGGAAAATATATTTTCATATATTATATTATTTTTTCACTATTGGAGCTCCAAAAATTAAATAAAGGAAGATCTGTTTTCTCATAGAAATTCGATATAAGGTGACTATGAAAAGCATCATAACCAATTGGGTTTTAACCATGGGTGCAACCGAGGGGCTGGCATCGGCCGATGTTTCCAGCGTTTTAATAAAGATTGGCCGGTATATTTTATTGTTTCCGCAATTCCAGTGTTTCCCGATGGTATTTTGCAGCCTGGAAAGTGCCCTGCAAATTTTATAGGAAAAGGAAAAGTTCTAAAAGAAACGTTCTGAAGAACTACTATTTATTTTCCACGTATTAAACCTAATTTCAAAGATAAATGCGAATTAGCCGGAACCTTTATTCAGAGAGAAAAACAAAAGAAAAGAAATTCCAATAAATAAAAATAAAAGAAGCCTCCGTTAATAATAGGGCGTGAATTTAATTAGTGACGAAGACTTATATAGATCGAGAGAATAAACAAGAGGGTGTCATGAGAAAAACTATGAAAATATCTTTTTTGTTTCTTTGAGGTGACATATCTGAAAAATCAATCAGAAAGGAAAACTTGTAAACAGTGCTTGGTCACGCACCCATATGAGAAGAAGAAACTCTGTGTAGATTTCAAGTGACTCAAGATTCAATCACGTTAAAACCAAGGAGACTAAGGTACAACCCAAGTTAATTTTATACCGCCAAATACGTAAAGTAGAAAGATTGTTTGTATCCAAGTCACCGAAAAAGCAACAAACAAAGAGGCTGGACAACAATATAATTATATCAAAAAGACTATCAAATCATCAAGACTGGAGACACATACATTGCTATCAATCGAAACAAAATAAGACTTGCTGATCCAAATTAAATGTACTTTTCAAATCACACATACGCAATAAATAAAAACGACATCGATATCCATGAAAAGATAATAAACAAGACAATAGAACGACAAATACTTGTAACCATGACAGCACCAACGGATTCAAGATGGAACCATAACACAACTCTAACACTAGAAGGCGAATATAAACTTTTCTTCTATCCGTGGAACATCATATACTTAGTATTCACAACACTCACCATTCTAATCGGGATCACATTAAACCTCTTAACAATGTATTTATACTACAAACGCAAGATCCAGCATACCAACTTCCATTACACGCTACAGTATATTAGTGTAACTGGAATTTTACAACAAGTCGGATTTATACCGTTTGCTTTGGTTCACGATTTTGAGCCCAATACTTCGAACTTGTTAGTATCCATAGAATGTGGTGCCACATACGGGTTAACTATTTTTTTCGGTGCAGCGATCGCAAGCGTTTACATAATTTGTTTCTTATCCATCGAAAGGTACCTCATTATAAAGAAACCATTCACCAGTTTAAAATTCAGTACCAAATTGACGCGAAATTTCGTCATCGTTGTTTCAATTGCATCGTTTGGCATCAGTTTACCGAATATGATCACCTTCAAAACAGACAAGTACGGTTTTTGTATCCGGGCAGGCGTTAGTTCCGTATTCAGCGCCACGTACGCCGGTATTAATGTCTCACTTGGTCTTGTGATCCCAACCGTTGTCATGACAGCTGCTTACGTCATGACTATTTACCATCTTTTCAAACCATCCGAAAAACAAAACTTAGCCCGTAAACGACATCGTAAAAAAGTTGTCAAGTCTATTGGCATCTTGATCGGAGTGTTCCTACTCTGTTGGACACCTTTCAGTGTAAACTGGCTTTTAAGTTTCTTCAGTGCTTACGAGAACAGCCAAGACGGTTTACTGTTATATCGACGTGTAAACAGGGTAGTAACGCTACCCCCACTTATGGTCCCTATACTAAACAATGTTATATATGGTATGACCAAACAGGATATCAGAAGCTTACGGAACTCAGTGCATCATGGGTATTGTAATGGTGCATTTCATTTGGAACCACAAGGCAGAAGACGAAAGCATGGTACCGCTACAAAACCAAGCGAGACGGAAAAAAGAAAATACTCAGAATTCAATATGTGATTCTTTCGATAAATTAAACCTTAGTATTTTAAGGGACCTTTAAAAAGTCAGTTCATAAAATGACCAAAATAAAATTTCACAACTATTTTTAAACATCATATTATATTTTTTATTCTCAAAGATAACTTAATTTAAGGACTTCATTTGACGTTTCCAATTGAGTATGCGCAGGGGGGGGGTCGGCACTAAAGAGAATATTTTGCATACCACGAACCTATTTTAGAGAAGTGGTATTTTAGAACCCATGTACTAAAATTTTTGGGCACATTTTGACAAAGAGACCACCCAATTTTGCTCTTTTCAGGAAAAATTATGTCTTCTCTCTGTCTTCATTTTTCTCAAAAGTTCTGATTTTTGCGAAAATTTATACTTTTTAAACAATGCTGCATTATAGACCAAGCAAAGATTAATGACATTTGACTGAATGTAAAAATACTTAAAATCTTGGGAAACTTTCTTTAAAATGAAAAAAATTCACTTTTATTTTGAAAAATTATGAAACAATTTCAAGCGATTCAAAAAATGATGAAAACCACTAATTCTAGTACAAATGTACTAAAACATTTTTTAACTTTTGTCTCGATACCAACTTTTTGGTATTTTGGTACCCTGTGCTACTACAAGTATTTTTAAGTTTTTTTGGGTATACCGCCACAACACTAAACATCATGATGTCTTAGATTTTAGTACCGACCCCCCCCCCTGGGATTCCGCCCATTTGAAACCCTTAATATTTATTACTATTAATTGAATAATGATAGCAATAATTATGATAACCCCGGAGATAAAACATCCTACTCATTAGAATCTTTGACAATTTTCAAAATGTTTTTTAACCAATAAGGGTCCTTTGTTTGGTGTTTACCTACACCTAAAATCTTGATCTGTTAAAAACACCACAGTGAATTTCGTAATTTGTATGAGAATCAGCACCGTGGCTTCAAGATTTTGGCCTAATCTAAAAGTGCTGACGACATCAAAAAGTCTAGATAAAAAACATCTCTGGAAAGTGAAATTTCTTAGTAGGTAAAAGTTAGGAAAACTTGTGAAGTCTCAACAGGGGGGTCGGTACTAAAATCCAAGACATATATGAGTACTACAAGGTTTTTTGACGATTTTTGACATACCCCCACCTAATTTTTGAAAAAGGAATTTTAGTACACATGTACTAAAATTTATTTTGACATTTTAGCATAGTGACCACCTAAATAAGCCTTATTTTGGAATTCGGTTCGAAGAATGCAGGTCTTTGGACTTTCAACAAAATGCCAACTATTTAATCTGTCAATGAACCTGATCTATCTCTATTCTAGATAAAGACTCAGAAACAGTCAAGACACTTTTTCTCTGCGCTACTTTAGTTATTGCAAAGATTGATTGGTTATTTTTCACCTCTAATTTACAGCTTGCTATTTCTTTTCTATCCAGTTATCCACGGTTCTTTACAAAAAACAAAGCAACTTCTAAAACATTTTTTATTCCATAATATATAAAAGCAGAACAATTAAATTGAAACATGGGTGTTTCACAGCCCCAGAGGAACCTTTTTCCTCAGTTGAGATAAAATTTCCTATTGAAATGCTAATGGAGATTGAAATTATATTGTTCCAAGGTTAAAAACCCAGTGGGGATATGGTTTTGGAGTGCAATCTTTAAACATTGAATTTTGAGTAGAGATGAAATCAAAGTCAATTTTCCAGTGGGGATGAATTCAAGGGTATTTTACCACAGGGGACAAAATTTTTGCTTAATTGTGACACAGGGACGTATTTAAATCTTGTATAGAGAGTTTTTTTTTCATTTTGCCTAAAATGCTCAGTCAATATTTAAATTTCCTAAAATTTGGTGGTTTTTAGTACTCATGTACTAAAATTTTTCTTAAATTTCTTGAAGACCCCACCTAATTTGGGATTTTAGTACACGTGATACTAAAATGCTTTTAGGCTTTTTTTGTAATACCACCACGTCACTAAAAGTCATGATGTCTGAAATTTTAGTACCGACCCCCCCCTGGTCTCAAGGTTATTTATTTTTAGCCCCAGAACCTAAAGTTTGTTGAGGGGACGTTGACAATATGAAAAAAATGGAGACAGAAGCAAAGTTACAAACTCCAGTATAATGTTCATAAGCGAAAAAATACCCCAAAAACGGTTTAATTAAGGGGGCATTTGCCACTTTACAGACCAACCTGTAAAAACAGGTCCCTAGACACTGTTGGTCGGATTTTGCAAATACATCTCACTAGTCCAGATTTCATATTAACCATACTACCTTTACCAAAGCATTCAATAGCGTAACCCTTATCATATATGATACCTTATTGGAACTAATTTTCGCGGGAACTAATTTTCGCGGTCGAAAAAAAAAATCCGAAAAATTGCATTTCGCGGGTTTTAATTTTCACGGTTTTGCTCTTTTTTGGCCAAATTTCTTTCATTTTTCTAGGGATTTTTCAGATTTTTCGATAAAATTGGAAAAAATTGTATTTCGCGGGAATTAATTTTCGCAGTTTTCAACTCTCAAATTTTTTCGCGGGATCAAATTTTCGCGATTTTGACGAAAAACCGCGAAAAACGCTAAAATTAAAACCCGCGAAAATTAGTTCCAATAAGGTAATATAAATTTACAGAGCTGCAAATAATTAAGCATATCAGTAATGGGTTTGACTGAAAAAGCCATTTAACAGAGTGAAAATCTTTTGTATTGGCCATGATGTACATAATGATGTAATAAAACCATAACTGCCCAACCCTGCCGTTTAGTCTATTCAATCAAATTGATTTATTCGTAACTTTTAAGGACGTTTCAAAGATCACTTGTTATCAAATCTCTTTCTTCCTAACTTGTAAGAATGTTTCTCAGTTCACTTTTTACCAACTAACCACTTTCTCTCTTTCTGTAATGAGTTTCTCCAAGGACACTCTTATCCATTAGCTTTCTATGTAACTTTCAAAAGCTAGCTTCTTATTGAGGTTAGAAAATACATCCTGCTAGTTGAAAAAATTATGACGACCAACTGAATGACCAAGAGGATTTTTGAGTTTGACCGAACTGGATTTGATTTCAGTCGGACATTGTGTCAGAATGACCAAAAGTATTTATATATTTGTAACCCTAAAATCGCCTCACCTCTACCACACGGTTTAAACATTTAAAATAGAACTGGACAAATTCTTCATTCAAGTTTTTTTCTTCTTCAAGTTGATTACACAAACATGTCACCAGCTCCCAACCATATTCCATAATGTAATCCTAGAAGGCAAAAAAAGTATATCTCTGCAGGGCCATGAGTTGTGTGGTTGGAAAAATCTTACTCAAACAAATATAGGCTATTTTGTTCTATGCATAGTTTTGTTAATGACAGAAATCAATTAATAGATATAACAAAAACATTAAACAAATTAAAATGGATCATCTTCAACAGCCACAAATTTCATGTGTGGTCAATGTAAGAGGTCTGGCAAAATTTCTAGGAAATAGCCTATCTGTTGACTTAAAAAGACTTGAAATAACCCAGCAAGATCACTCAATGTTTCAATTTCAGGCTAAAAAGGCTGATTTTCCCAGAGTTTTTCCATAATACTTCCAACAGCAAAAAGATTCAGGGCTGTTTTTGGAACCATTTTTGAGATTTTAGCCTGAGAAAGTTAGACTTTAAAACTCTAAATATTGTGTTTTTGTAGTGGGAAATTAGTGCACTTTTAATGGCGGTCATGCACAAACTTATGAACCAAACCATTTTGGTTCTACCAAAGTATTATCAGAATACTTCCAGGATCCAAAGATTTCAAGACCCCATTTGAGATCATTTTTGAGATTTTGGCCAAAGAAGACCAGGTTTTAGCTTGAAATATTGGCATTTAGCTAGTATGAAAACTCAATTTCTAGGGCACCATTGTAGATTTACAAGAAATTTTTGAAAACTCAAAATCGATTTTTCCTGGAGGTCTCCCTGAAGTGTTTCATTGCTGAAAATTTCAAGTTGAGTGATCTCGCTGGGGTTATTTTTGTCTTTTTATGTCGAAAATTAGTACAAGAAACCATTTTGACCCTTTCCTTTCATAGCCTCAAAAGGGGCAAAAATGCCAATTTTATGCATTTTCGCTTTAGTCCCAATCATAGACCCCCTTGCTGAGGAATAATGGATTTTTTACCTAGGAGGTTTAATTATTGCGCAAAAATGTCTAACTAACCACTAGGTCAAATTTTCACAAAAAAATACTTTGGCGATCTTCTTAGAATAAAAAACTTTCGAAGAGAGAGTTATAGTGCCCAGTTCCCGACCGATGTACCAGTCTGCGACCAATCGCTAAAAAGAGAAAATCAGTGCTCTACTCGCAGATTAGGTCATATGAATTGATCAGGATGATAAAAAAACTCATAAGCTTTCCGGTATATATTTAATTTCTTTGCACTCATTCTTTTGTTTTAAAATAGCTCACTTACATTTCCCTTTGGCAAGTTTTTTTAGAATTTTTCTTTCAAGTCGCCAATTTTTTCTAAAGTTTGTTTTTGTTTTGTTTTGAAAGTGGCGGTCTATGGAGAGTCTTCATTTGATAAAAACGCAGGAATTTTTTATGTCTACCCGGAGATTCAATATACCAATTTTCTTTGTTATTTCAATCCGGAGCTAGAAACTTTGCATTGGAGTTGTCAAGTTAAAGACCCTGGGCATGCCCCTTGAATGTTTTGATCACAATGTTTAAAGTCTTCTTTTTTTTTCTCAGCGTCTGGAATGTTTTGATCGCAATGTAGAGTCTTCTTTTTCTTACTTTTGATTTTGTCGGTCGCAGACTGGATGTCTAATTTTGAAACTGATTGCATCAACTTTTTTATCAATATTTCAGACGAAGGAAACCCTATTGAGCAGATTTTTATAGAAATGCTTTCTAACATACTCATCGTTTTGGACAAGTATGTTGGGTGGCAGTTGAAACGTTTTTTCTTACAAAGCTTTTTTTTCCAGGGTAACCATTTTTTATTTTTTTCGAAAAATCCGGCTTTTTCGTGTGCTTCCGTGCAAAGTTGGAACGTTTCTAGAACTTTTTTTACACAGTACGGGAAATAGGTCAAGGCAGATAACTACCAAAAGAAATTCTCCAGAGGTTTGTTTTTGTATGACTTTTCTGGGTTCAAAGACGTTAGGTCGCCAACTAGACCGGTCGCCAACTGGGCAGGGGACCAGGGGACTCTATTACCCCAGGGATCGGCAATTTGATAGACCATTTTTCAAAGAGGACGTCCTGTTGAATAATTATGTAGTCCAGCCATAAAAACAATGATAGAGCCATGCATAATTACTGTATCATGCATATTGTAATAATTTTGCATGGTTTTATCATTGTTTTTCGACAATCGAATCGAAACATTAAAAAAATTAATTGAACCCTCAGATTTTTAAAAGATTGTGAGTGTTCGATTAAGTTCGATCAATTCAATGGGTTTCGGTTCGATCAGTTCAATAAACCAATTTTGTTCGACAAGTTTGTGCTGCTCCGCCACAGTATATTAGCTTTATTTCAAAGCCAAATTCGGAATGTAAATCGGGAAATTACTTCCGATAACGGATTACACTTTTCCTGTATCCTTCTAGCGCCAGAGGCGGTTTGTTGGGCGTAGTATTCCGCCACTCGGCCGCGCGCGAAATCGCAACAGAGGGGCTACGTCTTTATTTTGGATAGACAAATATCCGGGTACAATAAACGTTAAGCGATGTTAAGTCCGGGAATTGTCGAAATGGCAATCGCATGCCAGGATAAAGTTTTTGCAAGCGAGGGAATATGTGAAGATTTAATATCATTGAACTACTACTACTCTGGCCGAACTAATCGAACTGCTATTGCTTCAAAAATTGTGAGTGTTCGATTAGGTTCGATTAATTTTTTTAATCGAACTTTAATCGTTCGATGGAGTTCGATTAGTTTGATTGTTCGATTGGTTCGACAAGTTCGATTGATTGGGTCTGGATTAGACCCAACCAAGTTTACTACACGGCAGGGTAGCTACATTTACAAATCAAATATAGAGAAGAGAAGAGAGAAAAAATACATGTCATGTACATACCACATTCTTTGGATCTTCTATAGATCTCATTGCATTATCAAGGCCTCCTGAATCTACTTTATCTTGATAGTCGATTAAAAATTGAGCACTGTCCATCATTGTGGTTGTTGCAGTTTTTTGAGTCGAAACGTCTAGTGTCTAGGCGGGACTGACAGTATTGTATATTAAATTTTAAAGCCTCTCACTCCTAAATTCTAATGTTACGTTGTAAGTTATGATTGAAGTCGACTGTTCACATGCATGCCTGGTTACCGAAGTGTTTCACTTTCGTTTTCGAAAGATTCACCTAGACTAAAAACTAACTCTTTTCTACAATATCGAAACATATCTAAAGTTGGTAACTTTGCTATGCGTGCTTTAGTTGCTGAGATTTCTCAAAGAATGTAAAGACAGAAAGATCAGGATGTCAAGCAGGAAAAGACAGATCAAGAAGTCAACTGGTCAATAAGACTAAAAGCCCAAAAAAACACACAAAAAGACAAGACAACCGAGGAAACTGATGATACATTTATTTGACTGCTTCGATTATTATCAAATGGTAAACACCTTCATTTCATAAAAAGTAAGAGGATTTCACAGTCATTACCGCCAAGACTTTTTTCATTTCCAGACAGTTACATCAATATGCCTTCTTACCTGTCTTTAAAAATATAAATAAAAGTAATCACGGAAAAGGACGCGAAAAAAAAAGACATAAGTGTGAGAACAGAGTAATCAAACTCGTTAGAAAAAGTACCATTAGAAGTCATAAAAAATCAACCTGAATAAATGCAATCGAAATCCCAGAGAACTTCATAATTCCCCAAACAACATTACATTACTATGTCAAACTCCCATTACATAAATTTTACAATTACGTCAGAGTAGACTACGCTCGCCACCGAAGAGGTTTATTTGGAAAGGGTAATTACATTTTATTGTTCGCTTCTTTTTTAAAGATTGGCCGGGTTGGAAAAGTATGAATTCCTTTGTACATATTTTACCTACCCCAAATATTTAGGAGGCTGAGTTTTAAACAAATGGTCAAGTTGAAACGAACGATAAATGTATCAAGGTCTGTTTTATTTACCCCCTGGTGACTTAACAAAAGACACTTAACTCGATGTTACAATCCAATTATTGAAAGTTTGTCTCGGCCTTTTTATAATGAGCGAGACATACGTTCTCTGATTACGCAATTTTCATATTGACATTTTTGAGGCATTTTGATGTAACTGCCAGACGATCTCAACACTCAATAGACCTTTTTTCAAAGAGGCCACCCTGTTGAATAATTATGTAGTCCAGCATAAAAACAATGATAAAACTATGCATAATTATTACAATATGCATGATACAGTAATTATGCATGGCTCTATCATTGTTTTTATGGCTGGACTCTCTCTGCTGCTGGGGACTACCGTGAGATTGGGTAACTTGCATCATTGGAGGCTAACATGCATAGCCCTCAAATGAAAGACCTGGCTGGTCATCATTAAAATACAACTACACAGCTCCGCTCGCAGCTCTACTCTACCACTTTTGTTTTGATTTAATTTTGTATTTTAATGACCAGCCAGGTCTTTCATTTGAGGGCTATGCATGTTAGCCTCCACTGATGCAAGTTACCCAATCTCACGGTACATAATTATTCAACAGGACGTCCTCTTTGAAAAAAGGTCTATCGAACGGAATCGTCGAACCCAATCGAACGCAATAGACCGATTGAAATTCGATATTGTCGAACGCAATCGAATCTCAATCGAATATTACCGCAATTCTCAGATTCGATTGATGTTTGATCGATTGCGTTCGATTGATACTGGATTGCGTTCGATCGTCGATTCATTGACCCCCAGATTGTTCATCGCATAATTTCTACGGGAAATCGAAAGTAATTTCATTCGGCTTGTGGTGTTTGAGAGTTTGGAAACATCCTCTTTGAAAATAGGTCTATCGAACGGAATCGACGATCGCACCAGTCAAACCCAATCGAACGTAATGAATAGACCGATTGAAATTCGATTGTCGAATGTTGGATGTTGGGAAGCTGCAAGAATAAAGCCAGATGATCTCAATCAAACGGAATCAACGACCGAACCAGTCGAACTTCAATCGAACCAATCGAATATTCCCCAGAATTTTGACGTTCGATTGAGATTCGATTGCGTTCGACAATCGAATTTCAATCGGTCAATTGCGTTCGATTTTGTTCGATAGTCGATTCCGTTAGATTGAGATCGTCCGGTCATTTTCATGGCTTTTTATACTGACTGACCTGAGGGGTTAGCAGGTTGGCAGACGATATCATTCACCAGGATGCAAGTGAAATTTTTCAATCTGCGGACATAGACAGGGGTTCTTCGGTTATTATCAATTAGGGTTAGGGTTTTAGGTTTAGGGAAGGAGCTCGAGAGTCACAATAATACAGTTAGTGGAAGAACTTTGATTTGCAAAAGCGTCTTTGCTACGTCTCACACAGAACAAAAGAAAATAGCAAAAGAACAAAGGAATTACCCATAGCTACCATTTTGCAACCATGAAGAATCGCGATTTTACTGAAATGGGAATCCTCATATCAAATAAAGCATCTTCTGAAAATTTCATTCTTCCCCCATATATGCGAAAGAGATTACATATATTAGCGTAATACACTAACAATATCTATTTATAATATATATACAGACAATTACACCAACTAATTTTATATCATATATACAGACAATTACGCCAACATGTCTGCGTAATATTGATATCTATATGATATATCTGGAATAGCAACTCCATAAGACTTTTCAAATTTTAATTTCTTTTTCATAACCTATCCTATCT
>NW_027103533.1:0-287928 GCF_902728285.1 Clytia hemisphaerica
TTCAATGTTGGTATGAGTCAAAGAAATGATTAAAATCTTCTTAATTTCAATCTTGTTAGTTCTTACCTTAGAGTATTCAACATAATCTATTCTTGGGAATTTCAACTTATCAAATAAAAACATGATTTATGATAAAAAGTTTCGATCACAGTTTTAAAATCGTAAGTCAATCATCTTGATAAATCAGGGTAGTATAGGGTATGCAGGTAATAGGGGCAAAGGATATTCAGGGATAGATACCATGGATATATCCAAGTATATACTTTGTTTTTTAATAGATGTGTGGTTTTAAAAAAAACCGTTTTTTATCTTAATAGCCATCAATCCTCTCTCATTGTTGTTGTTGTGTTGTTGTTGTTGTTGTTGTTGTTGTTGTTGTTGTTTGTGTGGTGTTGTGGTTGTTTGTTGTTTTGTTGTTGTGGTTTGTTGTGGTTGATGTTGTTGTTGTGTTGTTGTTGTTGTTGTTGTTTGTGGTTGTTGGGTGTTGTGGTTGTTGTTGTTGTGGTTGTTGTGGTGATGTTTGTTGTGGTTGTTGTTGTTGTGGTTGTTGTTGTTGTGGTTGTTGTTTGTTGTGGTGTTGTTGTTGTTGTGGTGGTGGTGGTGGTGGTTGTTTGTGGTGTTGTGGTGGTGGTTGCGGTTTTGAGGTCTTGACGTAGCTATTCTCCCAGTGATGTGGTTGCCAATTGAAGTAGTTGACCGTATTTGAACCTACAGGATGGTGTGAATATTAGTCAACAGTGCCGAGACAGTGTACTGCTTAGCTACAGGAGATAAACCACTCTTCTGCATAGCTAATAATAATAGTGAATGAAGTAAGTAAGAGGTTGTTCATTATTTATCTACAATAAGATGAAGTAAATATATTTCAATATTTTGAAACATGATTTTAACATTAATATTTTTTCATACTACAAAATGGCCTCAAATAAATTGGAAAGAAACCTCACCTTATGATCAGTGAATTTAAACTTTTCAATAACTTGACCAAAAGCCCACTCAACTGTCACCCTAACACTAGACATTGACTGGTTGTATCTCACTTCTGCATTGTTTGCTGGATCTCGATATCCTGTTTGGAGATGTGCACTGAATGGATATCCACCATCCCCATATATACACATCACCTCACCGTTAACACCAAAAGAATGTTGCTGCAACTCCCTCAATAAACCAGACTGCCTTAGCAAGAACGAGTCATGTCTAGCACCTTCTATAGGACCAAAGAAATTAGCTATAAGACCGTTGGGTGTGGTCACAGCTTGATACTTTACAGCATGTTTTCTTTTATGCCCATTATAGAACAGCCGTTGGTCCAGCAGGGGTCTGGCAATCCCACGCACAGTACCATCGACAAATCCCCAGCAGTTGTCCAAAGGAGCCCCTTTAGCGTGTATTCTTTCAGCATACAATGAAAGGTTTTCCCTGGACAACCAAGGCTGTTCAAAAGATTGAAAGAGCCAGCCATACCGCTCATAAACATGACTGAGAATAAAATTGAACATTGTACACAAATGAGGAACAGACCGTCCAAACTTGGGCAACAAATCAGAGTACCTGCACGGAAATGCCAACCTCCTGCACAACAAGCAAAACAATTCAACTGTACTACAGTTTATATAGCTTGGTGCAGGCAGAACCAATTCATCACCCAGATCTAACATAGCACACACTCTATAGATATCTCTCTTCTTAAATCTACAATCAACCCAACACTCCTCGTCACTCCACAAATCAAAATTAAACCCTCCCCACCTAGCAGCATAACCACCACCGACAGCACCAACATACTGAACATCAACCACATCACTTAACATCAAATACTCCTCATCACTAATAACACCATTTGCATAAGCAGTTGCAAGCTCTAAGCCAACATTTTGAACATTTCTACCAGCAACAGCCATAATTTATCAGAAATTCTCACACGATTTGTAGGTTACCGTCACCAAACATTCGCTTTTTTGTTTATGTATTTCTCAAAAAAACGACGACGGTAAAACACTATATCTCATTTGTTTTTCACCGAATATCAACTTTGCAACCATGCTCGCCACCGTCCGCCGCCGTCCAAAAAGGAAATACATAAACTCGATCCAACGCTTTAAACCACTGGACCAACTTCTAGCCGTGCTTTACAGAAATTTATGTATTTCCTTTTTGGACGGCGGCGGCGGTTGAATTGTTTTGCTTGTTGTGCAGGAGGTTGGCATTTCCGTGCAGGTACTCTGATTTGTTGCCCAAGTTTGGACGGTCTGTTCCTCATTTGTGTACAATGTTCAATTTTATTCTCAGTCATGTTTATGAGCGGTATGGCTGGCTCTTTCAATCTTTTGAACAGCCTTGGTTGTCCAGGGAAAACCTTTCATTGTATGCTGAAAGAATACACGCTAAAGGGGCTCCTTTGGACAACTGCTGGGGATTTGTCGATGGTACTGTGCGTGGGATTGCCAGACCCCTGCTGGACCAACGGCTGTTCTATAATGGGCATAAAAGAAAACATGCTGTAAAGTATCAAGCTGTGACCACACCCAACGGTCTTATAGCTAATTTCTTTGGTCCTATAGAAGGTGCTAGACATGACTCGTTCTTGCTAAGGCAGTCTGGTTTATTGAGGGAGTTGCAGCAACATTCTTTTGGTGTTAACGGTGAGGTGATGTGTATATATGGGGATGGTGGATATCCATTCAGTGCACATCTCCAAACAGGATATCGAGATCCAGCAAACAATGCAGAAGTGAGATACAACCAGTCAATGTCTAGTGTTAGGGTGACAGTTGAGTGGGCTTTTGGTCAAGTTATTGAAAAGTTTAAATTCACTGATCATAAGGTGAGGTTTCTTTCCAATTTATTTGAGGCCATTTTGTAGTATGAAAAAGAATATTAATGTTAAAATCATGTTTCAAATATTGAAATATATTTACTTCATCTTATTGTAGATAAAATAATGAACAACCTCTTACGTACTTCATTCACTATTATTATTAGGCTATGCAGAAGAGTGGTTTATCTCCTGTAGCTAAGCAGTACACTGTCTCGGCACTGTTGACTAATATTCACACCATCCTGTATGGTTCAAATACGGTCAACTACTTCAATTGTCAACCACCATCACTGGTAGAATATCTACGTCCAAGACCTCAACCTCAGCAACCACAACAACCACCACCACAACAACCACCACCACCACCACCACAACAACAACAACAACAACCACAACAACAACAACCACAACAACAACAACCACAACAACAACAACCACAACAACATCAACCACAACAACCACAACAACAACAACCACAACAACCACAACAACCACAACAACAACAACAACAACAACAACAACAACAACATCAACCACAACAACCACAACAACAACAACCACAACAACCACAACAACCACAACAACAACAACAACAACAACAACAACAACAACAACAACAACAATGAGGAGAGGATTGATGGCATTAAGATAAAAACGGTTTTTTTTAAAACCACACATCTATTAAAAAACAAAGTATATACTTGGATATATCCATGGTATCTATCCCTGAATATCCCTTGCCCCTATTACCTGCATACCCTATACTACCCTGATTTATCAAGATGATTGACTACTATTTTTAAAACTGTGATCGAAACTTTTTATCATAAATCATGTTTTATTTGATAAGTTGAAATTCCAAGAATAGATTATGTTGAATACTCTAAGGTAAGAACTAACAAGATTGAAATTAAGAAGATTTTAATCATTTCTTTGACTCATACCAACATTGAACATGAGTATAATAAATTGTTAAAAAAATAAACTATTACAATTGTTTTTATATAACACTTGCATTTTAAAATAAATAAATAAATTAATTAATTAATGCATTTTATATTAGAGGACACCCAACAAGATAAATAATTAAATAATTTAAGTCATATAATAATTCAATAACTAGAACTAGATATTTTTCAATTCTATTAAAATTTTTTATTACTTTACATTTTAAATTGAATAAATAAATGAATAAAATAAATATGAATTCAACTTTAAGGAACAATAATATGTAACCTTGTAAAAATGGGATCTTGTACATAAAACAAGATCTATATAATGAAAAACAATTATAAAATTGTTTATAGAAATAAAGAATAGAATCTTCAACAAAAGTGACAAAACACAACTTCATAGAAGTTTAAAAACTGACAAAACATCAATCACCGATGCTATTAGATATCAATGAGTATTCATTATAAAATTCCTGAAAGGGTTGCTACCTAAGATTTCAAAAGAGAGCAATTCATTTCAAGCTAAAATAACTATGTGACCTAGAAAAGGATGCAAAAATATTTTTAATTGAGTTGGGGAATAAAACCCAAAAAACCTAGAAAAGAAAGAATGTGATGGCTGGAATAGTAAATCATAAATAGTAAATTTTATGATAATAGTATATAGTAAATTTTATGATAATAGTAATTAGTAAATTTTATGATAATAGTAATTAGTAAATTTTATGATAATAGTAATTAGTAAATTTTATGATAATAGTAATTAGTAAATTTTATGATAATAGTAATTAGTAAATTTTATGATTATAGTATATAGTAAAAATATTCAAAATGCAGTCTTGATTGAATCAAATAAAAAAGATTTGATATGAATGCTCTTGTCAGTAGACCAACTGGCCATGTAATGATTGAAACTGTAAATAACAGACAAATAAATGTATCAAGGGAAATAAAAGACAAATTTTTGATTAACAGGGAAAGTATGATTTGTAAATCAAGATATAAAATTCAAATCATTTATATAAGAAAATCACACTTCCCTATTTTTCAAAAGTTTTTCTATAATTTCTCTTTGTGCATCTATTGTCTGTTGCATTGATTCAATCAAGACTGCATTTTGTCTGCACAACTCGTCTCTCAATGATAAATCTCTCTCTTTTATTGCCAACTCTCTCTCTTTTATTGCCAACTCTCTCTCTCTTAAATCAAATTCTTTGGTTGATTTTTCTTTTACAAAGTCCATCACAGTTTCTCTATTGTCAATTTTTTTGTCACTTCTTTCTTTCCTAGGTTTTTTGGGTTTTTGTTCGCGTGTATTAGTTTCACTAATGGTCTCACATAAAGTTTTTCGTTTTGATTTAGCTTTTTCTTCTTTTTCAATGAGTTCTTTTTTTGAAACTTCTGCATCCTTTTCTATGTCACACATATCCTGTAACAACACTTCCAGCTCGGCTGGTACAGGATCATTCATACCACTCCCTCTAATTTGACCGTTTTGAGCTTTCTTAAATTCAGCCATTAGCTCCGATAAGCGTTCACGAATATTTCGTTTCTTTAAGGGCCTGCCAGTTATTGTTGTCATTTTAACGGATAATTTTTCATAAATATCACCCCTGGCAGGTGTCCCTTTTGATGTACTGAACAACTCCTCCATCATAGCTTCCCGACATAGTTTTATATCCTCTTCTCGTGTAAATTTGGACAGTCTGGGAGTTGATGAAGAAGATTTTTTAGATATTGATGATGATGATGATGATGATGCAAGAATAGTAACAGAAGGACAACAAACAGGAACATTGACACCCACATTGGAACTAACGACAACAGGAACAGTGGGACGATTTGTGATGGTCGCAACAGGAGGACGAGACAGGGATGCAACACCAGGTATAGTAAAACGACTAATAGGAACATTAACAGAAGGACGGCAAACAGGAACAGGAGGACGGCAAACAGGAACAGCAGGACGACTTGTAATGGTTGCAACAGGAGGACGAAAAGGAGGACGAGAAACAACAGGAACTGAAATCAATGGACATCTAAACAAAGTTTTTGGTTGCTGACTAGCCACGATAACTTTTTTCTTCTTGGGCGTAGTGGTTATTGCTGTCGATGGATTGACGTTCTCTTTTTGCGAGCTTGGTGTGGTTGTTCTGAAATAGAAAAACAATGAACTAATCAATGGAGGGTAAATAACATTGAAATCAAAACACAAAACAATAATATAGAAATCCAATGGAACCATCCAGTCAACTGACTGTTGAAATAAAATATAGAAAATATCCATATACTTACATTTTAAAGAGCTGGGAAAAATTTCTGGCTGCATGATTTTCCATAGTTAATCAATGAAGTGTTAATGTACAAGTTAAAAGTTTTTTCACAAATCAAAAAAAAGATTTTTTTGATGTTTCCAAGAGAATTTTTTTTTGTTTATGTTTTTCTTAACACCCAAACCGGTTGCGGACAATACTTCCGCGGTATAAAAAGTTACTTCCACATTAGATCATAACTGACTAAGGAGGACGGTATATTTGGACTTTTACCGTCCTCGATTTTGCAGGTCAGAACTGCGGGTCTGCTCCAGCCTGGACAAAATACAGAAATCCGCACAGGCTACCCCGATCCGCCGTCCTCCATCGCCAAAAAGAACAAATACATAAACTCGCTAGCTTCTTGCTTAACCTCGCTGTTGTTGAGAAGAAAGGAGCGGGCGGTGAAGCAAAGTAGACATTGAATCGGCAGGAAAATTGTTAAACATGGCGGATCGAGCAGTATGGTTTTCCCCTGAGGAACCGTTGCGTGTATCGGGCGGAGGGGCGGAGCGAGACGAATTTTGTTGACTTCTAGAGTCTTTTAAACGTTGAAGTTTTTCAGTCTGACGTTTAATTTCCTCAACTAAAACGTTTTCTTCTTCACGGAGTTGGTTTTCCTTATCACGTCTGATTGATTCTAGAAGCTCAGTTTCTTGATTTTTGAGGTCTTCAAGGTGTTGGCGGTAATGATTTATCTGCTCTGTTGAGAAGGAACGAGAGTCGGGGCTTTTCCTTGTCTTTTCAGCAGATGAGCGACGATTTCGTGATGGAGAAGAAGACGGAGACGGAGACGGTGGTGGAGGTGGACCTTGGCAGTTTTTGCCTGGATGACCAAAATCATGTAAGTTGTGACTTCTTTGGCATCCAGGGCATTTCTTCTTTCTGGTACCAGTAGAGTTGTTATCTTCACTGGTGGGAGTAGTAGGTGGAGAAGTCAGGAACATGAAAATTGTAAAGAATAGTCTTTCAGCAAGCATTTTGACAGATAAACAGTAACAGGAGATAAATGTAAAAACAGCAAAAAACAGCAGTCTGCACTGAAGAACTGAAGAACTGAAAAAGGCCCATGTGGAAAATCTGAGGCCTTATAAGGGGCATGAAGTGAGGCTAAATCAAGAGTCCGGATTAGGACCAAAACAAACCAATTGCATCTAAACCCTGATATACAAAAACATATATCAGACACAAAAGTTTTCCACGTTTTAATTGCACGTTGAAGAAAATCTCCAAATTCATGGCAAAAGTATTCCACATTTTGAACCCATACAAAGGAAAGTCCATAATTCACGACAAAAATATCCCACATTTTTCAATGGGATTAGCTAACTTTTTCAGAAGTTAACGTTCTTTGTTGGTCATGTCCCGTGAGCGTGATGCACGTTCGGGTTGTCGGCGCTTCAAAATTTGGAAATTGGCTGCTATAGAATTTCCCTCACAAAGAGGTTTCACTTCCCAGATGAGTGCCATTATTGTATTGTTGTAAGAAGATGCACCAAGTAAAATTCAATCATCAATCACTCAATTTTGCTCCCGGTTCAAATTTTATACAATCAATTACTTACTTGGATAACTTGGAAACAAACCACCAAAACGATTCTTCTTTGATGCTGACAGTCAGTGTTTCTTTTTCAGGTTTATCCAGGTTTATCCACAAATATTCAGTCACTTGCCTTCAGCCAATTCGATTGACTTCCAAATTTGCCATACTCACTTACTTTGCCAAATCTATAATTTCAATGTCAAAAGATCACAGCTTCATGGCAAATTTTAGCCTGGATATCCAGACCGTTTATCTGATATTCCGATGGCGTATTGGCGGCCGCCCACGCTAAAGCTCTAAAGGAGCGGGCCAATATACCATCGGAGAGAAATAGTAGTCATCCATTGATGTGCCGACATAAGTTTAGCCCTCATTTTCGGGGCCGTGCTGAACGCTCAAAAATTGTTTTTTTGAGATCTGGCGCGTCAAAAAGACCGTCAAATCACTGTCGTTAGTTACCACGTCATGAGTATGTCGGCAAAAATTACAAACAACATGGCTGATGTAATTTTCAAAAAATGTGTGCTGTTATGGTTGTTTTTGGTTTCTTTTGATGGATTTTTTGTAGTTTAACTGTACTTATCACTCCCTGAATATTAGTTTTACTATCCAGTGTAATTTCTGTATGTGCACCAACCCAAAAAATGTGTGTGTTTTTCTACCACAGAAAAGTTGATAATCATAACTTTTGTTTTTGTTTGTTTTGATGGCTGATTTTTTCTGCACTTTCTCAAATTTTATACCATTCAAAGACCAAAGAAACTAAAGCAGGTATGTTCCTATGGACTTAGGCTTTTATCAGTAACTTTCATGTTGTTATCTATCTTAGACCGTCCTCCAAATATAACTGTTGTCCACCGGCCGACAACCGACAAACCGACTTCAGTGTTCCAGAACTGGAGTTTTTTGGATAAAATCTTTATTAAACTCACCCAAGATTGATTTTCTCTCCTCTGGTCTTGCGGGTAACAGTAAGGTTTCTGGTCCTCCCACAATGACACATCTCTCGTCCGGCTCTGAGATTTGTCGGATGTTTAATTCAAGAAAAGGTTGTCAGAAGTCACCCTGCAGGTTCACTCATGCCTGTAACCGCAAGGTTGGCTCTCAGGCTTGTGGAAAATCACATCAAGGTTTTCTGCATCCTGTGAATGAGGGTGGCTCTCAATGACTCTTTTCTTCTGAACCTGGTCCTTCTCCGCTTGATTCTGCACTTTGGGACAAAGAACTCCAAAATGATCCGGACCGTCAATTTTTATTTGATGGTGTGGTCAATGGGTTTCAATTGCTCCCAGCAGATGCTTCAATCAGCCCTGCGGAGATGGATAACTACAATTCTGCTATTGGCCAGAGTTCTAAAGGGAAAGTTGAAGCCACTATCCTTGAAGAACTTGCGGCCGGAAACTACATTATTGCTACTGAAAAGCCTGTGATAGTCAGCGCACTTGGAGCAGTTCCAAAGCCTGATTCTGAGGATCTCCGTTTGATCCATGACTGTTCAATGCCCCACGGTATGGGCGTTAATTCTTACATCGATATTGAGAAGCAATCTTTCCAGACCCTAGATGACGCCTGCAGGTTGATAGGGAAGGATTTCTTCATCGCTAAGATAGATTTGAGACATGCGTATAGATCTGTCCCAGTCCATCCTTCTAACCGAGATGCTCTCGGGTTGAAGTGGAAATTTAGTGGGGATAGCCATTACACGTATCTAAAAGACACACGTCTCCCTTTTGGCGCACGCAGTGCCCCTGGTATTTTTCATCGTTTAACTCAGAGTGTCAGACGTATGATGCAGAGAAGAGGCTACCCTTTGATCATAGTGTATCTTGATGATTTCTTGGTCATTGGTAGAACTCAGCATGAATGTCAAGCTGCCTTTGATACTCTTTCCTCCCTTCTGGTTTCCCTAGGTTTTACCATCAGCCCCTCTAAGCTTGTCCCACCATGCACAAGACTGGTATTTCTTGGAGTTGAGATTGACACCACCTCTTTGACTCTCTCGCTCCCAGTCAAAAAGCTAGGTGATCTGAAAGATGCACTTCTGTCTTTTCAGTCCCGAGCTCGTGCATCAAAGAGGCAGCTACAACAGCTTGCTGGCCGTCTTAACTGGGCTTGTAAAGTTATTTATGGGGGAAGAACTTTTTTGCGTCGTATTCTTGACCTTATGGGCTCCTTACGGAAACAGTCATCCAAGTGTTTGTTGAGTGAGGAGTTTTTTAAGGACATTTCTTGGTGGTTAGATTTTCTTGAGATTTTTAATGGTCAGTGTTCCTTTCATGACACTAGACCTGTTACCAACATCCACACGGATGCCTGTACAACTGGCATCGGAGCAGTTTTTGAAAATGACTGGTTCTATTCTAACTTGTTGGTTGATGCTCCTGCCCTGGCAGGCTTGCACATCAACTACAAGGAAGCGCTTTGCATTGTTTTTGCCTTGGAACGCTGGGCACCTTACCTGTGTAATAAGGTTGTCCATATTTACTGTGACAACACGGCTGCAGTTGGGATGTTGAATAAGGGATCATCTCGCAACCCGCTCATGATGACTTACCTCAGACGTCTGTTCTGGTGTTCTGCCAGCTATAACTTTCGCCTAAAAGTTTTTCATGTTCCGGGAGTCCAAAATGTTGTTGCTGATCATGTATCTCGACTCCATGAGCATGCACATCTTGCAGCCTTTCTCCAGTATCTTTGTGACTATTTTGGTCAATCTGCTTCCACTGATAATGTTGTCTGGCACATGTCTGTGAACTGTTTCTGTTTTCTTCTTGGCTTGCATGGCTCTGGCTCACGTCTTCACTCTGCTTTTTAGAGTTTGCGTCTTCGCTGCTGGCAGATGTGCAGTTCTATCGTGAAGCCACCTATGCTATCAATACCCGCAAGGCCTACCGTACTCACCGCAAGGTCTATCTTCAGTTTTGCAATATGCTTGATCTATCGCCAGCTCCTGCTAAATGTGTGCACCTCTGCATGTATGCTGCGTATCTAGCCCGTTTCCTGTTACCTCAGTCTGTTTGTATATATTTGAACATTGTTGGCCTCCTGCATCGTGAGATGGGATTCCCCAACCCTCTTCTTGATAATTTTTTCCTGTCCTCTGTGTTGAAGGGTATCAAGCGCTCCAAGGGTGTCCCTCCCGTCCCCAAGCTTCCCATCACGGTTGAGATTCTTTCTTTCATTCACTCCCAGCTCAACCTGCGGGATAGTAAACAAGCTTCCTTTTGGGCTCTATGTCTGGTTTCCTTTTTTGGGCTTTTTCGGAAGAGTCACCTTTTACCCGTTTCCCAGAAGGATTTTTCCCCAGACACTTTTCTCACCAGGGATGATTTTACCTTTTTGGATTCTGAGATCCACATCAGGGTGAGATGGAGCAAGACTATCCAGTTTGGTCAACGCACTGTTACTATACCACTGGTGGCGATGCCTTCGTCTCACCTCTGTCCTGTTTCAGCAGTTTCACATGCCTTCTCCCTTACCCCAGGGGCCCTCCCATGTGATCAAGCTTTTTGTTGGAGGGATTCCTACCTGGGGGCTAACCGAGTTTTTGTTTACCGGGATTTCATGTACATTCTTCAAGCACACCTCTCACGTTCTGGGCTCTCACACCGTCAATATGGGTCACACTCATTCAGACGTGGTGGGGCTACCTTTGCTTTGGAGGCTGGTGTGCCTCTTGACTCCATTGCAGTTATGGGTGACTGGAAGTCTGATGCAATGTATCTTTACCTACATATGCCCTTGTCGCAGCGTTTGCATGCCCAGCATTCTATTTCTTCATATATTTCTTCTCTATCTAACAACTAATACACACATTGGATTTGGACATTTGTTTTATTTTCCTAGTTTATATTCCTGTACATATTTTGTCTGTGCCGTTTTCACAGTGTTTATTCCGTCAAGAACTGAAAATACCATGTAGACATATCTGTGTGCTTTCTACCTATCCTTGCCTATAGCCTTTTGTGTTTAAGTGTCTGATATATGTTTTTGTATATCAGGGTTTAGATGCAATTGGTTTGTTTTGGTCCTAATCCGGACTCTTGATTTAGCCTCACTTCATGCCCCTTATAAGGCCTCAGATTTTCCACATGGGCCTTTTTCAGTTCTTTAGTTCTTCAGTGCAGACTGCTGTTTTTTGCTCCGCCTCCCTCCCCAGCATCTTGGTGGAAGCTTTCCTAGTCCAATTTCATTTAATGCTTAGGACACCGAATATATTGATATTTTTCTTAGATTTTCTTTATGTGAACCGTTTCTTTTACAGTCTATACTATGTATTTGCCATTTGCTGGCTCATTGATTTTATATACCTATATGTTTGTATTGTGTCATTATTTACTATACTGTTCTCCTGTAATCATTTGTTTTATTTTCCTAGTTTATATTCCTGTACATATTTTGTCTGTGCCGTTTTCACAGTGTTTATTCCGTCAAGAACTGAAAATACCATGTAGACATATCTGTGTGCTTTCTACCTATCCTTGCCTATAGCCTTTTGTGTTTAAGTCTAAATTATTAACTTTTTTACTTCGCATGCGTTTAAAATAAGGAAACTTTTTTCGTGAACTATGAACTTTTCCTTTGTATGCGTTTAAAATGGGAAAAACTTTTGTCGTGAACTATGAAATTTTCCTTTGCATGCGTTTTAAATTGGAAAAACTTTAGTCGTGAACTATTAACTTTTTATTTGCATGCGTTTAAAATGGGGAAAACTTTGGTCGTGAACTATTAACTTTTTCTTTGCATGCGTTTAAAATGGGGTCACTTTGGTCGTGAACTATTAACTTTTCCTTCGTATGCGTTTAAAATTGGGAAAACTTTTACCGTGAACTATGAAATTTTCCTTTAAATGCGTTTAAAACGGGGAAAACTTTTGTCGTGAACTATTAACTTTTTCTTTGCATGCGTTTAAAATGGGGAAAACTTTGGTTGTGAACTATTAACTTTTCCTTCGCATGTGTTTAAAATGGGGAAAACTTTTACCGTGAACTATTAACTTTTCCTTTAGATGCGTTTAAAATGTGGAAAACTTTTGTCGTGAACTATGAAATTTTCCTTTGCATGCGTTTAAAATGTGAAAAACTTTTGTCGTGAACTATGAACTTTTCATTTGCATGCGTTTAAAATGGGGAAAACTTTTGTTGTGAACTATGAACTTCTCCTTCGCATGCGTTTAAAACTTGGAAAACTTTTGTCGTGAATTATGAACTTTCCTTTGCATGTGTTTAAAATATGGTTTAATACTTTTGTCATGAATATTCCTTTTTTGCATTCTTTTGGAAAAATGAAATTGTTTCTCTGGCTCAAAAGTTTTTTTCTTTTTGGCATTAAGTGAGACCAAATTAATTTGTTGTTCTACAGGCCTGACCGACCCTAATTTTTCAAAATAGAAAAAATAATAATATTGAATTTGCGACTGAACAAGTTGAAAATTAATGTATTTGTAAATTCATCCCAAACTTAGATCAATTCAGAATATCACAATGGAAATGACACAAATATCATTCATCACTAAAGAGGAAAAAGTCTGGTTGCTTCAAAATGTCAATCTTGACCTTCTGACCCTAGATTTTCAGAGATTTGATTTTTTTATATACTGACTTGCTGACCAGGACTGACCCATATTCTTCGAAAGGCCTCCCTGTAGAACAATAAATAAATTTTGGAAATAGACCTTTTGCTATTTACGATTTCATATTGAACAATTAAAAACTCTAACATTAAAACAATAACTCAATAATGTATAATTAGTTAAAGTGGATTCTAAATATTGTCATCTCATTGTTTGATACTGAAGTATGCTTGAGTTTTTTATTCATTCAACATGACATTGCGAATAGGAAAAGGTCTGTACTATACTTTTTTTCCTTTTTTTCAGTATTTTTAGCTACACATGATAGTATATGCCAAAAAAAATCCATCTCTCAGAAATTTTGACATTTTCCTTGGTTTATTGTAAAATTTTCTCCATTTTGTAAAGTAAAGGTGTAAGGTGAAGCACGACGCTACAGATCAAATCTGTGTTTTGACTGGACTCACCAACCTTTATGATTATAAGGGTACAGTCTGTTTATTGCGATTGCGACAACTCTTTTTAAATTCAAGATCCACTGACAGTCTTTAGTGTTTTCATCTTACTTTAATATACGGCGTTTGTTTGTCATTAAATTTTTTGTTTGCAACTTGCAATAATCGAGGAGACTCTGGATCGCTTTGCAACTTATAAACATGACATTTACGGCTTGTTTTTGTCACTCTCGCCTCTCGCATGTCTTTGCTATGCAAACAGAGTGGAGGGACGGAAGAGTTCTGAAACGCGCGCAACCCCTTTTATATTGATTCCTATGGAAGTCGAGAAAGGTCATCTGGTGATTTCTTTCAAAATCTGTCGAGATTTCTTTCAAGTTGTTGAGATTCCTTTCAAACTGTCGAGATTTCTTTCAAACTGTCGAGAATTCTTTCAAACTGTCGAGAATTCTTTCAAACTGTCGAGATTTCTTTCAAACTGTCGAGATTTCTTTCAAACTGTCGAGATTTCTTTCAAACTGTCGAGATTTCTTTCAAACTGTCGAGATTTCTTTCAAACTGTCGAGATTTCTTTCAAACTGTCGAGATTTCTTTCAAACTCTCGAGCTTCCAAGAAAGCGTCGAACATTACACTGGGGGAATCACCCTATTATTATCCACTTGTGAAAAGTCCACGTGCCAAGCTTTTCTTTATAACGATGTTTTGCCATAGATGTGGCAATGAAATTAGGGACATCTTTTGTGGCAATTGTGGCACACAAAAGCGGAACATTATCGTCAACACTCTTGAAACAGAAAGGGATATAATTGAGTACTATTTCAGAAGGGGCTTTCAATCCGAATCAATTTTATTGTTTTTGGCTCATAACCATGCGTTGAATATAAGACTATGCACATTGAAAAGAAGATTGAGTGATTATGGGCTAAGTAAAGCTGGTGGTGAAGTTAGTGACGATCAACTTCGGCAAATCATAAGTAATGAGATTGAAGGGCCAGGTTCCCAACTTGGCTATCGAGGAATGTGGAATAAATTACGGACTATGTATGGGATAACAACTCCTAGAGACACTGTAATGATAGACTCTTAAGAGAGATCAATCCTGAGGGCACCGAAATGAGGAAGGCTAGAAAGTTAAGAAGGCGTGTTTATTAATCTGATGGCCCTAATGACGCGTGGCATATAGATGGCTACGACAAGTTGAAACCCTAAGGACTTCCCATTCATGGTTGTGTGGATGGTTTTTCCAGAAAGATCATATGGCTCAAAGTTTGCAAGTCAAATAACAACCCAAATATCCCGGCTAACTTTTTCTGCAATGCAATTAAAGAATTCAAAGTGCTTCCAAGGGTTGTAAAAACCGATCGTGGTACTGAAAATGGTGTCGTGGCTACAATCCAGTCCCACATTCATAACGATATCAATGCTCACCGTTATGGTAAATCTGTAAATAACCAGAGAATTGAAAATTGGTGGTCGCATCAACGTCGCGGTTACACAAATTGGATTATCAATTACTTCAAAGAAAGATAATAAAGCCATTATCTTCGGAGTAGTTTACAGTTAACTCCGACTGGATTGGTGCTTCCTATTTTTCTTTCCCGCGTGTGGAGGTGATACCCATGTCCTGCGTTTAGTTTATGTTCCCGCGGTTTTGATGAGGGAATCTCTACATTTTTTCTGGAAAAAAATGAAATCGTGATTTTTTTGGGAACGCGACACTTATTGGAAGCTCGACAGTTTAAATGAAATCTCGACAGTTTGAAAGAAATCTCGACAGTTTGAAAGAAATCTCGACAGTTTGAAAGAAATCTCGACAGTTTGAAAGAAATCTCGACAGTTTGAAAGAAATCTCGACAACTTGAAAGAAATCTCGACAGATTTTGAAAGAAATCGCCAAATGACCCTTCTCGGCTTCCATAGATTCCTATCTATATAGGAAATATTTGTTAAAACGGTAATTTTTCTTCTCCTTCTTCTTCTCCTTCTCCTTCTCCAAGTCTAACGCTCGGTTTTGGTCAATTTCGTGAGTTTGTACATGAGTCTCTTTTTAAATCAAGCTCCGGCGGTAAAAACAGTAGGATGTTCTTTTTTCGAGGCGGAAGACGTCATTTCTTCGAGAAACGTCTGTGGTAAATATCCGTACGGCGCTCTATTCTCCTTGTCGATCGGGCAACGTCGCCCGTTTCAGAAGCGTATTGTTGATCGATTTGTTTCTAACTGTCAAAACAAAGATGGCAGAAAATAGACAACAACTTTTGATGATACAATCTTGGTCTTGGAAAAACAGGACATTTTATCAACTTTCACAACAAACTAACTTCAATTTTGTTTGTATATTTACATAAATCGTACGAAGGCAAGTGACTGTGAATAAATCTGACCATGTTATACCTGAAAAATTACATACTTGCAATATGAAAAAAGTTTGCACCCAACGAATGCAATGGCCAAAATGCCGACAATGCAACAATGCAACAATGGGAATGGTTGATGAACTGGTTTTAGCTAAAAATTTAAACATGGAGCAAAATTGACTGGTTAATGATTGAATTTCCCTGTTTTTTTTACCTACAACAATGAATTAACTGCCAACTGCTGGGGTTAGTGACAGTTAGTGAAAACTCGTTGCGGTTATAAATTTCAAATTTTAAAGCTGATAACTGGATCTAGAACACCACGGCCCCAATATGAAGAATGTTATGGTATACTTCTTAAAAGGTTTATTGCATTGAATATGGATGTAAATAATTTGAAATCACCTCACATGTGCAATTTTTCAATTAAAATTGTTCTTGAACTTGGAGATTTTCTTCCCCGCGTGCATTTTAAAACGTGGAAAACTTTAGTTGTGAATTTAGAGATCTTTTGCAACTTGTGTTTTAAACGTGGAAACTTTTGTCGTGAATTTGGAGATTTTCTTACCGTCAACTGCTCCAACTTGGGACTATCTGGACAAAACATGGGACGGCAATTTGGCCGCCATTTCACCGAACCTCCAAAGTCATTTGATTTGAGTTAATGAACGGCGTATTAAAAAATGGCAAAACAATGGAGCGTTTGACATCACTCGCGCGGCAAGTTACACACGCGTTATTTGTTAATCCCATCAGGTGGTTAGGCAGCGGGCGTTCTCTAATTCTCCGATCGGCGCTATCAGTGAAAGTTATCGTGACATGTTATGAAAGGAAGTATGATTGATAAACTTGGTGGAGTTAT
This sequence comes from Clytia hemisphaerica, assembly GCF_902728285.1. Classification (NCBI taxonomy): domain Eukaryota; kingdom Metazoa; phylum Cnidaria; class Hydrozoa; order Leptothecata; family Clytiidae; genus Clytia; species Clytia hemisphaerica. Next base: position 16,874 of record NW_027103533.1, read on the forward strand.
CAAAACAAATTTGTTGTCAAAGAAATTTAACAAGTTAGTGAAAATACAGACCAGATATCAAACAGTCCCATGTTTCGACCAATCGTCCCAAGTTAAAGCAGTTGACGGTACGTACATTTAAAACGTGGAAACTTTTGTGATAAATTTGGAGATTTTCTTACACGTGCATTCAAAACGTGAACTTGACATTTTCTTCCACATGCATTTAAAAAATGAAGAAAACTCAAGTGATTTCCTGGCATGACAATTTATTTTATTTTCTGACATTGTTTTGGAAATTTTGATTGTTTCCAGGTATGTGACATTTTTTGCTCTTGCAGCATGCTTTTGGAAATCATAAAATGGCTTCTGTTAGGGGAATTTTTTCCCATCGACATTTTTTTAGATTATGAAATGTTTCCCATATATAAAAATGAGATTTTTTTTTTTTTTGCATCCTGTCGGAAAATATGAAATTGTTTCCCTGTTTTGAAAGATTTTTACTTTTTAGCACGTACATTATTTCAAAAAACTCCAAAAGTTACTTTAAATTTTTACATTTTTTACAACATTTTATATATGAAAGTATAATGCAAAATATTTCATCTCATTTTGAAAATATATAAAATTTTCTTTGGTTTTCTTACTGTGAAATATTCTCCTTTTTGTCATTCTTTCATTTTAAATATTTGCCCTTTTTGGCTATATAATATTTCTGGAAATCAGCGCTTAAAATAATATAATTATATAATCAGGTCTTTTGATGTGTTCAACAACACTCTACTTGGCGGTGCGACGCCGGATGACCGCTAGCATAATACTAAAATCCATTTAAAGTCCACCTAACGAAAATTTAAAGTTCCAGCCAATTTGATTACTGCATTGTTGTTCTCAGTCGGGTTCAGCTTGGATATATTCCGTGATCCGTAGCTTTGAACGTACAGTCATCTTATGAATAATCCTGTAAATACTGGCAATAACATAAATGAGATTTTGAAATTCTTAGGGACTTGTGTTGCTTGATGTTATCTGAGATTTAAAGCACTTTGAAATCTTTTGAGGACATCAATTATTATTTTAACATTTGTAAAGGAAATATTTATCCGCATCTTTGCGGCTCTTGTTTTTTTTAAGAAACTAGTTATACCAAGCAGCCTCAATGTTTCTTAAGAAATCGGCCTTTTGAGCCTTAAATGTTTCTTACATGTTTCTAAACTTTTTGACGTAATCAGCCTTATGGAAGACTGGATTGGAAGGTTCTTAAAAAAACTGAATTAGAAAATGTTATTTTCTCATTCTCAGCCTCGGCATGTTTCTTAGATGTTTCTTAGTTTTTAGGCATTCTGAGCCTCATGTTTCTTAAAAGTGTGTTTCTTAAAAAAAAAAACGTGTACNTATTGGCAGCCGCCCAACGCTCAACCAGATATAAAATATGCCAGACCTACCTTCAGAGCAAAGCGTATCGTAGCATATTTCACATCTGGTATAAGATAAATAGAAAAGTGACAGTGGAATCCTAGTGCGTGAAATTGGAAGCTTATATGATGCGCAAACGATGTTCCTCTTTTTGGTCGGCATCGGAAAGACGGCAAAGTCTTTAAATAGTGAATTCACCAAACATGTCCTTCGAGGAAATATCTGTGCAGCATTGAGACTACTTGAGAACTCTTCTACAAAAGGGGTACTTGAACTCAATACAAGTGTGAAAAACATTCTTTCTGAACTTCATCCCACAGCCACAATACCAGAACAGGAAGCTTTTGTGCATGACGAGATTGTAAATATAGATCCCATTGTATACGAACAGATCGACAGTAATACAATACTCGCAGCAGCTCTGAAGACTAAAGGAGCGGCAGGTCCATCTGGCATGGATGCAAATGGCTGGCGTAGAATCCTTGCATCAAGGAACTATGGAAAAGTAGGTGAGGATCTACGCACAGGTCTAGCAAACATGTTAAAAGTTCTATGTCGACAAACCATCGACCCTTTGTCAAATGAGAGAAATTTAGAAGCCTTTTTTTTGCATGTCGGTTAGTTCCACTGGACAAGGGCCCTGGAGTCAGACCAATTGGGATAGGCGAAGTTATGCGCAGAATTTTCGGGAAGGCCCTTATATCGGCAATAAAAGGTGACATAATGAAAGCTGCAGGATCGCTACAAGTTTGTGCAGGACAACAATCTGGCTGTGAAGCAGCTGTTCACGCCATGAATGCTATTTTCGAGGAAGAGGAAACAGATGCCATTCTCCTTGTTGATGCATCAAATGTATTCAATTCCCTAAATCGTGTCGCGTTCCTTCACAACATCAAATCCAAATGCCCCGCCCCAGCCACTTATGTTGAGAATTGTTACTCAAGACACTCAAGACTTTTTGTTCACGGAGGTATGGAAATTAGATCTGAGGAAGGCACAACACAGGGTGATCCACTTGCAATGCCGACGTACGCCATTGGCCTCCTACCCCTACAACAACTCCTTCGAGACGAAATAGACTCAGATCAAGTCAATAGTGTTGCTTTTGCGGACGATATAGCTGGTGCGGGAAAGCTACAAAGTTTAATAATATGATGGAATGCAATTGTTCGCTTGGGAACAATTCTTGGCTACCATCCAAAAGCTTCCAAATCCTGGCTCATTGTAAAAGATGAAAAACTGGATGAGGCAAAAACACTATTTGAAGGAACAGAAGTAAAGGTCACAGCCTCTGGAAGGAAATACTTAGGAGGAGCTATTGGAACTGACGAATTTAAGATAGAATATATTGAGAGGCTGGTTTCGAACTGGGTTAACCAAATAGAACGGTTCAGTGAACTTGGGAAATCTGAACCACAAGTTGCTTATTGTAGGTGGCTTTATTCACAAACTAACTTTTCATCTTCGTGTTCTCAAAGACATGAACCACCTATTGCTCCCAATAGACACCGCAATCGACACATTTTTCATCCCTGCAATAACAGATGGTCACCGATGTAGCCGTGAGGAGGGAAAATTGCTTGCACTGCCAGTAAGACATGGAGGACTCGGGATACCTATCTTTTCTGAAATCGCAGGAACTGAATCAGTCACGACCTGACAGACAGAATTTCTCATCAGACGAAAGAGTTTAATGCGAAACGATACCAAAGGAAAGTCCAAAATCACGAAAGAGAAAGAGGAAAGGTATAAAGTGAACTCTGGAAGAATTGACATGACACCAGACCAAAGAAGAGCAAACGATCTCACCCAAATCAAAGAATCGTCCAACTGGCTAACTGCAAAACCCCTTGAGACGGAACATTTCAACCTCACTAAAAGGGAATTCTTTGATGCTATATCGATAAGATACCGCTGGCAGCTTAAGCATCTGCCAAGCGTTTGTGCGTGTGGAAAGAAATTCAATGTAGAACATGCGCTGTCCTGTGCGAAAGGTGGGTTTGTCTATCAACGCCAGACATTTGTGCTAGAGGGTTCTGGACTAGAGGCCAACGGGCATTTTTTGACGTTAGGGTTTTCAACCCATACGCCCGAGGGGTAAATCACTCAAAAAATTCTCGTACACGATTGCAAAAAAGTCAAAAAAAAGTCAATAAAAAGTCAAAAAGTCAATGAAAAAGTCAAAAAGTCAAAAAAAAGTCAATGAAAAGTCAAAAAGTCAAAAAAAAGTCAAAAAAAAGTCAAAAAGTCAATGAAAAAGTCAAAAAAGTCAAAAAAAAGTCAATGAAAAAGTCAAAAAGTCAAAAAAAAGTCAAAAATCTCTCTTCAAAAAGATGAAATTTCCACTTTCTTAACCCTCTTTTTTTCTTTGATTTTCAAATTGATTTTGTGATTTCGCAATATGTAACGAAAGTAAGGCGTCAATATGACGTAATTAATCTTTTTATTTTATATTCTATCGAGAATTTTTAGAAACTTTTCTTAAGTAAAACAATGATAAAGCACCTACTAATTTCATAATTTTTAAATTCCATCAACTTGGATATATAAAACGCTAATAATTGAACTATTGGATAAACTTTAAAGTATAATTTTGACTGCAAAAATAAATTAAATAGAGAACTTCAGAGATTTGAGAGAATGTAAAAAGTGTGTGTACTCGAAGAAGAATTTTGTGAAGATAAACGTGAAAGTGAATATATAGTATACTTAAATCTTTTTGGATTTTTGAACTGAGAATCATTTTTTGGAATGAAGGTGAAAAAAGCAGATGACCCTCAATCTGGTACCCCTGACCGAACACCTACTGATCAAGATTCTGACGATGGTAAGTATTTTTAAATGTACTGTAACATATTTTATTATTTTATGTAATTTTGTTTCTATTAGAAAGAATGCAACGACGTAGCTTTTATCTAAAATTTAGGGATTATCAAATGATTTCAGATCTTTGTCTAGTAGATTCTTTCATGACTCTAAGCGAAACATGCAAATCTTTTATTTAACCTTTATCTTAGGGACGGGTTCGGTATAGCTCTCAACAGCGTCAGTCTCGAATAATCTCCTGCGCCTTTTCGGCAACCTTTCAGTCGGGTATTCAAAGGAAAAAAGTTTCTCTTCTTAAAACCGGTTTCTAATAGCCCAAAAAATTTAAAGCATCTGATATCAGCTCAAATCTTTTTGAGAGATGGCATGAGTGATGATTATAGATTTCTAAAAAAGGATAAGGTAAGGGATAATTTTTTCTGGAGGTAGAAGGGGTCAAAATCAGGAGGAAAAAAGTATATACAATTTTTTCGGAAGCACAGTCATTTTCCTTTGATTTGACATCGTTTGATAATTGAAAATCACTGTAAAAGTATTACGAGCCTGTCTCAGTGACCCGGTGAAAATTTTTAGCCAGTGGTGATGATGGTTTAAATGTCAAGGGACACCTGGTCTTCAAATACAGCAATTGGATTTTAAATTTAAAGATCCTTTGCATTTTTGGGTCACTTTACCCCCTTTCTACATAAGAAGGGTTCATGTTAAAAACGGCATTGAACAACCTAAATTAAATTTTATTGCTTGTTTAAAAAGATGATTTTAGTTGGTTAATTGGAGATTTATAATATTTTTAGATGTGTTGGTGGCTGAACGTACAACTTTACCAGAGGATTTACCACAGGAAATTCCACCTTACATCTGGGACTACCTACCTGACGATGCCGAATACATAAAAAACTGTCTTGAATTCAGCAGCTATAAAACTATAGACGCCATTATAAAACTAGAGGATGATGCAGAGGTCAAGAAAATGTTTGAATTTGTAGTTATGATGGAGCATGCAGTGTCAGACAAAGAGAAAATGTTTGGTATATTTGCCAATAAGCCAGAAAGCATTATGATTAAACCTGGTCTAGTGCATGTCTTTAAAAAGTTTGTACAGGCCGTTAAAAATCTTAAAAATCCTAAAAAAAAAGCAACTAGTCTTAGAGCAAGAAACACTAATAACTTCAAGGCTAAGGATAAAAAACAAACTCAAAAGAAAAGTATACCATTGCCCACATTAGAGTACATTACCGACCAACTGAAAGGCTGGATGAAAAAACAATCTATCAACAAACCTTTCACTTTCAAACTTACGGAAAACGAATCTACTTTTTGCTTTATATGTGACCATTGCAAATGGAAAATACACGCTACTGCTAATGGTAATGGAAAGATATGCCTCTCAAATATACATAAACATTATCGCACAAGTGAACGCTGTAAAAAGACCGATCCAAAAAGCATGAGTCAAGCTTCAACGAAAACAATGCGTGAATTCTTTGGGGGCAAACAACCTTCAACCTCTACCACCTTCAACTTATCATCTCAATCAAAGCAAGCATCAAAAATAACCACAGACGAAACAATTGTCGATTTCACACCAGAAATCGATTTAACTAATGATCAAGTGGTCCAAAACAATGAGGCTGGTTCAAAAAACTTGCAGCTGCCCGTTGGTCATCTCGTGAATACAGAAACCAGCGGGCACTAATGAAAGCCTCTTTAGATTGTCATAAAATTACCAACTATTTCGACATCGACAATCTTTCAGAAAGAGTTGACAGTATCGATGAGATTCGAGCTCACGTCAACCGGTCTATTGGTACAGAAGAAACAAGAAGCATTGCCCCGCTCCTGAAGCGCTTATACGAAAATGCGGTGAAAAATGCGAAGTCCGAAGCAAAAGGTCATCGTCATGACACGCTTATTAAACAATTTGCTTCTTCACTTGTGTGTCTCATTGGCCCTGCAGGTTATGAAATGATTCAGGCTAATTTTGGTTGCGGCTTACCACACATATCGACTGCTCGGAGATCAGTACAAAAACAAAGAAAAATTGTCGAAGGTGAATTTTACTTTAATGAGCTGAAGAATCATCTTCAAAAATGGCAAGCACCATTATTTATCAACGTCCAATTAGATGATACACGAACCATCAATAAGGTCGAGTATGACCCTTCAACAGATCGCTTTGTTGGGTTTTGTTTACCATTGAAAAATGGTCTTCCCATAGGAGATGCTTTCCAACTACAAACTTTTGAAAGTATCAAGACAGCCATTGAAAACGAAACCGTTGGCAAGTATGCACATTGTATTGTGGCTAAGTCTGTAAAAGCAGGTGTACCATCATTTGTCCTTTTCAGCTTAGCAACTGATGCTAAGTACGATCATACTATAATCTTGAAACGCTGGAACCACATTGAGAAAGGATTGAAGGAAATTGGTCTTACCGTATTAAGTAATGGTGCTGACGGAGCTGGTCCTTTTCTTAAGGCAATGACCATAAAAACGCAACTTTTCAGTCGAGCTTACGATAACACTTTACCAAACTACTGGACCTTTTTCTGGATGCCAAAGTTGCTGGAAGATTCGTTAGTTTGCCAAGACACGGTGCATCTTCTTGCCAAACTTAGAACGCGACTCCTTACACCGTCGAACCTAATCGTCTTGGGCAGTGAAACGGCTTGCCGTGGTCATCTTGAACACGTATTAGATGACTTTTCCAAAGAGGATCATGGATTATCAGCGCAAGTATTGCAAAACAAAGATAAACAAAATTATCAGAGTGTGGAAACATTGTTGAGTGATGGAGTTGAAAACTGTCTAAAGAAACTATCAATAAAATCAAAAATCCAAACTAAGGGTACCATCACATATCTATGGCTAATGAGAAACATCAAGGAAGCATTTTTCAATAAAGCACTATCACCTGTAGAACGTATCCATTTGATTTGGCAAACCATTTTTTTCCTACGTATTTGGAGACTTTGGCTGAAGGCAAACACCTACAACGAACAGGATCATTTCATCACGCAAAACGCATATGTTTGTACCGAGCTTAACGGCCATTTGCTCATCAACCTTGTCCACAATGTCATCACTGGTAAATTCCCAAAAGAAGCTCTCCGTGTTTGGACATGTGGATCACAATCTTGTGAGCAAACCTTTCGATTGCTACGTTCAATGACTTCCACGTTCTCAACTATCGTAAACTTTTCCATGAAAGGTAAGTGTGACTTTATTAGCCCAAAATGATTTATCTGAAAAAAAAATGCTATCTTCATGTTATTGTGTACATCCTTATACTTTCCACATACAATTCAGAATTTCAGTTCTCTGTTTCTACAGCAAAGTCAAATTTGGCTCTAACTCTAAAACTTATCTTTTAGGAATCCTTGAACGAATGCACAAGCTACATTACCTATCTACGGTTGAAGCATCAGAAGAAATCATCTTCCCTAGAGTTAAACGTAGACTCTTGCAAACAAGAGAGGAAACTGAGGTGACTCTTCAAATACCAACAGTTGCTGAGATAGATGATAGCATATTCAGAGCCAGGTAAAATGATTAAGTCGTGGGATCAAAGAGGTTTGACTGATGCATTTACGGGACCTTTTGCGTGAAGGCACGATCTATGATTTCAAGCGTGATCCATAAATTAAAAGATAATTTTTTTAGTGTGATAGCGTGTATTATTTACAGAATGACTTACAGAATTAACAAGGAAGTAATAGTTCCCCGCTAGGATGTCGGGCGATTATTAATTTTCTATATATTTTTAAAAGTTTTTAGCTCTAAAGTGTACTTGGATGAACATTTGTAATTTCCTGTAAGAGGCCTTTATTAGGTACTGAGAGTAATTTGAAATGTTTCTCTCCCTCAGATACGAAGCTCTAACGAGGGCAAGGGAATGTGGAATCACACTTCAAAAGTATGGAGATGAGCACCTTTTATTTCCATCTAATGAAGCATTGATACAATCTGCAGTTGACAACGACCACGAAGGGGAAGACATCGAAATCGCGCCAACAGCACAACAAGATGGTATTACAACTGAGGAAGCCATCACAATAAACGAGGATATCCTCAACATCAACCTTGTCAAAAAACGAAGCACTGGGGTACCTGTCTATGCTGAGCAAAGCGATAAATCAGGACGAAACTATTCATTGATGAACAGTCTTGGCAAATCCCAGTTCATTCGCTATAACGGAGCATTTATACGGAAGTCGACAGCTCTTTATTTGCTTCAAGAAAAAAAGCAACTTTCAAATGATCGCCTTCTTAGAGTACGTGCTTCTCAGCCTAGGCATTTGTTTAATGGTGAGGGTGAAAGAGAAAGTGAACAACAGCAGATTGTAAGATCCGGTGATTTGTGCCTTTTTCGAAGGACAGATTCAGAAAAAAGTTTGATCGGAAGAATCATCCAATTTTCTTACCTGGAGGGGAGTAAAAAGGAGAGGCAATACTCCAGCTCGTATGTGGATATGTCTCTCGATAGCTATAAGAAAATTGGAGTATTTGCAAATTGGTATCACGTAAAATCACCAATCGTGTCTAGTAGCGTTTCTTTTGTCCCTAATGAGACTTTCACAACGGGATATTTATCAATGGAGAATTACATATCATCGATCAAAGAGTCAATCCTGGAGGATAATGGAGAAGCTTCGTTTACTATTAGTAAAGATAATCTGAAAAAGATTGACCCAAACTGGTCAAAAACATTCACTTTTGATCAAGAATTTTTTGATCATGAATAGACACGTTTTCTTGTACATATTAACCCCTTCTGCTGCTTGCTATATGTTTTTTCCTAGAGGTCGTTCAGGGAAATGTGGTGTGTCGCAGTCTTATGAATGATCCGACATTACTAAATTACTGTTTAGAAGGTAATTAACAGTATTGAATTTTGGTCTTTTCCCCCATTTTTCAGCATGATTTTTAAAACAAAAAATATCACGGTTTTACTACGTCCATTTGTAAAATTTAAGAAGTAGTGCAAATTACTCTCTTTATAAGATTGATTTCGCCTGTCAGGTTCGAATTTTGCTATAAAAGTTTACCTGACAGTGTCAAAGTCTGTGGCACATCACTGTCAAAGTCACTACCCCCTCCCAAGATGTTTATTTTATTTTTTGGAATATTTTACTTATAGCACATTGCTTCGACCTAGAATCTTGATTTCGGATAGTATAAACTTTTAGAAAGCGTGCTGGACCTTCTGGCGGTTTGTTAATTCGGTAGGTTTATCTCAAAGTCACTTTCGATATCCCTTAACGGCTACGTAAATAAATTATAAGTGGATAGAAAGGTTCGTTATGAGATAGTGGGTAAGTTATTCGAGCCTAACTAACATTTTTATAGTTTTTTAGTTTTCTCTATTATAATTAGGTTTTATATTATTCTTTAGGAACATAGCTTTCGTTTTTTTCACGATTTGTAGCATTACATTATTGGTCATTATTGATTAACTTTACTAATAATAATCCACTACATTCCCTGCTTACATCATTTGATTTTTCCCTATAAACATTTTACTTCTATAATAGCCCGTAATAACCAACCTTACTTGGTGAACGACTTGTAAAACTATATATTTGAGTTGCTTTGAGTTTTGATATTGATTTTTAACGTCTCAGATATTCATAAACGATTGAAGAATGAAATACCATACCTTTAGGCCAAAAATTACCGTGGCTGATTTAGCCATTTCAGTTTGTATGTTTGTTGTAAACTCTCGGCCGGTAATCTCAAACGTTCGGCCGAGAGTTTACAACTACCGGCCGAGAGTTTACGACTACCGGCCGAGAGTGTACAACTACCGGCCGGATGTCAAAACTCTCGGCCGGACACCCCAAACTTTCGGCCGGTTTTTTCTTGGCCGATCTGGTCAGGAAATTGTGTACTTTTTGGCGGATTTTTATTTCCATCACGTACGCACGTGCACACACCACAACAGACAAGGAAAAGATGGAGAGCGAAGACGGGCAGTTTACAAACCTTTTCAATGTTCAAGTGGGAGCGACTGCATATAAGGAACAAATAGGCGACCTATATTATCCTGTTATCAATATTACAGTGATATGATTGATATTACGATCCATCGTATTGTCTACTATAATATATAGTTATAATATAGTCATATATTACACATACGTATGTTCTCGCTTCTTCCCTTTTCAATCTCGCCAAACAAACCTTATGCATTTTCCCTTCTCCCTTTCTCCCTTCTTCCCTTTTCAACTTCGTCAATCTTATGCTTTTTCCCTCGTCCCTTTCTCCCTTCTTCCCTTTTCAGCTTCGTCAATCTTATGCTTTTTCCCTCGTCCCTTTCGCCCTTCTTCCCTTTGCAACTTCGTTAATCTTATGCTTTTTCCCTCGTCCCTTTCTCCCTTCTTCCCTTTTCAACTTCGTCAATCTTATGCTTTTTCCCTCGTCCCTTTCTCCCTTCTTCCCTTTTCAACTTCGTCAATCTTATGCTTTTTCCCTCGTCCCTTTCTCCCTTCTTCCCTTTTCAACTTCGTCAATCTTATGCTTTTTCCCTTGTCCCTTTCTCCCTTCTTCCCTTTTCAACTTCGTCAATCTTATGTTTTTTCCCTCGTCCCTTTCTCCCTTCTTCCCTTTTCAACTTCGTCAATCATATGCTTTTTCCCTCGTCCCTTTCTCCCTTCTTCCCTTTTCAACTTCGTCAATCTCATGCTTTTCCCCTTGTCCCTTTCTCCCTTCTTCCCTGTTCACCTTCGTCAATCCTATGCTTTTTCCCTTGTCCCTTTCTCCCTTCTTCCCTTTTCAACGTTGTCAATCTTAAGCTTTTCCCCTTGTCCCTTTCTCCCTTCTTCCCTTTTATCTCCTCAATTTTACGCTTTTTCCCTTGTCCCTTTCTCCCTTTTTCCCTATTCAACTTTGTTAACACCATACTTTTTTCCTTGGTCCCTTTCTCCCTTCTTCTCTTTTCAACTTCGTCAATCTTTTGTTTTTCCTTTGTCCTCTTTCTTCCCTTTGTGAAGGAAATATGCCCCTGCTGTCAGACTTTCGACCCTCGGACCAAAGACTTAGAGAAAGGAAGACGTCGCACCATTGTTTCACCTTAGTTATACGGCACAGATATAGATTTTTTTTACTGGATTGTCCCGTGTTGAAAAATGCTGAGTCAGCAGAAAAAACTAGATTAAAATATTTTTTTAGCGATGAAAGATTTTTCAGAGAAAAGTACAAGCAAATTTCTTGGAAATACAAGCATTTGATAACTTTTGACTGCTGTTTGCTTCAAGGATGGCGGAACCTGGGTATTTTAATGATGACCTTGATGAAGTACTGATAAGTTTCATTCCTGATGAACTAGTCAAGTCAATAAAGAATGGCACTGATCAAATCTCAACCTGGTCCATACTGGAATTTGTGATAAAATCAATGATGCAACCAAGAAAATTCCAAACATAGTTCTAAAACTGTCTGCTGATGATGTACAAGAAAAGTCTGAAAAATTGTGGAAGAGTGCTCTCAGCTGTTTACAAGACGACAGATCATTTTTTATTGGTGATCAATGTACTATTCAAAAACGAAAATGTACTCTGAATAACTTGATTGCCAATTTATCAGTTTTTCAAGAACAATTCAAAACAATCCTACTAAAAATTTACGAGATGGTAGAACTATGCTTACCAACTACACCTTTGATTTCAGAAGGAAGAAGATTGATGTGGCAAAAGTTTTATACGTATATTTCCTCTGAAAAATGTACAATTGACTGGATACCGTTACGCCAAATCTCAACAGTAGCAAACTTTGACTTAATTGTGTATAAGTTGTCTTCTAAATTGTTAGAATTATTGATCACTGAAAACATAGAATCGTATCTATCACTGTATGAAGAGTCAACAACATCAATACCAATGGGAGAAAAGATGGATGATAGAGAACAGAACATTGTTAAGTATGTTGCAGGCTTTATTGCACATTCTGCAACAAAATATTATAAAAAAAGGGAAGAGGGGGAAAAATTTGTTGATGCCATCAAAACGTGGAGCATCAAAACACGTGAAGCCAAGTGCTTTGAGTTTAAAGACAAGTGGGTTGACTTACAGAATAGAGGTGGACTGGTGGATGTCAATGACAATTGCTTTTTGTTTTTTCGTACCGTGGAATATTCAGTGTAGTAGTGAGTATTCAGTCTTTAATCCTGTCACACTGAATAACTATGCAGGTGAAAATTTGAAAAAGGTTATCCAAGAAAAAATTTACAAGCGAAAGTATCTCATATATAGATGGGATGAATTAATGAAAGGTGATAACTTGGAATCCTTTGAGAAGGAAAACCTTTTCAAATTGGTGATAGCTCGATGGATTGACATTCGTGGAAAGGCATTTGTCAGAGCTTGGGTTGATGGTCTTAGAAGTCAGTATAAAGATAAGGTTTCAGAGAAAGGGGAACATTCTCATAGAAAGCAGCTGAATGCAAAAAAGAGCACAAAATCTAAATCTAAATCTAGTAAGTAAATTTCAATCCATTAACCCATACCTCCATACCTCCTTCTGCTTGAAGGATTTGTCAATCTGTTTATTTAAATTTTTTGTGAAATTCTTGTTTAGGAAAGAGAAAATCTAAAAAGCACAAAGAGAATGTCATGAAATAATACGTTAGCTTTAGAATGCAGTGCTCTTTTTAGTACTCTTGTTTTCAGTCCTGAATGTCAGGCGTAATGTCTATCCTCCGTTCAAAAAGTGTTCACTACACTTATACAAACACCTGATAAAGAGAAAAAGTTGGTCATATTTAAAAATTGGGAATAACGTAGATTTTATTATTTTCCTTTAATAACAAAATTTTTTTATTGCCTAGTGCAAAGAATGCATGTTTTTACCAAGTTTGTTTGCAAACAAGCTAACCAAGCTAATATATTAGCTTAGTTCTTCTAATTTAAATTTAATTCTTTCATTGTCCCAAAATCACTCCCATTATTCTGTGTCATTTCATTGTTTTCAGTTGTTTTTTGTCCTCAGCTCAGTCACTTGCTCTATCCAACAAACAGAGACTACCAAGGAGTCTAAATCAAACTTCAATTTTGAAACTTACTTAATTTAATTTTCATTGAGGTGTATTTTTTTAACAAATTGTATAAACTAACTATTGTTTAGAAAATAAACAAAAAAGAGAGTAAGCTTCTATTAATCTTCTCCTTTTGTAATTTTTAAAATTTCAAAAGGGGATTGTGAAAGAAGATAATTATCCTCTCTATAGAGATAGTCAAGAGTAATAAATTATAATTTTGTGCCTTATATTAGTTAAGTTTTGTAGATATCATTATAAACAAATAATAATAATAATATACTCTTCCACAAATTTTTGCCCAATATAACAATGTCTAAATTATTATTTTTGAGCTAGCAAGTTTTTTCTTTGCTTTATTTTTTCTTTCCAAAGTGGCTCTTAACTTCTAGCATCCAAATGTATACACTTGCATAGAACTCACTCAAATTTCAATTTGAACCCTTTCTTTGTGCAACATCAAATACACTCAGCAGTGTTCTAAACACAATAACCACCAACAATAACTTTGGTCTCGTTTTTTGATTTGGTTACATACAGGGCCGAACCTTAACTGCAAACAAAAAGTAGAAAATAATGTTTCATTCTCTGAAATTAATCAGCAAAAAGTTTCAATAGGCAACATTATATCATAAATGACAGTAAGATAACTAACTCTAACTCTAATGAGGTTTTAAATTTAAAGAGTTGTTGCAATAAACAGACTGTACCTTTATAATTAAAAAGGTTGGTGAGTCCAGACAAAACACAGATTTGATCTGTAGCATCACGCTTCACCTTGTCCTAATAGTATTAGATTGTCAAATTGAACAAACTCTCTGTTAGTTTTTCTAAATTTTTTACTTAAAGCTAATCAATAATCAAATTTCACCCTGGTACCTGATAGGTATACAGAAAACCACTTTTGATACTATAAATTATGAAAAATGACATGGACACACGACACAGAAAATTTTTTAAATTTTGTGACTTTATTTCAGTAATGAAAATGAAACAAAACAGTGTTGTGTTGTTGCAAAAAGCGTGAATAGTGTAAGAATAGTATAAAAAAAGTTGTATAGTGAATAGTGTAAGAATAGTTGTATAAGTGAATGGTGTAAGAATAGTTTAAAAAAGTTGTATTGTATGATTTTGATTTTCAAAACACCATAATAAAATGGTAATTTGAGATTTTGAACCTAGATCCCTGCAAAAATCTCTAAGTTAAAAACTAAAAAAGAACAGAAAGACCTTTATTTGCGCTTTCGACGCTTCAAGGGTATGCCGACATCTTCCATGAACTGTTGTTGATTTTCCTTAGGTATGGTACAGTTTCCATTCAAACTTGCAACATTCTTAGATTTTGCACTGTGCAAACCAAGTTCACTGTGAGCATATTGGTCCTCTGTTGGATTTGTATTGAAACCACACTTCCTTCGTTGTGCTGAAAAGTGCTGTTCAAGGGGATCCTGAGAAAATTTGCCACTTAATACATAAAAGCCAGGGTATTCCAAAAGAAGATCTTTGATTAGTCGCACTGTTGACTTGACTAAATATTTGTAGAATGAACAAAAATTAAACAATTATAAACAATTCAATAATCTCTATAACTCGTCAAAATTTTAAAACATTGAATTTTTTTACCTTTTGTACTCAGCTGTTGAAAACATTTTTCTTGAAATATCATGAAAAAAGAATTTTGATTATTGATATTATACCACGGTAGAAAAAAACTGAAGAAAAATAATCATATGATACCAAAACTTGGTCAAGGAAATTTAACCTGTGATCTGCAATCCTTCAAATGTGGGTTGGCTCAAACATGGCTTGTTTCTCTCCTTCTTTGTCAAGTGTATTTGTGATTTTGCTTCTTCTTGCCATTGTATAATGTAATCTTTAATGAAGTCCTTCTCTAGCCACTAGGTAGAAAAAAGTTTATAGAATGTTAATAAATAACAGAAAAACTAAAATTTCTTGAACATTTTAACTCCAAAATTCGAACATCCTATGTGAAGAAAAGTACTTTAATCTGAAAATGTCAATTGTGACTCATCTAAAATTTCACTCACATCAAAACGAGGATCGTTGACTGATTTGTATGGGTTTAGTGCTGGCTTCTTTGTAACAATGCCTTGCCTTTCATATTGCCCATTGAGGCAGTCGAAAAAATAATCAAAGTTTCGACAGAATTCTTCTGTACCCTTTGTTTCTGGATTGTTTCTATACTTCAAACAGTTTGCAACAGTTGTACTGAGAACCTGAAACAGAAATAACCAGTTGCAGTTAATGTTGATTTAAAAGAATTAAAATAATCAAAATTACTATTGAGAAAATATGACTATGCTTAGTTTGGTATAGCATATGGGCAGTTGGTCTAAATTTTCAATTGAACAACATTTCAAATAAAAATCTTGTGAACTATTCAAACTAACCTGTGCAGCAAGCCTAACTTTCATTCTCGAAGAAGGTGTCAGCTTTACATGTTCTTTTCTAAGCTTTGTCATGTATAGACCAGGAGTTGTTGGATTTGAATCATAATTCTTTAGTGAGACAAGATGACCCCAGCTAATCGAGTAACTGTTGAACTGAAAGGTAGTAATAATCTTAATCTGTAATGACGAACATAATAACAAATTCTGTACTGTAAGACTTGAATTAAATGTTAATTAATGCAATTTTTGACTCTCAAAGCCTATTTTCAAATATAATGAAATCTTAGGACTTTTTCAGCAAGGTATAAAATTTTGATACTTTTATGTCATAAACACTTACAATCAAATTTCTAGAATTCCTGTTGCCATGAGAATTTTCCCAATTGTTTCTAACTGTTTTTATCAAATGGGGCACATCGCAGATTAGGTAAATTTTTCTTGACTTATTGCACAGGTTGATTGCAAAGTAAGGAAGCTCTTTGGAACCAGGTTTCAAATGTAACTTATAGAACTTCCTATTAGATGATGCACCATCAGATATGAAGCACCTGACAAGTAGACCAATCGACTCTACTGAACAAACTGCATTCCAAGCAATAGGGAATATCACATCACAGGTTATTGCTTTAGTTGGGAAATATGCAATGGTGAACTGAAAGTTTGTGTAGATTCCACAAACCATTACAGCCATGACGTGGGTCGCAATTTCCTTATCTTGTGAAACATCTTTGGAGCAGACTCTTTCTAACTTTTCAATTTCATTTGTTATTTTGTCAAGGTCAACAAAACCAATCAATTTACCCGTTGTCTTGTTGTAGACAAGATCAGCCTTTATTTTCATTTCATCAAATAGTAATGAAATGTTTTTTTTGTGTAGTTGTAAATTTTCAACATTTGCTTCATCGTACAAGCGCTGTAGAACATCTGCATTAAAACCAGAGCCAGGTGTGGTGTATAGCGTGTAGTCTAACAGGGTTGTTTTATGAGGTAACTTTAAAAAAGAAGACTTTTTGATAAACTCATATGCAGCTGGTGAAGTGTGGTAAATGCCAAGACACCATCTTATAACAAGTGGGTGCCATCGCATTTGTTTGGCACTTGACAATTTAGAAGTTTTCATTTGTTCTTCAAATAATATTTCCATTGCAGATCCTTCAGGAAATTGAAAGTCTTTTGCTCTCGAGGCTTTCTTTTCATTTAGTATTTCATTTAAGGCATTGTGCATGTCGTCACCAGTACCAACTCCTTCATTTTCGATGAGATTTTTTATTCTCTCTCTTAATTGTTTGTTTTCCTTTTTCAACACATGATTTTCAATTTTTCTGTTAGTAAGCTTACTTTGCATTTGTTTATTGTTCATAAACTTATGAGGAACTGAAGAAGAGGCAGGTACTTCAAAGTCTCTTTTAGCAAAAGGGACGTTGCCTTTTTTGTTTTTTGATTTTAAAGCAGCCAATGTCAAACGATATTGGGTACAAATGTCACATCGTGATTGGTTTTTCGAAGGTGCAATTAGCATTTTGCAAGAATTGTGTCTAATTGTTGATTCTAACCCCAATGCCATACAAATGACATCTTGACATTCACGTGCAATTATTGTGTCCTGTCTATCTTTAAACATAACTTTGTTCCCTTCTTCCCTTCTGCTCTCACACAAATCAGCAAAATCTTCGTTTCCAGAACAGAATACTGCCTCAGTACATAAAGAGAGGATTGATTTACAGCTATCTTCATCTAGGACTTCATTAAAACTACTGAAAATCTCTTCTGAAGTTACATCTTTGTTCATCGATGTGAACTTTCCAGCAACAGTCATTAGTCACAGTGACTGTTAAAAGACTACGAATTTGCAAATAGGGTGAATCTCGCCTAACAAATATTGCATACATGACACGTGTATTATCATCAGACGTAACCAAAGCAAAGCCCAATTGCTCAGCAAAATCTTTAAACTGTGATGGGTGAAAATGCATCTTTACTATCAACATGTTGTTCAGCAGGTTCAAAAAGGCTTGTTTTATATCACCATTTACACAGTAACTTGACTCAGAGTACTGGTTAACCTGCTTCAGCACTCTATTCCTACATATAGCAGCTACAGATGATTTCTTATGGTGGCAAATCAAACATCCCTTTTCAGTATGTGGTTTAAAACAAAACACTTCAACTTTTGGGCAATACTGTTGTTCTTTTTTCAAAGCAATGTTTATCTTTGAAAGGGTCTTTCGGCAACTTTCACAAACTTTCTTTGGATGGACACTTTCAACATCATCATTAAGAAATACATCTAAATGCTTTGCAGCTTCTACATAGTCTATGGCATTTTTAGCATTCCTCCCCTTGTCACATTTGATTGTTTTTCCACAGATTCTACATAAACTTTCAAGCAGCTTCACATGGCCCTCCATGATGGAAGTAAAATGCTGAGATTTTTGTTCCAAAAAACTTTTAAAATTCAAAATTTTAGGCGCCCTAAACCTCTAATAATTATTTCTTTCTAACAGGTACTCATAATTTATAACTTTTAGAGAGATTTCGAATAGACCTTTTTTCAAAGAGGACGTCCTGTTGAATAATTATGTAGTCCAGCCATAAAAACAATGATAGAGCCATGCATAATTACTGTATCATGTATATTGTAATAATTATGCATGGTTTTATCATTGTTTTCTGCTGGACTACATAATTATTCAACAGGGTGGCCTCTTTGAAAAAAGGTCTATAAGAAATAAGCAGCTTTACCATCAAAATATACAGCCATTTGTCTCTCTTTCAACATATAAGCCCAAATTTAACCCATGTAAAAAGTGAGCCAGGCCAGTCTGAAAAGAGCCAGGCCACAAAAGAGTCCTTCATAATTTGAAACTTTAACCCTTTTGCAATGCTAGAAAATTATTTTCAATCACAAAAAAAAACTTTAAATATCTATTTCAGACCCATTTTAAGTAGTACCTTACCTTTATCACCAAAGACAAGCGTCCATCTTGTTTTTATAAAATCTCGATGTTGTGACCAGATTTCCTCATTCAAATAAAATTATTTCATAATATAATTATTCTAAAATCAAACCAATCCAATTTCATGACATATTTCATGATAATTAGACCATAATTAGCAAAATTACATGGACGAGTAGTTCCAAATTTGGTGGCCTTCGATTTTTGGCGGCCATTTTTTTGGATCTTGTCGGAAACTAACGTTAGATCAAAGGGGAAAAATTTCTTTTGTCCGAACAAAGAGATAATTTTGCATAATTATGCGCTGCGACGTCTTTCTCTTCTAAGTCTTTGCTCGGACCCTTCTCTTAGCGGTACTAAATGAGGAAAAAAGGAAAATATTTTGAATTTTACGATCCTTACTAAAGGGACTAATTGGGACTATCTTATTCTCTTTTCATATTTTTGCCCTTTTAAAAGCGAAGTATGCTGGAATTTCTGGACTTTTCCCTTTTTTTTTCTTCAAATTTCTTCCTTTAAAACCTCAAAAAGTATCTGCACATTTGCATTGATTTCTTATACCTTATTAAGTGGACAAATTTTCGTGTTACCTCATGACAGATGATTGACAGATAAAAAAATTCACTCCATTAAGAATTAGTGAATAAGTGAATAAGGAAATAAATAAAAATAAAAATTGATAAAAAAGATGAACAACAACAACAACAACAGAAGCAACAAAAACAACAAAAAGATGAACGATCTGTCGAGTAGGACAACTGATGAAAAAATTGACTACATTATTGGTAAATTGGAAGGATTTGATGAACTGACTTCTAAAATTGATGCCATAAACAGTCAATTTTCAGTTATTAATGGAAACATATCTGGACTAGCTGACGATGTTGCATCTCTTGAAAAACGGATTGAAAAAGTGGAGGCTGCTAATTCAAAAACCAAAAACTCTATGGACTACCTTCTCAACATGGATACCAAAAATAGTAAAACTCTTTTACAACAAACCAAAGTCTTGAGGAACTTGGAAAATTCAATAGCCACTGCTAGGGCCGAAATGAATGATTTGGAGCAATATGGGAGACGTACAATGTGTGTGGTAAATGGTTATCCCTGTGAAAGATCAAGAAAATACAGATGGTATCATAATGGAGCTAATTAAAAAACTTGAAGTTCCTATCACGAAAAACGATATTGACTTATCACACAGGACAAAACAAAATGGAATCATCGTCAAATTTGTTAATCGTAAGTCTAGAAACACTTTTTTCACTGCTAGAAAGAACATTAAAGCCAAAGAAATCACCACTAAAACTCTTGGATGTAATGAAGAGAATAAAATCTATGTGAATGAAAGTCTGACACAGATGAATGGTCACCTATTTAAAACTGCAAGATATAAACTGCACAAATCAAATAAATGCAAGTATGTTTGGACGGTCAATGGAATTGTAAAGGCACAGCGCACAGAAAATTCAGAAACAAAAACACTGAGAACTGAAGAGGCAATCAACAAATTAGCTTTCGAGCTGCAACCCATGAAGGACTCATAGACACACGTATTTTATTTTTTTTTTCTATTTCATGTCTATTTCAGTACTTTTAGTCTTCATCTCTACTTTTTATCTTTTCATTTTAAATTGCTCTTTCTAAACCTCACTAATGTTTGATACGCCTCAAATGATTGAAAACATCATATGTTATGTGTGCAAAAAAACTGACAGAATTGCAGAATCGGGTACCCCCTGAAACCCCTCCCCTGAAAAGGGAAGAAGGGAGAAAGAGACAAGGGAAAAAGCATAGGATTGACGAAGGTGAAAAGGGAAGAAGGGAGAAAGGGACAAGGGAAAAAGCAGAGGATTGACGAAGGTGAAAAGGGAAGAAGGGAGAAAGGGACAAGGGGAAAAGCATAAGATTGACGAAGTTGAAAAGGGAAGAAGGGAGAAAGGGACGAGGGAAAAAGCATAAGATTGACGAAGTTGAAAAGGGAAGAAGGGAGAAAGGGACGAGGGAAAAAGCATAAGATTAACGAAGTTGCAAAGGGAAGAAGGGAGAAAGGGACGAGGGAAAAAGCATAAGATTGACGAAGTTGAAAAGGGAAGAAGGGAGAAAGGGACAAGGGAAAAAGCATAAGATTGACGAAGTTGAAAAGGGAAGAAGGGAGAAAGAGACAAGGGAAAAAGCATAGGATTGACGAAGGTGAAAAGGGAAGAAGGGCGAAAGAGACAAGGGAAAAAGCATAGGATTGACGAAAGTGAAAAGGGAAGAAGGGAGAAAGAGACAAGGGAAAAAGCATAGGATTGACGAAGTTGAAAAGGGAAGAAGGGGGAAAGGGACAAGGGAAAAAGCATAGGATTGACGAAGGTGAAAAGGGAAGAAGGGAGAAAGAGACAAGGGAAAAAGCATAGGATTGACGAAGTTGAAAAGGGAAGAAGGGAGAAAGAGACAAGGGAAAAAGCATAGGATTGACGAAGGTGAAAAGGGAAGAAGGGAGAAAGAGACAAGGGAAAAGCATAGGATTGACGAAGGTGAAAGGGACGAAGGAGAAGGGACGAGGAAAAAGCATAAGATTAACGAAGTTGCAAAGGGAAGAAGGGAGAAAGGGACGAGGGAAAAAGCATAAGATTGACGAAGTTGAAAAGGGAAGAAGGGAGAAAGGGACGAGGGAAAAAGCATAAGATTGACGAAGTTGAAAAGGGAAGAAGGGAGAAAGAGACAAGGGAAAAAGCATAGGATTGACGAAGGTGAAAAGGGAAGAAGGCCCGGGGGGGTACTACCCTTGTCGACCGACGGGGGTGCTCCGCTGAAATTCGAAAAATGGACCCTACGTGGGACTCGAAATTTGCGAAAAAAGTGACCCTGAATGGGACTGAAATTCCAAAATTTTCTCAAATTTTCTACTTTTTCCCCAAATTTTCCAAAAATAGGCACCCTACGAGGGACTGATTTTTCTATTTTGGTGTTTTTGCGACCCTACCTGGGACTCGTGGAGGTCAAAAAAGGTACCCTGACCAGCGGAGCATCCCCGTAACCCATCTTACCCTAGTACCCCCCCCCCCCCCCCCGGGGAAGAAGGGCGAAAGAGACAAGGGAAAAAGCATAGGATTGACGAAAGTGAAAAGGGAAGAAGGGAGAAAGAGACAAGCGAAAAAGCATAGGATTGACGAAAGTGAAAAGGGAAGAAGGGAGAAAGAGACAAGGGAAAAAGCATAAATTGACGAAGTTGAAAAGAAAGAAAAGGGCAAAAAGGACAAGGAAAAAAGCATAGGATTGACGAAGGTGAAAAGGGAAAAGGCGAAGGACGGAAAAGGCATTCGGGGCGACGCATATAACAAGGAACAATAGGACCTATATTATCCTGTTTACTTGCCTTTTAATATCTTAAATATATAGGTCGCCTAAATGTAGCCTTATATGGAGACCCTACCGTTCAAGTTGAAGGCTATCAAAAGGTATATACTTTAGTTTATTTTCACTAGGGAATAAACATTCCAGATAATTCAAAACCCTCATCTCTTTCTGAACTGATAGGGCTGAGTCAATTGATTATCGATCAACTCTCCAATTGCACTAATTTTAGCTGATTTGGCTCAAGTTATTTCTTTCTTTCTTTCTTTTTTATTAAAATTAGAGCAGGCTTCGATTATCCTTCAATTAGCTTCGATTTGCCTTCGATTAGCTTGGATTAGTTTTGACCAGACGATCTCAATCGAACGGAATCGACGATCGAACCAGTCGAACCAAATCAAACGCAATCGACCGATTGAAATTCGATTGTCGAACGCAATCGAATCTCAATAGAACGTTAAAATTCTGGGTAGTATTCGATCGGTTCGATTGTTGTTCGACTGCATTCGATTATCGTTCGATTGTATTTAACGTATATAAAGCAAAGAAGAGTGTTTGACGCCCTTTGATGTCCCGTCGGGATCAACTACCCTAAGAGTTATATTATGGAACTTGTAAAATCTGTGACACAGTAAGGCAGAATTCTGTAATCCAAACCTCCGAACGCAATCGAACATCAATCGAATATCAATCGAATCTGAAAATTGCGGTAATATTCGCGATTGAGGTTCAATTGCGTTCGACAATCGAATTTCAATCGGTCGATTGCGTTCGATTTGGTTCGACTGGTTCGATCGTCGTCGATTTCGTTCGATTGAGATCGTCTGGTTTTAATTTCCCAATTTTCTTTATTTGCTTCATGTCCCATTCATGTTCAATGGATATCATTGGCCGTCTGTTACCAGCTTTTCTAGAGATTGGCTCATTAGTTTTTGGACCTACCTGGAGGTCCTATAAATTAACCAATGTTCGTTAGTTAGTTCGTTCGTTAGTGCGTGTGTTCGTTACCAGCTTTTCTAGAGATTGGCTCATTCAAATTTTCTGATTTTTGGCACAAAGGTGCATAACTATAAACCCTCGAATGTGACGGAGCCCGATTTTCGGAAAAAAAATTTTTTTTTTTGGGCAAATTTGGGCCAAAAAACGGCTAAAAAACGGGTTTTTTGGACTTTGTGAAAAATTGGATCATTAATTTTTTTTGATTTTTTGCATGGAAGTAGGGTATTATTATAGGTAAAAGATGGCCGAAGCAGATTTTCACAGAAAAATTTTTTCGGCTCAAAAATCGCATCTTTAGCTATAAGAATCACTATTTACAAGCATAGGTCGATGTTCTTAACCGAATTACTCCAATTCTAGATAAGATAAATATATTTTTTGCTCATGAAGTCATAAGAATGTTTGTGTTTAGACACGAAATACTGGTTGCTGGACATGTTTTTATAGGAGAATGTGCCGAATTCGATCTTTTTTTATAAGCACATCCCCAATTACTTAGTTATTAGCTTTTCTCGAGATTGGCTCGTTCATCCTTTATGATTTTTGGCACAAAGGTGCATAACTATAAACCCTCGAATGTGACGGAGCCCGATTTTCAAAAAAATATTTTTTGGGCAAATTTGGGCCAATAAGCGGCTAAAAAACTGGGTATTTTGGACTTTGTGAAAAATTGGATCATTATTTTTTTCTGATTTTTGCATGAAAGTAGGGTATCATCATAGGTAAAAGATGGCCGAAGCAGATTTTCATAGATAAATTTTTTCGGCCCAAAACATATCTAAAAAAGTCACTATTTGTAAGCATTGCATTGTAAGAGATGTTCATCAATGTTCTTAACCTAATTACTCCATTTTTTGACAAAATACTTTTTTTTTACTTTTTTTACTCATCTAAAGTCGAAAATTGAAAGAAAATTTGTATTTATTTGTGAAATTTCGGTTGCTAAATGTGTTTTTATAAGAAAATGGGCCATATTCGGTCTTTTTATAAGCACATTACTGATTACTGAA
Organism: Clytia hemisphaerica; assembly: GCF_902728285.1. Lineage (NCBI taxonomy): Eukaryota > Metazoa > Cnidaria > Hydrozoa > Leptothecata > Clytiidae > Clytia > Clytia hemisphaerica. Next base: position 40,845 of record NW_027103533.1, read on the forward strand.
ATATTAGCTTTTCTCGAGATGGGCTCATCGATTCTTTCTGATTTTGCACAATAATAGATAAACATCATGGGAAGAAGAAAAATCAAGCAGATCTTTATCTATAAGAATCACTACTTAAAAGCTTAGGTCAATGCTCTTAAAAAAGATAAGATAAGATAAAGATAAAGTCCGATTTTAACAGAATAAATTGACTAAGGTTTGACTTTTGGGTTGCTAAAAATGTATAGTTTGATTAGAAATTGGACCAAATTTTAATGTTTTTTATAAGCACATCATCAATTTTATTACTTTTCAATGTAAAACTGTTTTTAATCGAATTTTCAATGTTCTCTAGATAATCAGGTAGGTCCATAAAAGTATCGCTTGTTTCTGATTTTTTGCACAATGATGCAAAATGTCAATACCTAAAATGTGGCGGGGCCCGATTTCCAAAAAACATTTTTTCCGGCCGAAAATGCCGGAAATATGTCGGAAAAAACTGGTTTTTTTCGGCATTTTCTCGAGATTTCATCATTAGTTTTTTCTGATTTTTTGCACAAAGATGCGTATTTTAACAAGCCCAAAACATGGTGGAGTCTGATTTTTAAGAAAAATTATTTTCGCGACTAAAAATGCCGGAAATATGCCGGAAATCGCCGTTTTTACAGATTTTCATCGGACTTTTTATATTTCTTGTCTTTTTTTCGCATAAAATATTGTTGATATTTTCTACGAATTGCCGGAGCAGCCAATTGTCGTGCCGGAAAAACAGATTTTCTTCAATAACAATAGACCTTTTTTCAAAGAGGCCACCCTGTTGAATAATTATGTAGTCCAGCAGAAAAACAATGATACAACCATGCATTAATTATTACAATATACATGATACAGTAATTATGCATCGCTGTATCATTGTTTTATGGCTGGAGTACATAATTATTCAACAGGGTGGCCTCTTTGAAAAAAGGTCTATTTCTTGAGTCTTACTCATATTTCATTCATGATTTTTTGCTCTATTCTTTCTCTGTCTGTTTTCTCTCATTTGATAACTTTCATCATCATCATCAGGTAGGTCCAATCAGCATCCAGCTTGTTATTTTTATTTTTTTCCATCCTCCGGTCCTGAAGATCATCTCCAAATGTCCGTAAACCAGAAAATAAAAAAGTACTTGCCTAAGGAAACTTTACAACCTCCCTTTTGTAGTGTGGACAAAAAAGTGATGTCACAAAAAATTCATCTGTGCCAATTCATAGTCATGGTTTATGGGTTTTTTTTGGTGTAAACGAATTGTACGGGACAATAAAAATTTGTTAACATGTTAACATAATTCATGCGGTATAAACTAGCCTATTCAATCTGATTTTTTATTTACACACAGTTAGACTTCCAATTTATGCTATACGTGTTTTTAATTTATACCATATTAGGTTAACAAGAAAAAAAAAATTTCATCAAGACAAATAAAAGTATTTAGTCTTTTAAATTGAATGAGGGCACCTAAATATTTCAAGGGGACCTAAATCATTGGGGGCATCGTATTGGTTGGGGGCACCTAAAAACTTGGCTAAAACCATGAATGTTATAAAATTTACAATGATAAAATATGAGCATGATTGTAGATTGTAGATTGTAGATTGTAGGCCATTAAATTTAACATGGAATCCATGTCAAATTTTCGATCCAGTAATACATGGTACAACCATATAAGGTGTATTTAATGGCCTATTCTACTATAAAATCCAGAATTTTTAGCTGATGCAAATGAATTTGAATAAGAAAGGCTACCATATTTCTTAAGCTGTCCTATAAGGCAAAATCTTTCTGAAAATGTCATCAGAAGTTTTCCCAAATTTGTGAAAAAAGGGAAAGTTTGAGTGGGTCCTAGGCTAAAATTGTTATTTAAGGTCTAAACTTGGTCTGTTGTATAGAATTTTCTCCTTTACCCAATTTGCACAATTCCTCCACCATTGGTGGTCTTCACTATTTTAATTTGTTTTTACTTTCAAATTTCAGATTCAAGAATTTCTTGCAAAACGCAATATACAGTTCCTGCTGGAAACCTTCTTGAACAACAAGATAGATGACGACATTGCGCCATATGTAGAAAATTCAAAACTAGAAGAGTTGGCTTAGTATATGGTGATATTGCTGCTTTTAGAGACACATTCAGCAGGCAGCCAACTGCAGTACCAACTTATAAAGATAGAGCTAAGAAATTGAAAATGAAAATAAAAAAGGAAACTACTCAATTGAATGCTGCAAATAAACCAATATATATTAAAAGTAAATTTGATGTACAGTTATCCTTGAAATGCTACGAGAAAAAAGGCTACCAACTGAAATCTGGTAAATCTACTATGATAACTGTTGAAAGACAAGCCGATTATGACTTAATTCACACATTGGCACGAAGTTATTACAATGTTCCTAGTGAGACACCAACGTTTATTGGGAACTACAGAGGAAAAGATATGAGAAATCAATTCACAACATTGGAGGATCTGGCTGCCAAATTGAAGGAAAAGAAGCAAAAAATGCACTTTTATCTCTATTGTAGCATGGGTTATAGTAGATTGATCCTGAACTCCTTTTCAAATTCATCATCAAGTGCTCAAACCTCAAATTCATTGTCAAATTTCCAAGACCAACAGAATCAATTGTCAAGCTCAACTTTGCAAACATCAAATTCATTGTCAAATTTTCAAGACCAACAGAATCAAGTGTCAAGCTCAACTATGCAGACATCAAATTCATCGTCAAATTTTCAAAACCAACAGAATCAATTGTCAAGCTCAACTATGCAGGCATCAAATTCATTGTCAAATTTTCAAAACCAACAGAATCAATTGTCAAGCTCAACTTTACAAACATCAAATTCATTGTCAAATTTTTCAAGACCAACAGAATCAATTGTCAAGTTCAACTTTGCAAACATCAAATTCATTGTCAAATTTTCAAGACCAACAGAATCAAGTGTCAAGCTCAAGTATGCAGTTCAAGCAGGTCATCATCAAATTCATCAAGTCAAATTTCATCAAAAACATCAAGCATCAAAAAGAATCAATTGTCAATTGAACAAGTGACACTTACACAAAAATAATGACAAATCATAAAATTGATGCAACAAGACAAAAACACGAAAAATCAAATTGATCAAATCAGAAGCTTGTCAAGACAATTAATCATTCAATTGTTATTTTAATGACAATGACAATTTTTGACAAATGTTCAAATCAAAATTCATGTCACAAGAGAAAAACACCAAAAATTTTAGCAACCGAATGTGATCAAGTGGATCAAATCAGAATCAAGAAGCATCATCACATTACAAGCAACATAATTGCAACATCAAACTGCAAGATCATCAATCAAATTTGTCAAACATTTTCAATGACATCAACCGTCATCACTGACACACAAACAACTTCAAGTATGCAGATATCAAATTCATAGTCAAATTTTCAAAACCAAGAGAATCAATTGTCAAGCTCAACTATGCAAACATCAAATTCATTGTCAAATTTCAAGACCAACAGAATCAAGTGTCAAACTCAACTATGCAGGCATCAAATTCATCGTCAAATTTTCAAGACCAACAGAATCAAGTGTCAAACTCAACTATGCAGGCATCAAATTCATTGTCAAATTTTCAAGACCAACATAATCAAGTGTCAAGCTCAACTACATCTAACTCGTGTTTAGTTGATCAAATTTTCCACTCAACATCACAAGTCTCAAGAGGCACGACGACAACACCAGACAGACCTACGAGACCAACAAGAAATACGAGGCCTCCTGCACGTTTCAGACATTCTATTGGGTCACCTGGTTTAAGTTTTGCAGCGTAAGTTATTTCATTTTTCAATTTTTTGTTAGTTCTGATTGAAGCTTATTCTGTGTTTCCTTATTCTTCAAAACAAAATACAGACTATTTACTTATCCAATTGAAATACACTTTAATTCTTCAACTTTTTATCAAAGTTTTATATCAAAGAGACCTAGTTCTGGTCTTCACTTTTCTGTGGTTTGGGCTCGAACAAAATTTTACGGGTTCAAAACATTTAGAGAATGGAGGAATGAGTATGGGGGGATAAAATAAACCTGGGGATTCCCAACTTCGTTCCCAGCATACTATCAGCTTTTTCACCGTTTACTAATGCAATGGGCGCCAGATACTACCCTGGAATTGTCTCTGGTTTTCAAACATAAAATTACGAAATCCAAAATAAAAAGGTCAGCTTTTTTTTTCTTTGATTTTGAAGCCAGTTACCATTGCAGTGTAGTGCATCTTTCTAACGTTAGAGATCATTTTATGACCTAGTATTAGTACCCCCCTTTCAAAAAAAATTTCCGAGAACCGGAAATGAACTGGAATTTTTTCAAAGCCTGGGATGCCCACACGGATTTCACATCCTTTGAATCCGCAAAAATCGGGAAAGTTTTCCCTCATTTTTTCAACCGGATTTTCATGGCACAATGTTAAAATGGCCAACCCCAATTTTCTCTGAACCGGAATGTCCCGAAAAAAGCGGTTTTTTGCTTGAATTTTATCTTAGTTTTTTGCTTTTTTGCACTAGATGCACACTTTTTCGAAAACCGTTAAAAAAAAATTTTTCCGGTCTGTAAAAAATGTGCCGGAAATCGTCGTTTTTTCAATTTCCGTCAATTTTTTCAACTTTTTAATGTTTTCTTTACAGAATGTTCTTTATGATGATGCCCAAAACTTAGTCGTTTGATTTCAAAAACAGGAGGAGGGAACGGAACAACATTTCTCTCGAGATTTTCATGAACAAGTACAAGTACAGATCTTGTTTTCTTTGATTTTGAAGCCATTGCAGTGTAGTGCATCTTTCTAACGTTAGATCATTTTATGACCTAGTATTCCCCCTTTCAGAGGGGAACTGGATAAAGCCTGGGATACACAGGCACAAAGTTTGGGGGTTCCAACCTCTCTGCCAACTATGCTTGCTCCCTTTTTAGCTTAAGTAAAAACCAATTCTTTTTTAGGAATGTATTTGGTATGGAGGAGGCGAACAAATTTCTCGAGGAACAAGTACAAGATCAGAGTCATGAAAATAACCAGGTCGAAACGATTGACAACGACCTTGATACTGCATATGAACGAGTACATAAACCGTGACCGATCACAAAAATCTATCCTTGTAATCCGAGATGAGAATTTGTTTTGGAATTATCTTCTTAGACAAGAATTCGACTTGGGCCGACAAGATATCAAGATAAGATTTTCTGGAGAGTCTGGTGTGGATGAGGGTGGGCTAATCGCTGAATTCTTGACATTAGCAATGCGAAATTTTCCTAAATCTCCACTCGTCTTTGGAACTAATAGCGTTGCTTTCAACAATAACACCGATTCTGCACTGGGAAAACAAAATCATCAAGTTGGTCAAATTGTGGGTTTGTCAATTTTGTTGTACCAAAGAGGCCCAGAGTAGTGTCTCCATCCAGCCATTGTTCGTGAATTGTTTGGATTGGAACAGCCGAACATCATCGAGCCTTTCGATGATGGTCTAATTCAACACAATTTGAAAAAAATCAAAGAAGGAGATGTTGTTCCCTTGCTGGACCAGGGTATTGTCCCTGCGGGTAGACCGTATCCAGAATTAGAGAAATTATATCTTTTGTCATCCTTAGTTGGAATGAAGTATCAGGCTATCAGCCAATTTAAAGATGGAATAAACTCTGTAAGTGCAAGCATTCTCAAGAAACAAAACTTCAACACGGTGAAAGTTCTCTTGGAGGAAAGGAAACCAATCACTTATTGTTTTGAAGATTTTGTTCTATTATTTGACTACACCGATCCAAAAATACAACCGGGTTCAAATAAAGCAATGAAAATTAGGAATTGCATTAGTGAGTTTGAGTTGTTTTTATTGAATCTTGGAAATGGTCGTTTCAATTACACGTATTGTGATTTGTTGTTTTTACTCACCGGCTTGGACCGTTTGCCCCCGAATGGTGGTTTGAACAAGATAAAGGTGAAATTTGACGCCTTGATAATGAAAGCGAGCACATGTGGCCCTAACTTAGAGCTGCCTGTGCTCGATTGCCCTGACCAAATAGAAAAAAACATGTTGATGGGGTTAAAATTTGGTTCAGGATTTGGCACTGTCTAATATGAACTACCCTTGTTGTCAACTTGCTGTTTATATTGACTTTTTTATTTGTTTTATAACAGTTCTAAGCACTTCAGCCCAAATTTGCGTATAATTTTAATTGATGAAATTATTTAGACAGAAAACCTGCAAATATTGGGGTACCTCAAGGGTGCAAATTTTCATAGGAACATTTTTTCAATCCTCTATTTTGAAAGTTTTTGCAGGAATCTTTTTGTGAAGATAGTTTGAGCTAAAATTAGCTAATTTCTATATATTCGATGTCACTTTTGATTTATTTGAAATTATAATCTTAATTATTCCAAATAATGTTAACCCTATTAATACTAGGCTCTTAGGGGCTGTTCAAAACTAAGGAGAGCTTTTTTGTATCCCTTGTAACTTTTGATCTAGTTGCTCTTTTTGCATCAAATTTGGCACAAAAGATCTTTGTAACATAAGGGCTTCATAAATTTTTTTTTATGATATCATGCTTAAATGAGCAAAAATTTGAAACTCTATTTTCCGATAAACGCCATGAACAACTAAACAAGCTTTTAGAAACAAATTCGTTGAGTCAAAAATACCTTTTTATCCTAAATATTCAATAAATTACATTTTAAATGATATATTTGACATAAAGAAATTAAATTACACTGAAAATGTGATATTTTTCATTGTCATGAATGTCATCGTGCTCAAGGTGTCACAATAAAAGTTAGGAATTTACAGAACATTTCATGGATATGGCATCAATAGTTTACCGAGGGGACAGAACCCCCCTCCCCCCTAGTACAAATAGGGTTAAGGTCATTTTTTGAAGCTGAAAGTATGATGAAAGTTTAGTGTTTATATCTACTTGTTTTATTTATTTTATAACAGTTCACTGCAAAAAATTTGCAAAGAAGATTTATTTTATATTTTAATTTTACTTGTTCATATATTATTTATAGACAGAAAACCCGCAAATATAATTGGGAACAATTTTTCGATCTTTTATTTTGAAAGTTTTTGTAGGAATCTATAAAGTTGTGCAGATATTTCGAGCTAGAATTAGCTATTTTCTATAAATTCGATGACAAGGTTTACTTTTGATTGACTTCAAATTAATCTAATACGTAGTTTCCTCGGGGTCTGGAACCCCTCCCCCCATATAAATTTTTGACGGACGCCATTAGTGAGACAGTCCTTTTACATACTTTTTCGGTGGCTAAAGAGGTAAAAATTAGCAAGTACCTTGCAATTTTAAGCTTTGTAATGTTATAAGATCATTTTTTGAAACTGCAAATTGGAAGGTTTAGTCTTTATATTTATTGTTTTATTTATTTTTTAACAGTTCACTGCATTTTAGCCCAAATTTATAAAAATAGATTTTATCGAAACAATATTTTTATATTTTTACTTGTTCATATTATTTATAGACAGAAAACCCACAAATATACACAGGAAAAAATCAATAAAATCCACCGCGACTTTTTAGTGAATTCGCAGTGAAAAGCTGCAATTCACGGCGAAATTTAAACTTTTCATCGTGGATTATTAAAAGATTGCACCTTTTCACCGTGAATTCGTTAAAAAGTCGCGGTGAATTTTTTTTCATTTTTTCCCGTGATAATTGGGATACCTAGGTCTTTTTAAATCTTGAAAACCAATATTTATATTTTTAAATAAAAGAGCTAGACTTAATGTCCCCATTTTTCGTAAAAAGCCTCACTTTTACAATTGATAATACTACATTTATCAAGTTTTCGAAAGTCGACACCTACCCATGTCTCGTAGTTTGTACATTCGGAGTTTCTAGGGGCTTTAATATTTTGTTTTAACAAATTTTTAACTGATTATGTAGGCAAACTTTCTTTCAAAAAATTGAGAGTCATTCTGGTTAATTGCTCGTAATTCCTCGTTGAAAAGATAATTCTGAGTGGAAGAGAGTCAGGCTTTAAAGATTTTCAAAGAATTCGAAAATGAAAATGTAAAATGAAGATTTTTCTACTTGGTCAATATATTAAAACATGTTCTTTAACTTTGAACTTCGCTGATTTCAAATATGTTATCGGATTTTTGATATCTTTCTTCGATCAAAAGTTACAGCCCTCCAAAGTAGATGAAAGGAAGAAATTTTGGCGGGAAGAAAATTTGGCGGTTTTGGCCAAATAAAGTATCCGTCAAATTAAAATTTTTCTCAAATTTTGCTCAATTTTTCACTATTTAAGTCATAAAAGAGGCTATTTTAAACATTTTCACCTTAATTTTGAACCTTGAAACCCATCATCCGCCAAATTAATCTTTCTTTCTGCCGATCCGCCAAATTAAATTCCCTGTGAAAAAGCTTTTTGGTTAAAATGGTCAAAAAACGGGCAGAGACAGGTAAAATAGACCTACTTCGATCGAAGAAAGATGTCAGAAATCTGAATGCACAGCAGGAAATTCAAACATGTTACACCTAAAAAAGTATCGATTCTACGGTACGGGGGAGGACTCTGTATCTAGGGGAACCTAAAAGGTTTTATACATGAGTTAGGGACCTAAACTTGTTCTTTGTATAGAACTATCTTATACAGTATGCCTTTGATCTTGATTCTTGCTAAAAATTTGTAAAGCAATTTAAGAACTAAGGGTTACCTTTAAAATTTTTTACAAAATTTTTTTAAAACTGTTATCCTTGATATTTCTTTTGCAAAGTAGTCAAAGCAGTTGTCATAAAACTAGATTTTATGATGATAAGTAATCCTCATTGTGAGGGATATGTAATTTGAAGATAATCGTTTAATGAACTGGGACCTGAACATTCTGAAAGGTGGGGGGGGGGGCTAAATTTGGCGGGGGACCTAGAACCCCAGTTGAACCCCAGTTGGAGCTACATGTTTTTTTTAATAAGCATACAAAAATCCGAAAACAGGCTCAGAGATGCTTAGGTCGAAAGCTAAATAAGGCCGAAAAGATGCTTGAGGGATGCTTATTATCCTAACATAAAATTTTCGAGGATGCTTACAAAAGATAATGAATCAGGCTCAAAATATTCTTAAATTTGCCTATAGAATTATCGGCCCAAGTAGAAAAAGTCTTCATATTCTTTTTCTTCATTTTTCATTTTCGAATTCTTTGAAAATTTTAAAAGCCTTATATTTTTTCCACTCAGAATTATTTTTTCAACGAGGTATACCTTTTAATTATATTTCTTTTCCTTCAAGAGCAATTAACCGAAATGTGCGGACTGCCAATTTTTTGAAACACACTTTAGATTTTATTTCCGATTTCTTTTAATCGGTGGGTTGGATTTGTTAGTTTCATTTTTTGTCTTGTTATTTTAAAGTAAAAGATGATAATTGATCGGAGCTAATTTCCCCAATATTTAGACTATTTTCCACTTTTTGGTACTATGGCCAACATGTTTCATACTAGTTCCAGTCTTCTACATTAAGGGTTTTGCCAATGCTAACGTTAGATTGGGTCACCGAAAATATATTTAAAAAGTAACGTACTTATTCTGACCAAAATGCTGCATAAAATCCGCAAAACGGTCCTTATATTCTAGTATTAGCCAACTAGGTTTGAACTTTTAGTATATAGTGCAGGGGCTTATGTATCAAAAAAGCTTCTCGTGTGCACAGGTTTGTTACAAGCAAACAAACTTTTGATCTGATGCCCTGACCCCTCAAGGATCAAGAAAATCTTGGGTTACAAAATTCTAACACCCCTGTTGCCATGGAAAATGACGTCATTGGTTACCATAGCAACAAAAAATTAAAGTCGTCAAATTCAAATAATTTTTGTTCCATTCGAAAGAGCATGAAAAACTGGTAAAGAAAAAGGTCACAACCCATATCTGAAAGTGCGTATATCTCGAGATATTAAGGAAATAAGGCATAATGACGTCATAAATGATGACGTCATCGAAAAATGAAAAATTGTCAAAATTCAAAAATTTTTGGCTCGTTCGAGAGAAAACCTTCCAGGGAACAAAAAATATTACTATGAAAAAGCTTGAAAATCATTTTAAAAGAGGCTATTGGTATTTTTAAGTTTTGCCTGTAATCTGCTGGGCTGGGCATGCCCCAAGCTCCATCCACAGGCAAAAATAAACAAGTAGCCTGGCGGCATTACGGCCCAGCATAAGACGTCTTTCATTGTATCGAATGTACAATATCAATCTGACATCAAGTGGCCTATTCCCGTGACACTTCAAGGCCTCTCGAACATAGTTTTTCATATTTATATTGTTAAAATGTATATTTCTGGTACGCAGCCTCCCTGCCTTCTAAGAGGTTTTGTAGATGGCACTGAATAATCTGTAGTATTTCAGATATTGTTTTTTAATAGAAATAACAGCACATGGGTCAAATTCCGTGTTTTAGGTGTTTCCAATAGGTACGTTTTTTATAAGAATGTAAGGCAATGTTTATTGTAATAGAGCTATAGAAGTTTTTTTTTAAGAAATAATTTTATTTTGTAGAACATACACGTTTTTTTTTTTTAAGAAACTAGTTTTACCAAGCAGCCTCAATGTTTCTTAAGAAATCGGCCTTTTTAGCCTTAAATGTTTCTTACATGTTTCTAAACTTTTTGGCATAATCAGCCTTATAAAAGGCTGGATTGGAAGGTTCTTAAAAAAACGAATTAAAGAATGTTTTTTTCTCATTCTCCGCCTCAGCATGTTTCTTACATGTTTCTTAGTTTTTAGACATTCTGAGCCTCATGTTTCTTAAAAGTGTGTTTCTTAAAAAAAAAAACGTGTAGATCTTTCATTTTACAGTTATTAGTATTACTTGTAATTATTCCATCGTATGTATTAGTAATGCTTTTTTTATCTCCTTGAAAAAAATAACGTTCTACAAAAATTAAATGCTCTGTTCCTCCGTTAAGTTTGCTACCTGAAAACATCCTCGCTTAAAAGCCTTTTTATAAAAAATGATTTTAGCATGCACATTCTTCTACCTGGTTCGGAGCTAAGACGCACCTTCATCTCAGATTACAGTTTATTTCGACTTTTTGAAAAACACTACCTTAAAGGTAGAAATTTTGGCGGGAATTTAATTTGGCGGATGGCCAAAAAAGTTTTTTCAGAGGGAATTTAATTTGGCGGATGGACGAAAAAACTAAATTTGGCGGGAGTTTAATTTAGCGGTAGACTAGAGTCTACTTCTGGCTGAACTTAGCTTTTTGATAATTTTTTATGACGCTGAGTCCAGTGAAGTAGACTAGGAGCGTTTGGCAAGGTCGCCATTTTGAAAGAGAATGTTTAAAATCCAAATAACAAAAAAACTACTTAGAGTTGAAAGATGTAATCAAAAATGAGAAACAAACATCAATAACAGATTTACAATGCCCTATGCTCAAATAAAAACATTGCTTCGTACTGTTTTTACCTTCCAAAAACAACAAAAATCTGGCGGACTGTTTTACAGTCCGCCTAAGCAAAAGCATATTACCATATACTACCGGGCCACTTATCAGCGCCAAAAAGACCATAAAAAAGCTGTAAGTGGACCCCGGGCTAATTTAGCGGTCGCTTAAAAATTTAACCTTAAGATGGCGTCAAAACAGCGAAAAAATAGCAAAAACACCTTAAAAGAGATCATATTTTCAAAATGTTTAATTTTGGGGGAATTTAATTTGGCGGATGGCGGAAAAAAGCCAAATTTTCTTTCCGCCAAAATTTCTTCCTTTAAAGTATTCGAAAACCCTGATCTACTTGCTTTTACTTTAGAAAGATTCTACTAAAAAAGGGAAGGGTTTAAGAAGTCTAGAAAGCCCTTTACTGGGAAGTGACGAGCCAACCTTAAAACCTCGATATATTGAACGAAGGTCAAATTGCCTAGTTCCATTAAAGTTGCCGATCGAACTACGATAAGCTTCGATCGATATCATGATTTTTTGCTTAAAGATTACTTTGCGAAGGGAAGAACAAAAAAAATGACACAGGAAACTCCCAGGAAACTTCAATGTATATTTTAAAACGGTATTGTTAACCGAATAAGCTGATTGAGTTTAGTAAGATTAGTAAGCTAAGTTTAGTAAGATTTGGCTGTTTGGCTGTGTAGTATGCACTCCACCGACAGATCGGTGGTTTCGGCGTTGATTCCTAAAACGAAAAAGAAAATATGAAACGTCAATTTCTTATTGAATTGCTATTCTCTCCTAAAAAGGGGGAGTTATTATCTTTAAGTTAAGAAAATCGAGTTGTGTAACTCGATGACTTATTTTAAACACTAACTTATCAAGTTATGTACTCGGCGACTTTATTTCATTAGGAATGTTAAATAACTCGATACCTTATTTCATAAACAGATTCATTGAGTTAGGAAATAGTCATAACTCGAAGCATGGCGAGAGAGAGAGAGAGAGAGAGAGAGAGAGAGAGAGCGAGATAGGAGGGGTGTAAATTTTTTCATCACAAAGTTAATTTTATAATGGAGCCCCCCATCCACATTTAATCAAAATTCGAAAGAGAAAACAAAAATTTCAAATTATTTTAAGCAGCCCTAAAATGCAATTTTAAGTTTTAATTATTACAGTAAATAGAAAGAAAGACCCCGTCCATTTTTTGTTTTTGATCAGAGGGAAGAAATTTTTGTGGTTTTGGGTGTCTGTCAACCACACGAAATTGAATGCCACAAAAATTTCTTCCATTTAAAATGTACTCGACTTCCCCTTCAATTAAATACAACTTGCAGTTAATAAAACATAGTCAACTCACCTGTAAAGGATTGGAATCAAGATAGGATTTCTTTCTTGTCAGTAATTATTCGAGTGAGCACTAGAAAAAATGGAATATATTTTATAAGATTATGTTTCAGTAGAAAAATTTAATGCGTTTTGTTAAACGAATTGATGACAGTAGAATATGAGTAAAAACATGTGTTTTTCATTTTTCTATGTCCTAATAAGCGTAGCTTTATTTTTCTTGATTTTCTAATAAGCGCGGCTTTGCATCGGATTCTAGGTGTGGCGCTTATTTTGAAAAAAAATCTATAGGTGCAGCGCTTAGGGAGCGCTTAAAAGAGGGTCATTCTGGTATTCTTTAATACATAATATTACTACATCCATTGTTTTAAACCAGAAATAGATTAAACATTATGCCATCTAGTCTCAGACTGTGCCATTTTAATCACACACTAAAGTAAGACAAACTATTTTCAGAGCAAACGTAAAAATTGTTATCTTTTTCTTTGAGCATTGCTGACCGGTAGTAAAAGCATACTGAAGTTTTCAAAAATTCCATGCAATAGAAGTTGAGAAAAAGGCCAAAAAGGCCAAAAACCACTCTTCCCTAAGGAAAAGCAAGCAAAATTGGGTTTGTTTACCTCCCTTTTAAAAAGCGATGGAGTGCAAAGACTGAAAACCGGAATTACGGGAATAGTGTGGAGGGGTCCGACCAACATTGCTACGTTCTCCAAGCAACAACATTAAAAGGGAGCTGCACAGTTTATTTAATAGACACTATTATTTGTTAGCCATTCCAAATATATTGTTTCGGTGTATGGCGGTAATCAAAAATATGTTCTGTTCGCGTCAAAACCACAGCTATTACTTTTTTAAGAGCGCACAAGAGTGTTATTTTGTTATTGTTTTATTTACATGATTACATACAGAGTGAAACGAAGAACTGGTTTCTGTAAGCTCTCAAACTTGCTTAAATAGCCGTCCATATAGTACGTACGCAAAGATTTTCCAAAAATTTGATACCCCCTCCTCCCTTGTTTGTTTGTACGCAGAGAACAATAGAAATGATGTCACTTAAACAATAGATGTACGCTTTTGCTAAACCCCCTCTCCCCCTTCACTGCGTACGTACTATATGGATGGCCCCAAAGCAGTGGGGATTTGTATGGATGTGGAAACCGTCCATTTTTCTAAAATGGTATTTGTATTCCAGTTTATTTGGCAATTGAATTGAATTGAATTGAATTGAATATATTTTCGCTGCAACACAGCAGGATAACCCCATAATTTGGTGTGCACGGTTTTTTTGAAGCCGCCATTTCTTTATTATTCTTTTGCGACCATAGCGAAGTCTTGAAGATGGTGGTGTGATTGTTGTAACTGGACCGTAAATGATGTAGAGGATGACGGTAGTAAATAGGACCCTGCCGACGCACCGGACTGTCCGGTGTTTTTGTCTGGTGGCAAAAAGTATCCTTTCGCTACACTGGACGCAATAAGTCCGGTGTCAGGCCGCTGTTCCATACAGGGAATTTTGAACGCCGGACATTTATGAAACAAAAAAATTAAGAAACACCGGACGCACCGGACTGGTCATGTCCGGTGTTATGATTGTCCGGTGGGAAAAAATATCCTTCTCCGACACCAGACATCCCACTTCCTTAAGTCCAGAGTAGACATTGTCCAATGATAAACAAAATTCTCATTGTACACCGGACTTTCGCGTGAATTTACTAGTAAATTCGCTCGCTCGATGAAAAATTGTAACAATTTTCCGACTTGTCAGACTTGGAATCTTTGTCTGGCAATTTCTTGGTCGGTCTGCTGACACAAACAGAACATATTTTTGATAGTCGCCTATATTAAAAAAATGTCTCAATGATTTAATTAATTACCTTTTGAAAGAAATGTATATGATGATAGCAGGGAGCAGATTCGCGATTGAGCAAGAAACTACAGTCAGCACCAAATGATATGGATGTTTGTATTTGCACTATTTGTAATAAATACCCACAGGATCAGCAGGAAAAACTACTTTCAGCATCAATAATGATATGGATAGTTACAACTGGTAAAAAAACGTGTGTCTGAAGCAGTCAAACGTCAAAGATGAAAACAAGACAGAATCCATTAGTTCCATAAAGTTTGAGCAGAATTAGATCACACTTACTAAAGATTAACATTGTCTTATCGCTGAATAAATTCTTTTAGTGAGTTAAACCATAGTGATTGGTTGGTATATCACATGACTTTCCGCGGCAAAGAATTGATGATTAGCCTGTAATCTTTGTTTTCCNCACTCTTCAAAGGAAAAGCAAGCAAAATTGGGTTTGTTTACCTCCCTTTTCAGAGCGATGGAGTGCAAAGATGCGCGAAAAAAATCCAAAAACGGAATTACGGGAAGGTGTGGAGGGGTCCGACCGACATTGCTACGTTCTCCAAGCAACAACATTAAAAGGGAGCTGCACAGTCTATTTAATAGACACTATTATTTGTTAGCCATTCCAAATATAATGGTTCGGTGTATGGCGGCAATCGAAAATATGTTCCGTTCGCGTCAAAACCACAGCCATTACTTTTTTTACGAGCGCACAAGAGTGTCATTTTGTTATTGTTTTATTTTCATGATTACATACAGAGTGAAACGAAGGACTGGTTTCTGTAAGCTCTCAAACTTGCTTAAATAGTAAGGGGGCCGTCCATATAGTACGTACGCAAAGATTTTCCAAAAATTTGATACCCCCTCCTCCCTTGTACGCAGAGAACAATAGAAATGATGTCATTTAAACAATAGATGTACGCTTTTGCTAAACCACCCTCTCCCCCTTCACTGCGTACGTACTATACCAGACCCCCGCGCTCGATAGGATCGATCATCGGAACGGCTCGATGACGGATCGATATGTGATCAATGGATTACTTAACGATCCGGACAGGAGATCGATGGAAGATTCAGCCATTAAAAAGTCTTGAGTATCGATCCTTCGTTGATCCATTATCGAGCTAGTATTTCAATCGAGTATATCGATTTGTCATCGATCGTTAATCGATTCGTCATCGATCGTTAATCGATTTGTTATCGATCGTAAATCGAGATCGATAAAAGATCGATGATAGATCGATAAATAATCGATAACTAATCATAAGCTTAAAAAAATCTTGAGTATCGATCCTCTATCGATCTCCTATCCGGATCGTTAAGTAATCCATCGATCACATATCGATCCGTCATCGAGCCGTTCCGATGATCGATCCTATCGAGCGCGGGGGTCTGGACTATATGGATGGCCCCAAGCAGTGCCCGCGGGCGAAAGATTTGTATGGATGTGGAAACCTTCCATTTTTCTAAAATGGTATTTGTATTCCAGTTTATTTGGCAATTTGGTGTGCACGGTTTCAATTTCAATTTGAAGCCGCCATTTCTTTATCATTCATTTTGCGACCAGCGAAGTCTTGAAGATGGTGGTGTGATTGTTGTAACTGGAACGTAAATGATGTAGAGGATGACGGTAGTAAATTAGGTGATTTCAAAGTATAGTTTTTAGTATTTATTCGCTCGCTTGATGAAAAATTGCAACAATTTTCCGACTTGTCAGACTTGGAATCTTTGTCTGCCAATTTCTTGGTCGGTCGGCTGACACAAACAGAACATATTTTTGATAGTCGCCTATATTAAAAAAATGTCTCAATGATTTAATTAATCACCTTTTGAAAGAAATGTATATGATGATAGCAGGGAGCAGATTCGCGATTGAGCAAGAAACTACAGTCAGCACCAAATGATGTGGATGTTTGTATTTGCACTATTTGTAATAAATACCCACAGGATCAGCAGGAAAAACTACTTTCAGCATCAATAATGATATGGATAGTTACAACTGGTAAAAAAACGTGTGTCTGAAGCAGTCAAACGTCAAAGATGTAAACAAGACAGAATCCATTAGTTCCATAAAGTTTGAGCAGAATTAGATCACACTTACTAAAGATTAACCTTGTCTTATCGCTGAATAAATTCTTTTAGTGAGTTAAACCATAGTGATTGGTTGAAAAGTATATCACATGACTTTCCGCGCCAAAGAATTGATGATTAGCCTGTAATCTTTGTTTTCCTCAAATAATGAAACGAGCTCCGTCTACCATGCGAGTTACTTACAGCGGGCACAGTGCAAATGAAAGGCCCTTACGCTAACCGCGCTGGGCCAACAAGTTTTATTAGCCAAAGAGAAGTGAATTGCTTTATAAAGGATATTTATTTCTCCGACCATGATGGAGTTTGTTTCGCTATTGTGAGTGATTCTTAAATTGTTTGAACTGCTTCGACTGCTTGAAATGCTTGATATGGGGGGGGGTGTACAGTTTGGAGGGTGGGATACATAAGGGATACAAAATTCTTCAAGAGTAAAGTTTCTAATATTCATTATAAAGTCGATTCAGTACATTTATAAATAAATAAATCACAGCTTATTCTGATGAATTTTGAATCCCTTACGTATCTATCTTAGAAAAAAAAATCAAAACTGACAATAAGGAATTTGTCTTAAAAAGGTTTTTAGTGCCTTTAAAAGGAAAGAAACTTTCTTGTAAATTTTAATCTTTTGGATGGTTATGAATTTCTTTAAAACGTCACTTGTCACTTTTGAGTGGACGATACTAGTTACAAAAGACATTTTCCTCAGTCACATAACTTTTTATAATTTTATGTACAGTATTTTAAAAATCTGGATTTTAAGAATTTTTTTCTATCAAATTGGAATATTAACTTTGTACATTCTTTATATATTTTTTTAGTTAAAATTTGAATTATGATATGCATTAACTTTTTAATTTTTTTTTTGAAAATTCTTTTTATAGTATTTTTTAATCAACTCATCAATTTATACAAAATTTAGAATTATAAAATTAACAAAATGAACAATACAAATAAAAACCCTGGACTAAAACTATGTTGGACTGAACTGGAATATTATTTGCGTGTTAATCGTTCTGCTGTAACTAAAATTATATGCTTGGCTGGAGAAACTGGGAGAAAATATATGGTCATTTGTATGATATGATGCTGGTAATTTGTTAATGGTTTTGTTGTAGTATTAATTCCTGTTACGTAATAGTGTTGGTAGAATGAGGCAACCTAAAAGAAAAGAAACAAATTTTTGATTCATTGGCAACTTGGAATAAACATTGATTTCACACCACCAAATTCAGCAACTCTAGATGCTACAAAAGTCACAAAAACAAGAGGTTAGTAAGACTTGATAAACTTTGAGAAAATACTACTCGAGTACTATACTTCAAAGTCACAATTTACGATTCTCTGCTTAAAAAAATTGACAAATAGGTATATTCTTAACAATGGTTGGTATTTTTACAGACAATTGGTATAAAATCTATTGAAGTGGTTATCAATTCTGAAAGAAGTAATTTTATCACACGTTTTCTCTGAAAAGAAAATACACAAATAAATACATCGGGGTGTTTACTTCCTTTAATTTTATATTTTACTCTGTTATTTTAGATATCAATCAACGATCAATTGTCAATTGGCTGTCATGACTCGTAAACAATTGTCACTGTTTTACTCCGAACTCAAAGTCGATGCTACAAAGTACATTCAGGTAATTTAATTAAACCTTACAAAACATTTAAAAACCTGAAGGCTTTTCTATTTTCTTACATAAGAAACTGTCACATTTGCTGAATGTCTCCATTCACCAAATAACTTAGAAAGTTTATATCATCAGCTTTTATTTTTGTTTTTTGTTTTCTCTACTAGATTATATACGATCAACAGTAGTTTCATATTGTATTCGTTTCAATCAATCGGTATGCTGTTCATTGTCAAATTGTCGTCGAAGAAAAACCAACGACTGGCGACCATTTAAAATTTTGTTCATAATAGAGTTATTTGTTGCTGATTTTGAAATTCATAACGTTTCTTCGCTCAGTGAATGAAAGTGATCAAAATGATATCATAAGTGTTAGCTATACTTGTCCATTAACCATTTCGTACTGCATTGTTTTGTTTTGCTTGATTATTGCAAAGATGCTGCTGGGATTAATATAATGAACTATTATTTGAAAAAAAACTATTTCTATTTGTAAAAGTAAATGGTCAGTCTATGTGACCTGTCAATTGAATTTTTGATAGAATCTTTGTATAAGTTTATAACAGGACATATCTAAAATTTTGTGATTTGTCCCTAAATTTTTACTTTATCTTCAAAATGTTAAAAGTTGAATTTAAATGCTTTAGATACGGAATGTTAATTTTCTATTCAATCTTACTACTAGGAGTTTTGAGTAACCTGAAGAAACATTTAGGCAAAGTGATTTTCTAGCTCTATTAAGTTTTCCAATTTTGCTTGATTCTTTATGCATCTAGTCCTTCCTTCCATCGCAGCTATTTAACTTCTTTACAAACTATCCAACTAATAATTTAACTATATTGGCTGACCTTCCAGCCTCGGCTGGTTTNCAACATTGATTTACAGAGAGCTTTCATCATTGCTCATGCTACTGTATCTGATAAAGCAAGAACAAGACAGCGAGCTGAATGTAAAACCAAGCGTCGGGTTAAGAAACATGCAAGATCTTATCAACTTACAAATCCAACCACAAATCAAACCATAATCGTTTGTCAAAAGTTTTTCCTCAATACACTATCAATTGATGAAAAAAGGAGTCCAAACAGCTCTTGCCAAGAAATCTGTTACTGATTCAGAACCAGATATGAGAGGAAAGCATGAGAAGCATGCTACTTGTGTAAAACGTCAAGAAAAAGTAATCGGGCATATAGAAATATTTAAACTGGTGGAATCTCATTATGTTCGCAAGGATACCAAGTACCAATATTTACCTGACGACCTTAACATAACTATCATGCACCGGATGTACGTTGAATGGTGGGAGGGAAAAAACTTTGTCACTGAAAGTTATACATTCTATAAAAGAGTTTTTAACGAACATTTTGATTTGAACCAAGTTTTTTCACAAAAACTGAAAAGGATCTAAACACCCGCCTTGGTCAAGCTTGGGGTGCACTCAGCGCATTAACTAGTGTGTGGAAAGCTGATATCGACAAGAAAATCAAAATCAAAGTCTTTAAACAGACAGTAGAATCAATTCTTCTATATGGGTCAGAGTCTTGGGCGCTTTCAAAGTCTCTTACAAAATTGTTAGACGGAAAGTATACAAAAATGCTTAGAACCGTATTAAACGTTCCGCCTAACACTCGAATAACCAACAAACGTCTGTACGACAAGCTCCAACCGATTTCAAACATTGTTCGCAAACGTAGACTAGCTCTCGCTGGACATGTTGCACGTCGCAATGAACCCGCCTCTCAGCTGCTGTTGTGGTCGCCTGATTCCAAGAAGAAAGTAGGAAGACCATCCACTACCCTAAAATCAATCATCATGGAGGATACAGGATTGAAGAAAAATGAGCTGCTTACCATCTGGCAAGACCGTGATGCATGGAAGAAATTCGTCATAGCTTCACCTTCTCGCTGAGTAGGATGAAGTTATGTATGTATGTATGTATGATTTGAAGTTCCAAAAACCTAAAAAGGTGATTAATGCACCATCTACAAGAACACTCCAGTTGACGCTCGATCTGATGAAGCAATAGCTGAACATGAACACCACATAAGTGAGAAGAAGCTGGCTCGGGAGCACAAAGAGAAAATGAAACAAGAAGCTTGTAAATCAAAGATCATCCTGACTGCTGCGTTTGACTTAGAGAAGGTTCTTTTGGCTCCCAACGGACAGACGTCATCATTCTACTATTCACGTCGTCTCAAAAACCATAATCTAACAATAACAGATATCTCAAGCATGGAGACCTACTGATACCTTTGGAACGAAGAAGAAGCTAACAAGGGTAGGTTTACAAAATTGTCAGATCTTTTTGTTGGTGATAAGTATTTCACAATAATCTTCATGTTAAATTTTAGTACAATGAATATGGTTAATAAGTCTCTTGAAAAATAAAGACTGTTCATTTCTGTCATTTTAGGGGCCTGCGAGGTCTCAAGCTGTATTGGTAAGTACCTTGAAGTCAAAAATGAAGAAGGCTTCAAAGAAATAAATCTTTTTGCTGATCGTTGTGGTGGTCAAAATTGCAACCGAATGTTATTGAATTTGTTGAGTGAATCAATCAAAATGTTTGAATTTGATTCAGTGTCCTTAAACTTTTTGGTTTCTGGACACTCCCAAAACGAGAATGATACCGCGAATTCGGTCATAGAAACAAAACAATTTATACGACCAACCAATGGGGAATTTCAATCCAGATGGCTTTCAAGAAAAATACTTGTAAATTGGTCAGGTCAACTACAAAAGTACTATTGCTTTCCCACAATTCACAACTGTGCTCAAAGACAGTGTGTTGGGGTGGTTGAAGCTTATAATAGTAAGGGGGAAAGAAAGGTAAGAAAGCTAAGAAGAGTAAAGGTAAAGGCATCAAAGTTTACTGGTCTAAAGTTATGCAAGTGAAGTTCACAAAAGAGCATCCTAACAAAATGTTTTTTAAGTACAACTACGGTAAAGAGAAGTTTCGCGAGATTAAATATCAAAATGATGTAAGCAGTAGACAGACCAAGAAAAAGACAAAAACACTCACAAGTTGTATACAGAAAGTCCTGGGATCAAAGCAAAGAAGAAAGAAAATTTGTTAGAGCTATGCTATTGTATTGTAGTCATTTTTTAGAAACTTTTTGAATATGTTAACATTGTTGTTTTGAATTTGTTAGAATTGTTGTTTTACAGACAGTTTATCTATAGACGAGATTTATCGTTACCTCGTTTGTAAGTTCATCTATTTTCAGCAATTCAACATATACTTAAGTCCATTTTCCAATGAAATTTATAGAAAAAAAAGGCCTTATGTCCATTTTTCTTGACCAAAAAAAAAGGCGCGCCATTATGGCGCACCAATTGTTTTTTTTTTCTTTCAAAAATGCAATACACAACTACCAAAAAGGTGAAATTAGTGAAAACACTTGTAAATTTTACAATAAGTTTTTGTGATTAGGCTCAAGCAAATAATGAAAACTTTAAACACGATTTCTGCAAAACAGTGATTTTGGAGCACTCTTATTTTACTGCGACGATATGGGAAACCCCTTTTAATAATAAGGATTATAGATTTTTTTAATAATGAGAATAGGATTTTATCTATCATTAATCCATTGATCAATTATATTATTTGGCAATGGATTGATTATCTTATTGATTGTTGATCAGGGTCATCCCTATACTATGTACGCAAAATTTGATTACCTACTATATAGAATTAATGTATCAAACCTTTGTTAAAATCCTGATGTCAGTTGTCGCTAGAGCCAGGGGTAGCCAGGGTAGAGAGAGTGGGGTGGTAGAGTACCAATCCATTAATCGGTTATCAATCATTGATCAAAAAAACTATTAATTGGATAGTTGATAATATTTTTCAACTTTATGTAATTATTTTTCTACTAGTGAAATGTTCTTGCAATTCAACGTGTAGCCGTAATCAAACTACAAAAGAAGGAAGAGATGGAAAAGTTGTCAACAAAGGATGCCCTTGCAAAGCTAGAGGGGTTAAATGTACTGAGCTTTGTAACTGTGGTACCAAGAAAAAAAAATGTCACTAAGCCATGCATGAATGGTCGCCCTGTGACCGCTTCAGTTGTGATGGAAGTCANTATTTTTTTCATTAGAAATTCTACCTATTTATCATTTTCCGTTGAAATTCAATACCGTCATTCTTTAATTTATCCTCGTCCTGAAAATAATTATTTTGAAGGGGTTGTACTATACAAGTGGAAATAAAATACCTTTCAAATTGAAGTTGATTGTCGTAACTAATACTTAGAGTAAAAGAGGGTATCGAATCGTTAAATAGGGGTTGAAAAATTGGAAAACACCATTTTTGGTTACTTTTTATGTATTTTTTTTTTCTTTTTTTCAAATTTTATTCAAAATATACTCCTTTACTATAATACTATAATTAGAGGAAAATTTGACTTTATCGTACTAAATTGGAGGAAAATCCGAAATTTATATTATGGACTCTCACTAATAATTAGAGCTATAGTTATTTCAGTTGCCATATTTAATTATAATTCGCATAATTAGAGGACGATTAAATTAAAAGAATGACGGTCCTAACTTTTAAAGATGTAATTTCTATATAGATATAATATACATACATTAGAGTCTATTTTACATAACTTTTCGTTAGAAAATTTATACCTAATCCAGTCCATTCGTTGAATTAAGGTCTTATTTTCCCTATTTCAAAATAATTTTGAGATTGATTCAAAAATTTTCGTTTCCATAGTGATGCTATTGTTTAAGGCCGGTCTTGAGTTTATCAAATATTCTAATTTGTAAAAGACCTATTGATTAGGAGTCTAATAAAAGAAAAACAAACAAGTCTCATAATAGCTTTTGATTCTATTGATTTGTTGATATAATGGATTTAAGAAAAAGGGGAAAGGGATCTTTCCCCGCCAAAAATTTTTCCCGCTCGAAAATACAGCTGGAGGCTAGAAACAAAAGAGTAAATTCTAAAAGGGCCATGGGATCTCTATTGAGATAATGAAACCATTAACAATTGGATAAAAACATTTCTTTATTGTATTGTGGACCATTTGTTTGCTTATTAACAGAAAACAAATTGTAAAAGGTCCATTGGATCTTTTATCTGTTGGGTGATAAGCCATTTAATGTATTTTAGTATCGGAGTTAATGAATCTATACATTTCTTTATTGTATTTGGGCCATTTGTTTGCTTATTGCGTAAAAAATATTCTGGAAATTAGGTCAGTAAAATCTCTACCAGCAACGATCTACTAGTAAATTACCTTAAAATTGTTATAGCGGGATTAATTTCAAAACTTCGACGAAATTTTCTATTTCATTCCATTGAAATTATAATAAATAAACGAAGTTTGTTCAGGAGGATATGGTTTCATATCTATACTTAAAGATATAAAGGCTTTTATCTGTTGAAATGATTAAGAAATCGTCTTTTTCAATTTTTGACCGCCAAAAATTCAAAGAAAAAAAATCGAATATAAACCCCCTTGACAAAAACTGACAGAAAGAGTTCGGCTCAAGACATTGTCAAAAATTCAAGATGTAGAATTTAAAAATAGTCCCACAGCTTCAAAAATACTGAAATTTTTTTTTATTAAGGACATATTTCCATAATTTGAATTTATAAAATTTCTTCAACATTAATTGTTATGGGTACCATTAAAAAGCAAAATTAATGTAGATTTTGAATATATCGCTTTAAAACGAAAAGTTGAAAATTTTTATGGTTAAAAATCGAATTAAAAATATCTCATGGAAAAAGATATTCACACCGGAAGATACGACCTTAATAGCAACGAGATTCGGCAATTTTTTGTGCGATTCGGCAGAATTTGTTTTGGCGATTTTATAAAATTTCTAATTTTGGCGAGAATTAATTTTTACGACCCATTTTTTATTAAATATTTAAGCTTAAGAAGGACGGAAAAGGGGGCTTTTAGGCGAAATAGAGACTACTGTGAAAGAAATTTAAATTTGGCGAGAATTGATTTTGGCGAATGGCCTAGAAATCTTAATTTAGCTGGAAAAAGTTTTGGTGAACTTGGCGAATTCTTGAGACAATTCGCCAAATCGCCAAAAAATTTTTTCCGCCAAATTTTTTTTCTCTTTTAAGCTATTGTTTTTGTCACCTGTTTTTTGTAAGCTATTATTTTTGTCACTTTTTCGTTAGACAGTTACGGATCCTTCTTTTTGATTTTTCTACAACATTACATGATTTTTATACGATGAGCATCACTTGCTATTAGCCTTGATATCCAGCCAGTAAACTTGTTTTTTGACGAAAAAAATTTGACCCAAGTAAATTCTCTACAAGTGGAGTTTATAGGCTTCCAGGCTACATTTTCAGCCTTTTTGGACTATTTTTTAATTTTTAAATCCTCCTTCAGTCTAGAGTTTGTACTCAGAGTTACAAATCTACCCTTCTAACCAACTGTACTTAGAGTTTACTGGGTAAAGCAATTACAATTCATTTGTGGTTATAAAACATCCTGGGGAATTTCCGTTTTGTCTCAAATAAAAATTCTCAAATTCTGATGATGAACATAAAAAAATTAGAAACTAAAAATAGATTTCCCGAAAATTTTTGTAAAAGCTTCTATTTCTAAAAATCTTGAAAGCAGTGGTGTTTTACCAAATTTTCATTTCAATTTTTCGTTGAAAACAGTCATGCGTTAAGAGTTTAATTCTTTGCGGACAATTGTATTTTTTGTAAAAGAGGGTAATGGTAACGTCATTTTTATAATCACCAAACAATTTGTGAAACCAAAGTTTTATCTTCAAATTCCTTAACAAATTTTCTGATTATGGTCAGAGGCCTAGAGAACATTTAGAACTTAGAGACATTTTAATTTCATTATAAATTGATACGTAATATATTTTTATCCGTTTTATAGATCATTTTTAGACCTTTGTCGTTGCGTTTACAAACATATGAGGATTGAAAATCAAATTCAGTGTGCTTATGCCTTTTCCTACCCCGGCTTATAATATATTTTTTGAGTGTTTTTGACAATTTTCCTAAGAAATTGGGTGTTTTAGGGCCCTACGAAGCCTAAAATGTTCTTAACTTGTTCTTAGCATTTTGGCCATCGAACCTTTATGTTCTTACATAGTTTGTTCTTATAAAAGAATTTGTATACCGTTTTTCTTCCAGTAAGCACCGCCCTGTAATAAGCGCGGCATCTTCTATGTACTAGAAAATCAGGAGAAAATGAGATTTCAGTACAGAAAACATTACGATACAGTTCTCGTATACGTTACTTATCTACGATAGAACATCAAATTTTATATAGCAAGAACTCCTCTCTAAGGATTTCACCCAACTAACCGATCGAATTTGAAGATAAGGCAAAAAACTCAGAAACTTGAAATCTGAAATTTCAAAATAAGTGCTGCCTTCTAATAAGCTAAAATCACGAAAATTAAATTAGCGCCGCGTCACTTATCAGAGGAAATACGGTAAACGAACGTGGGCAACACACTGGCTCAACCTTCCCTTTTGTGCAAAGATCCTGGATTTTCTGGGTCGTTTTGCTCGTGACGTCATAATTTCAGTTTTGTGACGTTTTAGTAACTTCGAGTTATTTGATAAATTTTTCCCGTTTTTTGCGCCTTTATATTCAATAAATTGTATCAATTTTGCTCCATTGTCCCAAGAAAAATCTCTAACCCATCTCCCTTGTGTTATCCATATATCACCTTATTGTAATCTTTAAAGTTTTTTTAATTTTGATCTTGTCTGGAAAAAAATATACCATTGAAATTAGAAATCAAGACTGAACTATCGTCATTTAATTTCTGTTTCAGTTTTAAATATTTTTCCTACACGGATGGGGGTTGGTAATCGGAAAAGCATACGTACGCGGAAGGGGGATACTGCCAAAGCGTAGGTGAGCCTTGAAAGGGGAGGGGGTTGGATGAGGTCTAAGAAATTCCTATCAGTTCGCAAGGGAATTTTTAAAAAGTCTTTGAGATCTGTTCTTGTCCTTCTGAATGTGTTTGCCTGAATAGCAGCTGAAAATTTTCCATCTGTTCTACAAAACATTTCCAGTAGTGTCTTTATAGTATATTTAAGACTTTTGAACCCTCCGGGGCCATCCATATAGTACGTACGCAGTGAAGGGGGTTTAGCAAAAGCGTACATCTATTGTTTAAATGACATCATTTCTATTGTTCTCTGCGTACAAGGGGGGAGGGGGTATCAAATTTTTGGAAAATCTTTGCGTACGTACTATATGGACGGTCCCCTTACTGTCTGAAGCCGTTTAAAAAGTCGTGACCTGGAAATTGTCGATTGGTTTGTATAGATATTTAAACTGTCTGACTCGGTTTCTTTGCTCAATCAAGGGCCCCCCTTTACTACTAGTCGATTTTTCAAAGTGCTCAAATAAACAAATTTTTATGCTAATCTGATAGAGCTCGAAGAGCTGAGTAAGAAAATGCTAGAGAAAAAGTGGAGTCATGTGCTTAGTTTTGAACATCTGTTGCGGAGCTAGGGCCCGTCGAAGTCTTCAAAATGGCCTCAATTTAGCGCACTCCAAACGATCAAAACTGTATTCCCCCAAGCTAAACTACCTTAAGGGAGCTTATTTTAGCAACTAAACGGGGAAATTGGCGAGAGAATTCGAAATTTTGCCAAATTTAGTTCCCACCAAAATTAAATTTTTTAGGTCATTCGCCAAATTAAGTTCCCGCCAAATTAAATTTTCTGCTCACTCGTCAAAATGAGTTGTCGCCAAACTACCTTAATTAATTTTTTTGATGTCTTGCTTAAAATCCAACAATATTGCTCAAAATAAGGCAAAATAGAACATATTTACGATGTCATTCGCCAAAATTAGTTCCCATCATCAAAGTTAAAAAAATTAACTATTCGCCAAAATAAGTTCTCACCAAAATAAAAAAAATCGTTGATTCGCAAAAAATTAGTTCTCGCCAAAATTGAAAAAAAAAATTTTGAATTGACCGTTCGTCAATTTTAGTTCTCGCCAAAAAAGTTCCCTTAACACCCAAAAAATATATCCACCACCTAAACTTTCTTTCGAAGACTTATCATCCTTTAGAAAAATTTTTACTGTGCGATTTTTTCTGATTTTATTTATGGTTTTCGAATTCTTTCATGACATAAATGTTTTACATAACATCTAAGAAAAAATTATATAAATCTAATGCAGCACGCCAATCTTCTGGCTTTTCTAATCGATTTGTCTCCATAACATGATCAAAATATTCCGAGTATTCGTTTCGATAGTCTCTCTCACTACCACGTTCTCTGAAACATCCTGAATTTTTTCGAAAGGAACTGCTTGTTTCCGATCTTCTGACCCGGCCAATTCAGGCAAGTAGTAAAGCGAATCAGGACGCCCAGCAGTCATTCCGAATGCACTTTTTCGAATATAATGAGTGTTCCAGTGGAATCTAACTTCATCCAAATCACGTTGAAGCACGTCTGAAAAAGCGTACCATAAAGCTTCCATCATTAATTCAGATGATGTATCGATCGATTTCACCCCGCCCTTCTAGATCTTTGAAAAAGTTTCGCCACCAACAAGCTCTCAACTTACAATATTGTGACCACCAGCTTTCGATTCTTTGATTTCGGGGCGATGATACGTAGCGATGTGCTCCTAAATCTTCTCGAAAATAAGATTGAACCGCAGCAATAATACTATTTTCTGTTCCCAGGTCTGTTACGAGACGCTCAGGGCAACCTTGATTTTCGGCAATGGCAGATAAATAAAAGCATGCTACGTTATCAGGAGAATTGTTAGAACGGGTCACTCTCAACCATAATACACGACGACTATAGCCATCAATGGCACCATGAATTGGAAACCCCCATGGCTTTAATTTATCATACCCATCGGTATGCCATGCATGATTCGGGTCAGGGTTGATATACCTTCTCCTTTTAAGACGGTGTCGTCGGCGATCATTTGTGCCTTCAGGGTCCAGCTCTCTTTTAAAATTTCACTTACAAGTTTACGTGGTACTCTAATTCCACTAATTTGAAGGGAGTGCCATACCGTTCTGTAACCACCAGCCGATCCTGGACCATTTATCAGACGACGAATTCGATCTCTGATTTGGTCAAGAGTTAGATTGTTATGCCTCACTGTATTTCTCCTCTTCAAACCATAGCCATTTAATTTCCTCAAAAGTGTGCTATAGCTTATTGTGATTCCATGGTACTTAGATAAGAACCCAAGAATTTCTTTATATTCAAAGCCTTGGTTGAAATAAGATCTCAATATCTCTTCCTCGTCCATGGGATTCCTGGCTTTCCTCCTCGTTTGTGCAGCAGTATCCTATTCTTGCTATTTTGCTACTTTGGTTACTTTACTTCAAAATGGAGTGACGAAATTCAAAATGGAGCGACGAAATTCAAAATGGAGCGACGAAATTCAAAATGGAGCGGCTAAATTCAAAATGGAGTGACGAAATTCAAAATGGAGCGACGAAATTCAAAATGGAGCGGCCAAATTCAAAATGGAGCGAGGAAATTCAAAATGGAGCGAGGAAATTCAAAATAGCGTGAGAATAAAAAATTTAGAGTGACAGTTGTGGGCCACCGTAAAACAGTGACATCTCCGGGCCATCGCAACATATACTAATTCGCGAGTTTCCACCAAAAAAAAGTTAGTTCTAAGAGGTGTATCACGAAAATCATTTTCTAGCCACTTTTTTCGACCTCAGCCGCGCGACTACTGACCATACCCAATAAAATAAAGTTTATATGAGAAGCCATACCTAAAAACACTGCAATAAATTATAACATCATTTCACATATTTTACGTTACGAATTGCGGTGAGTGGTGAAGGTAAAGCCAATCCAAAGGCAAGGTGAAGCATCGATGTCTGACGGACACCAATGTCTGACAGTCTGATCTTTCCAAAAAAAAATATCGAGATTTCTAGTTTTCCCGCGCTATTTAATCAGGGGGTTTTACAAGAAAATTATCTCATTACTACTCAAAAAAGTTCTCACTTTTTTTATGTGAAATTTCAATAAAATAATCCATCGTTACCTTTCTTTTTTGACATATTTTTCAATGGTATTCAAACTTAAGTCTTTAGTTCAATGAATTTAATTGATGATTATTTCAATCAGATAAACCCCCTAACAATCTACAGCGGACGTACACGGACAATCTATCGAATGGCGCGGAAAAGCAAGATGGCTGCCGAAATAAAGTCTTATAATTATAGTCTCTGGTAACTGTTTGCTTGTTCACTGAAAAGATGGATACGGCAGCTTAAATTTGAAAATCAGGGAAGTGTGGGGCAGATCTTTATTTATACAGGCTAATTATAGCACATTTTTAAATTAAACGTTTCGGGACGGTCCGGAATCTGTTATAAAGGTTGGATTTGGGGGACTCTATCTACAGTCAACTGCTCTAACAGTCCAACTTGAGACTATCTGACAAAACATGGGACGGCAATTCGGTCACCATTGCACCGAACCTCCAACGTCATTTGATTTGAGTTAATGAACGGCGTATTTAAAAATACACAATTTCTCTTTTGCACCCAATAGGCTTTTAAATCGAAATATGAAAAAATCCGTATAGTGGAACACACGCAAGTGTCTGTGCACTCTCAGAGGAACGAAGAAGTATGATTGATAAACTTGGTGGAGTTATCAAAACAAATTTTTTTTCAAAGAGATTTAACAGTAAGTGAAAATACAGACCAGATATGAAATTTGGAATTGGAAGTGTGGCTGTGGGGCAGATCTTTATTTATACGGGCTAATTATATCTAATTATAGCACATTTTAAATTAAACGTTTTGGGACGGTCCCGAATTGGCCTACGAAGAGGTTGAATTTGGGACTCAAGTAAAAGTATAACTCAAGAAGTTTTTAGTCCCCATTTTCCTTATTTCAAAGTTTCTAAAGACCAGACGGTGTCAATCGAACGAATCGAATGCCGAATCAATTGAACGCAATTGAACGAAATCAAATAATTGCAATTCGATTCTCGAACGTAATCGAATCGCAATCGAATATTACCCTGGATTTACTGTTCGATTGCTTCGATTACGTTCGATTGTATTCGATTACGTTCGATTGATTCAATTGTATTAGATTTTATTCGCTTTGGTATGTTACTTAAGCACTCGGCTGCCCACGCTAAAAGCTCTAACAGAGTGATCCAATTTGATTTAATCGCAATCAAACTCATCGAACATAATCGTAATCGATCAAACATTAATCCAATGTTATTGACAATCAATCGAACCAATCAAACATAGTCAAATATCAATCGAACATTACTCGAACGCAATCGAACACAATCGAATATTACCCAGGAATCGGCCGTTCGATTAAGATTCGATTACGTTTGACAATCGAATCGCAATTATTCGATCGCGTTCGATTACGTTCGATTGCAATTTTTTTTCGAAGTTGTTCGATTGACACCGTCTGGTAAAGAAGGAGGAATACTATATTGGGACAAAAAATTTACATAGTGTAATAAAGCATTAAAGGTGAAAAATACGCTTTTGAATGTTTCTAAAGAAGGCGGAATACACTACTATAATCTTACTGCCCTATCATAGTATTCGCCTTTTTTGAAAAAATACGTTTTAGAATGTTTCTAAAGAAGGCGGAATACACTACTATGGACTTACTGCCCTAACATAATATTCTGCCTTCTTTAAAACAATACGCTTTCGAATGTTTCTATGTTTCTAAAGAAAGCGGTATACAATATTGGGACAAAAAATCTACATAGTGTATTCCGCCTTCTTTGAAGAAATAGGCTTTTGAATGTTTCTAAAGAAGGCGGAATACACTATAATGGATTTATTACAATAGTACCCCTCTCTTGGTCTAATCTGTAAAATTTAAGATTTTAGACGTGGTGTCCCTATTTTTTACAGCAAAAATGAAGTAGTACCCGGTACTAAATATGGATGGGTGGTACTAAACAAATTTTAGTAAAAAATCAAGTTAGTACCCTATGGGTTAGTACCCTGCCTCTGTACCCCCCTGTCTAAAGAAGGCAGAATACACTACTATGGTCTTACTGCCCTAACATAGTATTCCGGGGGGGTTTTCACTTTTACGGTATGACGGTATTGGGCCTTTTTACCCCCGGTAAATCGGTATTACGAGAAAAAAACGACGGGATTATGGTATTTCATTTTCTACCGGTATCGGTAAATTGCTTGTTTTTTTGTCGGTATTTCGATATTTTTATCAATAAAAAACGGTATTTCGGTATAAAACTATTTACCTTTTAGTTTCTTCATGAGTTTCATGCAGAAACATTTTCAAAAAAGATGAGTCTATTCCGCTATTTTAACAAGTAAAATTTTCTTGCTCGCTTTGCTCGCACAATCTTGGATTTCCTATTGACTTATTGTCATGGTGAGGTTATTCAAAATAAGTTAAACTTTATGATATCCAAACAAATATTTTTGTTATTTTTCTGCATTTTTTAATGACAGCTTTTGTGATGCAAATACTGCATCCAACGAATGAGTCTAGATAAAATTTTCTCCGTCAGCACTAAATGATATGGTCATCTCTCTGTATTCACTTATATTGCTACTACAATACAATACATAGGCATTCTAAATTTTAAATTTTTTCTTGGGCAAAATTCTTCGAACGCCGCACCGGGTACGGCAGGTACGTCGCTCGCCTTACCATATTTTTGCCAACAAATGGTCAGTATTAAATAAAATCAAAAATTGTGTGACCAAACAAGGCATACTTGGCTAACAATAGCGTATTAAGGCCGTTTTTCAATAACAAAGGAAAGCGAAAATTGTCGAAAAATTTTCGCGCTTGCTTCGCTCGCGTTCTTATCATGGCGTCCTCCAGCTTTTTGGTCCCCCCTAATATGAGCTAAAATCCCCCATCTGGCCTTTTCCCCCCACCTGTCTTTAAAATTCGTGCTCCCCCCCCCAATTGGGAAATCCCCCCTAGCCGTATTGTATAGGGGTTGCGAAGTGATGATCCAGACTCGCCTCAATTCGCAAGCTACTAATAGCAAAAAAAAGACTCTCAAAATCCCTAGAAAGACAGGCTCATAAGCCTGAATGCCCAAACACACCAGGAAGGTCTGTATTTATCCCATTACTCCCCCCACTAGGTAGAGGACTGAATATACCCCCTATTCGCCTTTCTCCCCCCATCAAGCTTGAAATTTTCACTTCCCCCCTGGCACCAAAATCTGATTCCCCCCCCCATCTTCCTGGGGGGGGGGATGATCCCATGCTTATTTTCCAATTATTTTCTTCCCTCCAATAGGGGGGGTGGGGTTCATCTTTAGAATTCGCGTCCTCTAGTTGCACCACAGCACCACCTCTATGAAGCCTGTGTTGAAGTCTACAACTTCTCAGACCATCATTGGCCCAAACCTCGATTTTTAATTGATTCTCAATATAAAAGACATCTTACGGGTTTGCGAGGAAGAAATTATTGGGGGGAAGGCTTAATTTTGCCTCCCGTAACAAGCAAGTAACTTTGTTGCGGCAGACCTAAAGTATTGCTTTATGAAAGCTTTTAATAAAAAGCTGTAAAAGAGGCCTTAAAAAGTCAACAATATCAAGAATAAGGTCACAAAACTAGCAAAAATTGGCGAAAATGTTTGGTATAAGAATAGGTCAATCTGTTTAAAAGAGACCATACAAAAGTTAAATTTAGCCCAGTAAGGTCACAATCGTTTAACCAAAGATGTAAAAGCAAAATTGGTGCATGAACGTGAAAATGGTTTTTTTCGCGCGCGAATACGTGAATTGGCAAAAGCTTGTGCGTGAATACCTAAATTTAGGGTTGACTGGGGGCCTCATAAAGTACAAGACTTGTTTGTATGTACAGTATCTATTTTTTTACTACACAATAGATTTGATAACTGAAAATTCATTATTTTTGAAAAAAAACATAAATATAATATCGGTATCGGTATTAGGCTTCCTTCACCGACGGTATTATGGTATATGACCCAAAATTTTGTCGGTATGACGGTATTTAAGACCCCTGAAAATCCCCCCCTATTCCGCCTTTTTTTAAATAAAACACTTTCAAATATTTCGAAAAAAAGCGAAATACACTACTATGAATTTATTGTTCTAACATAGTATTCCGCCTTCTTTAGAAAAATCAAAAAGTACAAGATAACGTCTAGTATTTATGTGGTTGCTTTTTGTCATGTCTATATCCGAATTTGCATACATAAAAATTTTCGTTTCGGCAGCAAAGAAAACCCAAAAAAGCTAAAGACATGAATGATTTGTGATTAAGTATAAAATCGGCGAAAATCCTTTGTCTGAAAAGTCTAATCCCACTTGGGGCTCGAGTCTAATTAGGCCTGCTTGCCCATAGTTACAGGGGTTTGTGCAAAAAAACAAATATAGAAAGTTTTCCACATTCCCTATTTCGATTGAACCAATAAAAAATGAAACTTTTCCATGTTTCACTTTTTTGCACCAATTCAGACCAATTCCTCAAAATGAAATTATTTAGGGTTTAAAGTTCTTCTTTTATTGAATGATTTATTACGGCACTTTTTTGACAATCTAACTCTTGCATCAAATTCCCGCTTTCTTCAGAAAATTGAAGATGAGAAAAAACCGAAGCCTTAGGATCACAGATAAAAACAAATTTATGAAGGGTGAGATTTTACAGTTGCCCTACATGCAAGGCACTGAGAGGCCAAGAGTGCCAAAAAGAAGAGCCATGTGAAATGAGCCAATCTCATTGGTGGAATTGGAACTTTGATAAAAAGCTGACAAAAAATGAACAAAAAAATACATAATGAAACAAGAGAAAAAATAATGACAATGAAAGTATTGGACATAAAGTAAAATGTGTAAAAAGTTAATTGAAAACAGAAGCTAATAAAGCACAAAACACTGAAACCATGAAAACAGAAGACTGTGAAAGATGAAATAAGATGAAATAAGATACTGCTTGGGACTGAAATTCTTTAGTTTTACTGAAATTCCCTAAAAATACATCAGAGCTACCTTACAAATGGCCCGAATTTTTCTGTAGCACTCAGCAATTTTGAACTTGAAATAAACCCAGACATGACTCACACATCTTTCATGTATTTTCAGGTCGATTTTTTAAGCCAAAATTTAAAATTTTGTGACCAGAACTTAAGACCTAAAGGGCTAATTAGACTACACAATATATTGACGAACAATATTCGACAAAATTGTTTGCGGACCGTATTGTAAGCAGTAAACAACTGGTACTCTATTATAAAAAGGAATTTTCTTTCTTTAAACAATCCCCCTTTATTGTTGGAATATTGCAAATCGAGCTGACAATATATTGCGGACATCTTTGCGGACATTCAGCAATATATCATCAATATATTGACTGACAATATATTGTGTAGTGTATGTAGCCCTTAAGATTAATGTCCAGGCCAAAAGAATGTTTTGCTATTTTATATTAACATGACTTGAAAATTTTTGGGTATGTTCTGGCCATAACACAAGTTCAAGGTCCGTATTATGCATTGTTTGTTCCAAAGTTATCACTAGCAAATGAAACCGTTAAATTAAAGTCAAAATTAAAAAACAGACTTACAGTACTACTGCATTACTTCAGCTTTTTCAGAAAGTTTTCCCTCTTGACACATTCCAAGGTTTTGATTGTTAGAAGTGAAAAATTTACAAAGAAACTAGTCTTCTTACAATTTAGATATCAAAATAGGCCAAAGCTAATCATTGATTCACGTATCAAAAAATGTCAAAATACAGAAAAAATGTATTTTGGGGGTCAACCAGTAAGACATTGATAGCAGTGATGTTCTTTTAGGATTGAAGATCAACTGTAGCTGTATGAATTGCTATTCCCAAGTATATTTGTCAAAGTTTTCACCAAAAAATCCCACTTTAGCATATAAAACTGTAATTTTTAGACATCATGCTTTGAAAAGAAATTTTTTTTTTTTTTTTGAGAAATATGCCATTGTTTGATTTTGTACTATAAGGAGGTTGCTAATGATTCAATCTTCTTATGATTTTTTTCTATTTATTAACCAGGTAGGTCCATAAAGTATCGCAGCATTTATTATTATGTTCTGTTTTTCCCCTCACTCAAGATGAAGAAAAATAATAAAGAAGGAAATTATGAAAAAAAGGATAACCAAGTAATGAATAAAAAAAGGGAGAGTGGAAGTCTAGATGAGTCGTCACCTCTTTACACACAGTTTCTTCTTTATCAGCGTGAATTGGACACACGTAATGACAAGCGTGAAAGACTGGTCAAGTTGTCAAGAGATGTCACTATTCAAAGCAAACGCACTATCTTTACTCTGTTGAGAAAAGAATTCAATAAGGAAAAGATTTTGTTGGAAGGGAAGAGCAAGATAGCAGAGATCAAACTGTTACTGGATAGGATCAATTTGGAATTGGTGAATGAAGATATACATCGCTTTCAGCGTGCTTTCTCTCCAGGGATCCAAGAATATGTAGAGGCAGTTTCTCTTTACCATTATATCGACACAGGGAGTGTGATTTCTTATGAGGAAACACAACAAACATTTTTTGATGTTGAAAATTTCAGTTACTTTTTGACTCAAATGGATTATATGCTTGGTATCGCTGACCTGACAGGTGAAATGATGAGAATGTCAATCAATGCTATTGGTAGTGGTCATTTTGAAATTGTTGAAAGCACATGTTCCACACTTCAAGAAATCTACTCCAATTTTTCTATATTTTCAAACAGTAATCGAGATTTGTCAAGAAAATTAAGCGTCATGAAAAATAGCTTGCAGAAAGTTGAAAAGGCACGTTGTAATTTGAAAGTTCGAGGCTCTGAAATCCCTAAGCATTTACTTTCAATGTTGCTAGATGAAACCGATGAAAAGATTCATACAGAAGAATAATTATTTTTGGACCTACCCTGGTGGAGGTCCTATAAATTAACCGTTGTATGTATGTTCGTTCGTTCGTTACCAGCTTTTCTCGAGATTGACTCATTAGTTTTTTCTGTTTTTTTGCACAAAGATGCATAACTATAAACCCTTGAATGTGACGGAGTCCGATTTTCGGAAAAAAAATTTTTTGGCTAAATTTGAGCCAAAAAACGGCTAAAAAACAGGTTTTTTGGACTCTGTGAAAAATTGGATCATTAATTTTTTCTGATTTTTTGTATGAAAGTAGGGTACCATCATAGGTAAAAGATGGCTCAAGCAGATTTTTGCAAAAAAATTTTTTTGCCTCAAAAAACGCAAGTTTGTCTATAAGAATCACTATTAAATAAGCATAGATCAATGTTCTTAGTCAAATTACTCATTTTTTTTATGAGATACCTTAAAGGAAGAAATTTTGGCGGAAAGAAAATTTGGCGGATTTGGCGGATTTGACTGAAATCCGCCAAATTAAGTTCCCGCCAAAATTTCTTTTTTCCGCCATCCGCCAAATTAAATTCCCGCCAAATTAAACATTTTGAAAATATGATCTCTTTTAAAGTGTTTTTACTATTTTTTCGCTGTTTTGACGCCATCTTAAGGTTAAATTTTTAAGCGACCGCCAAATTAAATTCCCGCCGAATTTAGTTTTTTCGTCCATCCGCCAAATTAAATTCCCTTTGAAAAAACTTTTTTGGCCATCCGCCAAATTAAATTCCCGCCAAAATTTCTTCCTTTAAGGTAGATGTTTTTTTTGCTCACGAGGGCTTACTTTTCAAGAATATGTGCGTTTAGACATGAAATTTTGGCTGCTTGGCGTGTTTTTTATAGAAAAACTGGCCAAATCAGGGGGGGTCAAAATCCAGATACCAGACCCATAGCCGGGTGGTGGTGTCTTTTTTTCCTTTAAAAGTCTGAAATGTCAAGTTGGTATTGATGGGGGTGGGTCCCCCTTTTTTAGAAAAAATAAGTTATCCTCGGGTTGGTATTGATACCAAAATAGGGGGTGGGTACACCTTTTTTTAAATAATATGATTCAGAAAGTTGGTATCCATATCAAAATGACAGCAAAACTTTCCTAATTTTTGCCCTTTATAGCTAGAAAATACCCCGGGGTACATATCAGTCTAAACAGGTTTCAATTGGATTTGTTCTAGCTTTGAGTATAATGACTGTAAATGAGTAATAAGTATAAATGACTTTGAAGTTTGTTTATTTTGGACTTTTTCGATATTGTCAAGTTTTATTTTTGATCAAGCCTGAAGCAAAAACATTTTTTCTGTGATAGCATTTGGTAATGAGTGAATATATTCTGTTCTAAAATTATGTACTAATAATAGCTTCTCCTAGTTTTTGCACATCAATTATATTCAGATAATATTGATTCAGATTGATTTTGCTAGCTTCATTGGGTTTGTTTTTATTATATTGTCAGTTTTCAGTCATTTTCTATTTTAGCACATGACATTCTTTGTGTTGTGTTGAAGAAAGAGTATTTCAAAAATGAGTTTTTTTGAAGTTTCTCTTAGTACCCTGTTTGTGTGGGAGGGGGTGGATCCCCTTTAAACAGCTTTAAACTCAAATTTGTCAGATTGGTATTGGTACTAAATTAGGGGGTGGGTCCCATGATATTTTGTCAAATTCAAAAAGCCATGTTGGTATTGATACCAAATTAAGGGGGTGGGTACCCCCTTTTTCTGAAAATTATGATTTTCAAGTTGGTATCGATACCAAAATAAGGGGGTGGATCCCCCCTTTTTCTGAAAATTATGATTTTCAAGTTGGTATCGATACCAATTTTGGGGTGGTGGTGTTAACTTAGCTCAAAAGGTCAAAAGTCAGGTTTTTGGGCTATGGGTTGGTATTATAAATGTTGACCCCCCCCCCTGGCCAAATTCGATATTTTTTTATAAGCACATTATCAATTTACTTAGGTGTTAGCTTTACTCGAGGTTGGCGCTTTAATTCTTTATGATTTTTTGCACAAAGATGCATAACTATAAACCCTCGAATGTGACGAAGCCTGATTTTCGAGAAAAAAATTTTTGGGCCAATTTGGGCCAAAAAACAGCTAAAAAACGGGTGTTTTGGACTTTGTGAAAAATTGGATCATTCATTTTTTCTGATTTTTTGTATGAAAGTAGGTAAAAGATGGCTCAAGCAGATTTTTGTAAAAAACGAATTTTTCAGCTCAAATAACGCACGTTTATCTATAAGAATCACTATTAATAAGCATAAATCAATTTTCTTAGCCAAATTACTCAATTTTTTGATGAGATATGTTTTTTTTTGCTCACGAAGTCTTGAATATGAAAGAGCATGAAATTTTAGGTTTCTAAACGTTTTTTTTTTAAGAAACAAACGACTAATTTTAATAGATCGTCACTATTTGTGTTCTGAATGATTGTTGAATGGTCACGCCCACTTAGATATCAATTATATATGTGTTAAATGCATAACCAGGTAGGTCCATAAAAGTATCACTTGTTATCATTTATTATATAATTTGTAATATTTTTTTAAAAGTTATTTCAACACTGATTATAAATGCCTTGATGGAACGGGAGGCTGATACAAAAGAATTTAATTAAGCTACAAACAGTCAATGAAATGTTTACCTAAAAATCTATCAAGCTAGGGGTGGGGCAGGAGCGAGAAGGGAGTAATAGAAAACATGGAGCATTCACAGGGAGAAAGGTCTGATGCGATTTATATTTCATAACTTATAAAGAAATAAGCCAAGAGAAGAAGGAATTTAAAAGAATTATGCATTTTTTATCCAAACTTATTTGTTCATAATCTTTATGAAAGAAACTTTGCTAAGAAACTTTGAGGAGTTTGCTAACGGAGGCTTCATTAGCCACTGGAAAAGTTATAGGACATCACCATTAAAGAGGCCAAGGAGTACTCTAAATAAATAAGCATTTTTCAGAAATTTACAAATATCATAAAAGAAGGTAAAAAGATGACTCATTGATTTTTTTATTTTGGTTATAGTTGAAGCACTGAGAAAAGAAAAAAATGTAGTACTATAATGATAATAATACCAAGATGTCAAAACTCCAGCAAGTTTACAAGCGTAGAAAGACTTTCTTACGGGTTTGAATTTCTTTTAATGACATTTCCTTGAAAATAAGTTAGTATACAAACCAATCTGTAGTCCATTCTCTTTAAAATGTTTTCTTATTTTTATTTTGCTTTCATTTGTTCAAAAAAAGTTTTGTTTCGATATACTTTCTAGTGATGAAAAATAATTTGAGAACTTTTGAAAATTTTGAAAATGAAGATTTTAGGCAATGTCACTTAAACAGTCAAACATGTATTTTTCATTTTACTTTAGGTTGGTGAGCGATGGAATATTGAATTGGAACTTCAAATTTCTTATATTGGAGGAAGTATATCTTGGTTTTCTGATAGCATGTTACAGGTAAAGCCAGAACATTCAAACGCTTTTTCAATTTATTCTTCAATTTCTTTTTATTTTTGATCTTAGTATTCCTTTTTCTTTATCATTAAACTATTAAACATAGTTGGAAAGATCATAGCTTTTGATGTTTTTTTATTTAATACAACTAGGTGGTCCAAGAAACAATAAAGGAACCCTGTTATGAAAGAGTTATTAGAGAATCTGAAAAATGCACTGATTGTCTATATCGTAAGTTTTTTATGGCTTACACTTTGGGACGAAAAATCTCTTTCTAGATATTTTTTCTTGTCATCAAACTTGGTATCTTTTTGAAACATTAGAATTTGTGGATAATCCTGGGTAACCTTTTTAAATATGCACAGCGTCGTTGTGAATCACTATACATCTAAAAACTCTATAGGAAGAAGGATAGCTGCCGATGATACAATCCTCATTTCATTTAAAAAAGGCCTGAAAATTAAATCTTTTTAGTTCTTTCTTGAAAACATTGTGGCAGCTCATATTTTTATTCTTGATTGATATATTTTAAGGAGAAAAGAAATAACAATGCATTGCAATTTTCAACCACAATTAAGTAAATGGCTTAGAAGAATTATATTTTAGATCTTTCTAGCCACCGTGGCTGGTCATTGTGACAAAAAGTTTTAAAGAGCATCTGAATAAGAATTCTTCAAAATAAAAAGAAAACTCAAAGTTAAAATGTATGAAAAGAAGGTTGATTTTAACCCGTCCATCTCTGAACCTCCTGTATAGAAAATTGTATCTCTGCATCCCAAAATTAGTTTAGTGGTAGAAAATCTGCTTAAAGTTGTGGGAAGATGATGGTTCAACGCCACGAAAAGGAGGCTTTGTAAAGATTTGTTTGATTTTCGAAAACTTTTTACAAAACGTTGTAAACACACACGAATCAGAGCGGTTTGTGTAAACCGCAGGTTACAGGTCGCAGGTTACAGGTTACAGGTCACAGGTTACAGGTCAACAAAGTGCAGACCAGAAAAAAGATAATAAGATGATAACATATACATAACATAACATCAATACATAACGTATGAAATTACAAAAAAATAGTACATGTTATTTAGATATTATAAAATGACAATTGAATAGAATAACAACCTAGTGACACTTACTTACAAAAATAATGACAAAATCATAAAATATGATGCCTAACAAGACAAAAGCACGAAAAATATTTATCATGCAAAATGTGATGTGGATGGTGTGAATGGATAAAAAATGGCACCAAACAGAAGCTTGCAAGGTCCCTAAGAGAGTGGTTTTAGAAGGATGGAACTAATTAATTATTCAGTTATTATTTTAATGTCTTAATGACAATTTTTGACAAAAATATTAACAGAATCATAAAATCTGATGCAAGATAAGACAAAAACACGAAAAATATTTATAATACAGAATGTGATGTTGATAGTGTGAATGGATATAAAACAGCACCAATCAGAAGCTTGTGAGTTCTCTGAGAAGGTAGTTTTAGAGCGATGTGTTTTATGTATTATGTAACCATCATATAACATTACAAATATTACAATATGTAATATACCTGTTATACGTATAATATAGTTTCAAATATTTTCTGGTCTGCGTTATACACGGCGCAAACTGCGAAAGATCGATAAAAGCACATGGTTAAATTTTGATGTTTGAAATGGTTTTATATGAATGAAATTGCTTGAAAATTATGTAACCTGCGGTTTACACAAACCACGAATTAGAGTATTAACATATCGAATTCTTTAAAGATTTTTTTTAATTTTAGGTGATGATCTTTTGATTATCTATAAATTTCAAAAGATTCCTGGAAAAAGTAGCTACACAACCCTCCTCCGTGTTCCTGACAAAGTATGACTTTTCAGTTTTTGAAAATTGTTGATTTAAAAAAGTAGATCTCTTGTCCAAATTTTAAATTATTTTTGGTGGCTCTTACAATTTTTGAAAGACATATGCTTTGTTTTTGTTTTGAATCAAAAATTACATTAATACTATTTTCTCAAGTTTTATTCATTTTTGTTATTCTTCAGTACGCGAATACAGATGTTCCAAGGACTAGATGTGAGAAATTTTATTTTTTTTTTTACTTTTTTTGGAATTCACTATGACTGCTAGTTGAGACTCATTTTGATACTTTGAGGAATGTTAAATGTATGACCTATGCTACCAAAATACATTGTAGTTTTATACAACAGGTTATTTTCAACATTAATACTCAAGAAACAATTTTCTTTTCAAGATGGTAGATATAAACAACTTCCATTGTTCAAAGACGAGCGATTAGTTGTGAGCGTGTCATTGAAGAAACAATCACAAAATAGAAAGGTAATGATTTCTGATATTCTAAAAAAATTCAAAAAACCTCAAAGTTTCCCTCTAGAATGGTCAGCTTTCTTAAAAAATCCTCAAAGGTTCTTTTTAAAATACATGAATTTTCCAATTAGAATATGTCTTGTTTAAAAAGTAGATAAAAAGTTTCTTTTAAAGGAATTCCTCCTTGAAGCACTCTTGGCTGTTGAAGAGAATTACTTTTGTTGAAAATATCCTCTAAAATCAGGTACTTTTAAACGTCTTGTCACAACTGAACTTTTCAACCACCTTCCAAACCTTGATTAGCCTGATTATACTGGTATCCCCAGAATACAATGTACAAAGCCCTTGTTTTAAGAAAAAGGAATTCAGGCTGATGAAACTTTGATTCAAAACAAAAACAAAGCATACGTCTTTCAAAAATTACAAGTTCCTAGCCATTCTTATGTACTTATCATCTTTTTAGAATCATAGGCTCTAT
The DNA here is from genome assembly GCF_902728285.1 of Clytia hemisphaerica. Lineage (NCBI taxonomy): Eukaryota > Metazoa > Cnidaria > Hydrozoa > Leptothecata > Clytiidae > Clytia > Clytia hemisphaerica. Next base: position 83,298 of record NW_027103533.1, read on the forward strand.
TCAAAATTTTTGACATGCAAAATGCAAGATTCTTTCAAAATATTTTATTTTCAGTGGAAGACTACTTTGTAATTCTAAAGGAAAATGATTACTTTTTAACTAGCTATGGTTTTTTCAAGGAAAATGGCTTCATACCTTTGGAAAAATTGATTTTATGTTATTTTAACTTTTGTATCTTTCAAGGAAAATTGCTTTGCATCTTTTAAGGAAAATTGCTTTTTAGTTTCTAAGGAAAATTGCTTTGTATCTTTCAAGGAAAATTGCTTCGTATTTTCCAACAAAAACTACTTGGTATTATGCAAGTGCAAGGAAAACTACTTTGTATTTTGGTAGGAAATTGCTTCGTATTTTGCAAGGAAACTTTTGTATCTTTCAAGGAAAATTGCTTTGTAGTTTCCAAGGAAAATTGCTTTGTATCTTTCAAGGAAAATTGCTTTGTATCTTTCAAGGAAAATTGCTTTGTATTTTCCAACAAAAACTACTTGGTATTATACAAGTGCAAGGAAAATTACTTTGTATTTTAATAGGAAAATTGCTTCGTATTTTGCAAGGAAACTTTTGTATCTTTCAAGGAAAATTGCTTTGTATCTTTCAAGGAAAATTGCTTCGTATTTTGAAAGGAAAATTGCTTTGTATCTTTCCAAGGACAATTGCTTCATATTTTCCAACAAAAACTACTTGGTATTATGCAAGTGCAAGGAAAATTACTTTGTATTTTGCTAGGAAAATTGCTTCGTATTTTGCAAGGAAACTTTTGTATCTTTCAAGGAAAATTGCTTTGTATCTTTCAAGGAAAATTGCTTTGTATCTTTCAAGGAAAATTGCTTCGTATTTTCCAACAAAAATTACGTTGTATTTTGCGAGGAAGATTGCTTCGCATTTTGAAAAGAAAATTGCATCATAATTTGTATGGAAATTTGCTTCATAAAGGAAATTACTTTGTATCTTTCAAGGAAAATTGTTTTGTATTTTTCAAGAAAAATTGCCTTGCATCCTTCAGGGAAAATCGCTTTTTATCAGCTATCCAAAAAATATCTGCAATCTGATTGGTTAAAAAGAGTACAAGATATCTTGTATTTTACATGTAAAAATATAAATTGACGAAAAGATGTTGTTGCATTGTAGCGATAGAAGCAATCTAACGTCACTTTGCTACAAAAATGTCCTCCAACACAAAAAGTGCATTTTTTGGGTCATCCATCGATAAACCAGTTATCAGATATTTGCTCGTACAATATGGAAATATTTCACTCGTTCCAGATTTTCCGTATATTTTCCTCGCCAAAAGGCTAGGAAAATATTGCACGGAAAAATCTCGGAACTCGTAAAATATTTCTCACATTGTACTCACAACTGTCCGATAACTATTACGTATCTTTCAAGGAAAATTACTTTGTATCTTTCAACTAAAATAGCTTTGTATTTTTCAAGGAAAATTGTTTTGTATCGTACAAAAAAAGTTGTTTCGTTTTTTTTTCAAGGAAAATTGGTTGTACTTTGCAAGTAAAATTGCTTTGTAATTTCCAAGAAAAATTGCTTTGTATCTTTCAATGAAAATTGCTTCGTATTTTCCAGTAAAAATTGCTGCGTATTTTGCTAGGAAAATTGGTTTGTATCTTTCAAGGAAAGTTGCTTTGTATTTTGCAAGGAAAACTACTTCATGTGTTATAAGGAATATAGTTATGGCATTCAACAACAGTATATTTCTATTTTTCAAGGAAAATGTTTTGTGTTACTTTCAAAGAAAAAAGCTTTGCGAAAGTGATGCCATTATGCTTTTTCAAAAATCAAAACAAACATGGAAGGTTGTTGCTATTCTCTTTTACTTTGTTGTCTTTGGTGTTCATGCTATTAATGAGTTGAATTTGATCAAGATTTTTGTATGATTGTCACAAGAAATGGCTTATGTTGTAGTGTACTTATTATTCTTTCCTGAATCGAATGTTTTGTTTCCATTTTGACGGTTGGAATGAGAGATGCCAATTTCTTGCAAAAAAAGGACAATTTTGTAATTTTCACTGACTTAGGTTAGTTTTCACTCAACCTTAGATCAAAATCTTCTTCTTCTCTAATATTGACTTAACTGAATTAGAAAAAGGTGAACCAGGAGAACCAAGAAGAACGGAGGTGAACTCATCTGGTAAACCGGCTGAATCGAGGGGAACCCAGAACCCAGACCCAGATTCTGCACAACTTCTTACAGTACTTTGAAATTTTCTTTGTGCATTTTGAACGTGGAAAACCTTTGTTGTCAACACACTTTTGACAAGCCTTTAAAACATGGAAAATTTTTTGTTGTCAATTATAAAAATTTTCCTCCACATTTATCTGTTTAAATGTGAAAAACTTTTGTTGCTTATATGAGAGTTAATTCATTTAATCTTTACAGCTCACCCTAATAGAGACTTATACGCATACATAGTTTTGCCTTCTTTTAAACCACATGTACCGTGAGATTGGGTAACTTGCATCAGTGGAGGCTAACATGCATAGCCCTCAAATGAATGATCTGCTGAACTGGTCTTTAAAATACAACTACGCAGCTCCGCTCGTACATCTTTACTCTACAATAATTACTTCGTATTTTTGAAGGATAACCATAACATTTATTTTTTTAAAGGTTTATTATCTTGTCCTGTTTAGTAATAGTTATCCCAACTGAGTACAATACAGGATATATTTTTCGATTACAGATTTTTTGTCATATTTTGTATATTATGAATGAAAAGAAAATGTTTCAGAGCATAAAAGTGTACAAAATATGATCTCTCGCATACCAGACCCCTTATGCTGATCGCAGTCTTGTATTTGTAAGGTTCAATATGAAATACAGCATATATGTACGCATTTTTAGCCAATAAGATTGCTCATATTTTTCATGTTGACGATAAAAAGAGATATTGCATCCTATTTTCATTGATAAATTACTTCGTTTTTTAAGGAAAACTGCTTTATATTTTGAAGGGAAAACATTTAACGTAATTTTCAACAAAATACATTTTTCATTACTTTAAATGGCTTTGTCTTTTTTTAGGAAAAATTAATCTGTATTTTTGAAGAAAATTATAACATGTTTTTTTTAAAAGAGTTTGTTATTTTAACGAGAATGATTTTAAGTGTTATAGTAAATGGCTTTGCACTTTGGTAGATAATAAGCTTTGTTTAAGAATATTGATTATGTGAAATTTTCAAGAACAATTGCCTCATACTTCTGAAATTCTTTTTGTCAATTTTAAAGAAAATGGCTTCAATTTTGAAGGAAAATGATATTGTGTTACTCTTAAGAAAAATAGCTTCGTGGTTTAAAAAAAAAATTGCTTTGTTTCTTCAAAGGAAAATTTTATTATGTAATTCATGCTGAAAGCTTAGTATTTTTGAATGGAAATGATATAACGTATTTATTTATTTAAAATTTCACTTTTTTTAGTGAAAATTTAAAGGAAGTTGACTTCGCATTTTTATGGAAATCTTGCTTATGTAACTATCCAAAGGAAAATAACTTTGCAATTATAAAAATAATGATAATGTGTCTTCTGAAAGAAAAACATATTTCACGAAAAATGAAAGAAAACGGCTTCATGATTTTAAATGGAAAGGGAAATTTAAGGTCATGTCCATAAGAAAATGGAAATGGATTTCAACAAAAAGAAAAACTTTTAGGTAATGAAAATTGGTGGCTCTCTATTTAGGATCATTAAATCGTTCGCAATTCAACTACTTCATCCCCCCCCCAGATTCTACTATCCCTAAAAAACTTTAAGCACTCAGCCATTTTTACAACTTCTGTCACATTCAAACAAAACGACCTTTTGTTATATCATTAGTGTTTGGCTTTTTATGTTCAAGTTATCTATCAAATGTCAGCTGAAAGGTTTTTGTATTCTCTGAAAGAGTAATAAAAACCATTTAAATTTTGAGGATCCTTTAGTTCCATATTTATTCGGTTTGAATGTGTTTTCCTAAGTGGGCAAGTAGATACAATGGTGAAGGTCTTTTCTTTAATAAATGCAAACAAAGAGCTATTTAAAAAACAATTCTTAGCCTGAAGCAGCGTCTGATAATTTAGATTCCTTTAAAAGGTGTAAGCAAATTTCTTTAATGTTTCTTTCTTACATAGGATGAAATGGACGTATCGAAGGAAGTCATCAGTAAATATTTCGCTCCGCTTCCTTGCAATGATCAAAACTCAAATGTTGAAAAGTAAGTTCTCTGATTCTAAACATTTCATAAATCATCTATTGCTAGAAATATTTTGCTGTTATGATGTGCCAATCGAGGCAAGCTTGTTTGTGGATTTATGAAGTATAAAAAAAAACAAAAAAAATTTCAATCGATCCGATTCCTGTTCATCTTTTTCTATTTATGAGATTCATATTTTTCATTTTAGGAAACCAATCACTGTAAAGAAAAAAACTGGCAGAGGTAAAAGTACTAAAGATGATGGGAATTCAAAAAAAGATGTTACTCTACAAACTCGCGCAGTGAAAGTCGTTCAAGACATAGACGATGGCGCAGTGAAAGTCGTTCAAGACGATGGCGTCGATATTTCTAAGAATGACGCCGAATTCTTCGATGAAAAATTACAAGAAAAGGGGAAGAAAGCAAAGAAGAAGCCAACAACGAAAAGAAAACCGGTAGCAGAAAAGAGCATTTTGGAACTAGCGACAGACAATAGTGAATCGAAACAAGCTCATTCTGACGATGACCAATTTGAAGAGAAAAGTCAGAAAAACATCAAAAGGAAACGAGGGAAACGTTTGACCATGTCGAAGACGAAATCCAAGAAACCCAAAGCGTCGAATGTGGAGAAACAAGCAGAGGTCGACGATGACTTGCCCGCCAGTGGAGTGATTGCCACTTGCTCAAAAGATACACAGAACGATAGATTGCCACCCTCCTCAGTCACTTCTTTGGAAGATCTGATCGAAAGCAAGAAGAAGGGAGACGATGATTTCTTGGACATGCCGGACATCACGACAGTCTCCAAAGATACCAGCCTCGATGAAACTATCGACCTTGACAACTATGGTGAAGTTTCTCTTGATGATGTGAAGTGAGTCATTCAGTTATCATCAAATTCATTTTCTAATCAAGGAGGAATCCCCAAACCCCTATATTTTGAGGAAAGTTATTCATAATTACTTCATCCTCCTTTCAGTTCATTGACGGAGTTGAGTCCAGAACAAATTCGTGATTTGGTACGAAGCATGGAGGACGACTTAAAAGACATTCTGAAGGGAAAGGTAACGAACGACTTGTACTAACTAGAAGTTGTGCGATTCGAGTTTGGTCACATAACCCCAGAACATTCCAAAGCAATGTCTCAATTTCGCGCACCGCGTTCTTTTGATGTCCAGAATCAATTAACTCCAATCAAATTTTATCTTTCTCAGGTATTTTGCGAACGACATCAACTGTACAAAGAAGGTGGTCGGAGTCGAGGTATGAAAACACTTCTATGTGCACTCCCTCGTGGCTAAATATAAAAGCAATTTGAGTAAGACAACAGAGATATTCGAAATAGCAGAATTTGATAATCGAACTCGAACGGTAAATGTAATTTGTTCGAACTACAGAGATTCGAATTATAGGAAGTATTTTAAGAGTTTTTGACTTCTAGACGGGAACTGACATTCTGTTCGAATTATAGAAGGATTCGAATAATAGAAGTTGGAAATATAGAAATACCTTTATAGTACAAAGGGAACAACATTTTGATAACTAGGTTGCGATGATATGGTCTCATATTTTTAGACGCGTTATCGATGCACGTCCAGTTTGGGAATTTCTCTCTGGAACAAGAACAAGCTCTTACCAAAGTTTTGATGGATACCTTCTGCGCCAAGAAATCGACGGTATGTTTTTGAAAACGATTCGAAGAATGTGAACTTATTCTCATATTGTTCCAAATTTTTTTCGCAAAATTCAAAACCTTATTTTTTTTCTTTTCACTCATTTCAGTACTTCGATTACGTCATGAAAGTGTTGCTACCGGAAACGATGATTATGATCCACCAAAAAGTTAGCGGAACCACCCGGGAGGAGGTAAGCATCAAAGACTTTCAAAGAGGAAAGGATCCCAAGATAAATATGAGGAGCATGAATTTGTCAGTGGATGCCAGGAGCCTTCCAAGTTACTGTAACGGGCCTTCTCTGACGGTATAACATAAAATCAACGTCTTTCTTTTGGATTATAATATCGAACTATAAGGTTTTGTACTTGCTTAATGATTTTTGTGCTGTTTTTTTTCGAAACTTCCTTGCTTAAAAAGTTCAATTTTCTATTTAGGCATTGAAGGCGTTCATGGTTTGAAGTAATGTTTACGTCTTTGTTCTGCTGTTTGTTGAGTTTCTCTCCAATGTAAGTTTCAACCTTTTCACTTATTACAAATCTCTAGAACGAAAAGTCTAAAAGGGGGGTTGTTTGCCTGTTTTCCTTTTCATATCTATCATCCGTCTTGCGGAAATCCGGCGAAGTTTCGCTTAGCTTTATTGTGCTTGCAGTACATTATTAATGTCAAGGATCCCAAGTTGGTTGATAAGCGAAAAATGCGGGGTGCCGTCACAACAAAGTGAAGTGACGTCAATCAAAATGGAACATGTTTTGTTAGGTTCAATAAAGACCTCTCATGGCTTTGTTGACAAATTTTCAATGTTATTTTGGAAACAGAAGAACTTGTCCCTTAGTTATCGTGAGAGAAGTTTTGCTTCCTTTCGCTTTGAATTATTCAAAATGTTACGAAATCTTAGGACGTTTTAGTTTTCCATGTGAAATTTCTCTTTGAAGAAAGCACATTATTCATTCTCTTAACACTACAAACCGATCTTCAAAATGAGAGCTTTTAAACAGAGAAAACGGAAATGATAGATGGGTCATGGTGAAACGAAAGTGATCTATCAGGAGAACTCTGTTTGTCTGAACATCCTGAATTTCCCCTTTTAAGTCCCTGCATTTCTACCTAAACAGACCGATCGTAAAACAAGCCACAGATAAAGGAAAAGGCCATGTCAGTTTTTATAATCATTACGATGTTTGGGTGCAATATATTATGTTGTTGTTAGAAATACAAAATAAGAAAAACAAATGAAAATAAAGAAAATCTCGTTTTTAAAGTTCACCAAGCGGAGAGTGATTCACAACGTCACTTTCATCTCTTTGACCGCAAATGTTAAGAGCTCTTCCTTCGCTTCACGTCGCACTTCCTCATAGCGTTCAATTTTAAGAAAAGAGAGAGCTGTATTCAGGTCTGTAGTGTGAAGTTTGATGAGAATTCTTTCTAAACGTCTTAAAAGTTTTGTGGATTGCTTGTTGTCTAAATCTTGCAGAAGGTCAGCCAACGCTGTATAATTGTCTTTGCTGTTCATATTGTTGTTGTTTAGTTCTGGTGAAAGTCGCGCGGTCGAAACTGGTACGCGCGAAAGAAAAATATGATCTGCAGCGTCTACTTCGTCGCTAGGAATTTGTTGAGTTTCGGTGTACGTACGAATGGGAAGTCCTTCATCATTTACTAAGATTGCCATAGCAACCACATCTCGACCTTTCAAACCGGCGACTTTTGGTTCAAAAGGGTTTCGTGGTGCCTTTCGTTGCGTTGGACTGACTTCGACGGAAGATTTTCTCGATACGCTTCTGGCGTTCGGATCGACGCATGGGATACCATTTTGTATGCTCATACGACGTGCTAAGGCTGAGGTTTCACTGGATGTACTCAAAGTGCTCGAGGAACGGCGGAAAAATCCACTGGATTTCTTTTGGTTCAACTGCACGCGAATGTTGTCGCGTTTAGCGATTTCACTACAAATTGTGACGACATCTTCTGCTGTAAAGTCACGACACGGCATTTTCTATCCTTTTCTAAAAACACATCAATTCCCAAAATACAAAATTTCCTTTTTTTTGATTTTTCTATCACTAAAAAAGAAGAACAGTTTGATAAATGGTTATACTGAGAAAAAAGATGAAATGTGACCTAATCCTTCCCTTCCCACGACCTCTCACGCCAAGCGATCGTCGTATGCAGCGGAACTATCCAAAAGAAAAAATGAAAATACCATCCATCCATCAATCTGTAATCATCAGAAAAACTCCATTCTTTTCCTGAACTTCTCTGAAGGGATTCAAACAATTTTGTAAATCTCCAAACGATTATTTCTTTGTTCTTTATTTGGTGATTACATAATATTAATTCGTAACATGTTGACTGATCATTCTTTTTCTTTCCTAGAATATTATTTATCATCCCTCCTCTCTTTCATCTTTTTCGCTTTAACGACGTCTCAGAAGGTGACCGACCTTCTTTACTAACAACTTTCTCACTAGGGTTAGGCTCAGTTTGTGAATACTTTCATATAAATATCACATTCAGATACAGTAAAGCCTCCAATTAACGGACACTCTTAAAGGCGGACGCCTCTGTTTAACGGACAATTGTATTTTCCCCGAAATGGCCAAAACCCCACTGTCTCCTCTCTAATTAGCAGAAATCAACGGTCAAACTGGTCATAGAATTTAAAAAATTAAGCAGGGTTGATTTATCCAAACTTTATTTTTTAAATACTTCAAAGTTTCATTGAATAAATTACATGTAGACGTTTGGAGCACTCTCTTTATCCAGTTAGTGAATTTGCTTGTACGCCATAAATGATAGATAAGAGGGACCTCAAGACTACTATGATTCATAAAAACTAGATTGTCGCATTTGAATAATCATTCCCTTGTTCTGCCATGTCCTAGTGTCTTAAGAAAAGCACTTCGAACCAAAATGTTACATACTTACCCCCTTAATACCTTACACCAAAATAAGAGCACAGAATTTGAAAAGTTTCTAAAAGGTGGACACTTCTAATTAGCGGACACTAACCCTATTCCCCGATGGTGTCCGCTAATTGGAGGTTCCACTGTACATTGTCAGAAAATGATTTTCTCAAAAAATCGGTGTTTTTGCCTTCCAATCTGATCGAGGGACACTATCGACCTCATCCCTTCAAGTCAAAAATAAACCCTTCAACAATTTAGCTGCTCATGTTTGACGCGAACTTCTGGTGTCCTCTTTCATGCTCTGAACTTTTGCTTTCTTCCATTATTCATCTTTTTATTTTATTTCAAGTTTTTTTTCTCAAAAGAATGTTTTGGAAACGAAGAAACCTGTTCTCAATAAAACTTTGTAAATTCAATAAAGAAAAGTCAAGAAAGGAATAGAATAAAGGTTCGCACCCTTTTCTCCCCTTAATTTCAAACCCACTCATTCTTGACCCTCCGCCCTAAAACATCGCTTTGAAACTTCACTTCCAAACTCCTCGCCACGGTTTGAGGGCAGAGAAAAAGATCAAACACAACGTTACGTCTCTCCGAAAGTCTAAAGTCATTTCAATGTTTATTCTAAATTCAGATGAGATGAAAACTATAAACGTCTAGTGAGCAGAGAGATTTTACAACAAGGCACTGCTCCTTCCTTCCCTCTTTACTTGCTCTGTTTTATCTCCTCTTTTTTTTCTTTTTGTACCGCTTAATGAGCAATACTCTCTCTGAATTAAGCTTCTCTTTTGTTAATTGATGATGTCATATCATGATGTAATGTATTTTGAGGGATGCTTCCAACAATTCGAACATGTGATTAAAGATGATTAACTGGCTTCTCTTTCTCGTGAACAGCAAGTCCTTTTGTATCTCACTCCTTTATCCTCCATGTTTGATATGTGACGTCATCAAGAAACACCCAAACATTAGTAAAAACTCCTCAATTCTTAATTCTTAATCACACACCCGCCATCGTTAAAAGCTCAATAGCTACTAATTCATTCTAGGATTCTGAATTAGCTTACAAACTAACCATGTTTTGAACGAACATCAATCAATTATTTTAAAAGCCATGAAAAACTCGACGTTGATGTTTTGAACGATAATTTCACTAATTCTTTTAAAAACAAATCAAATGTGGTCTTAAGTTGAAAAACTAACATTCTAGGATCAAGGTTTTATCGCAAAATAAACTGTCCGCAAGTTTTCATTCTTTTTAATCTAAAACCATGTTGATCTGCTTCCCATGTCAAATGACTACATGTCGACAATGTTTCACTTCTTAAACATTATTGCTCAATTCTCCGATCTCCTTTCAACTATTCTAAACTCTTGTCTCGATTTTTCTTGTGTCATCGCTTGCAGAAACACGCTTTCACGAACCCGTCTTGTGATGTATAGAACTTGCGAACGCATACAGCTTGTCATTTGAAGCTATTGTTTTCTTTTCGTAACCTCCTCTTGACACACTCCAACTTGGAATCTGATCTTTCATTTTTTCCTGACCATACATCTATATGTTGAAAGCTTTCTGCTTGATCAACTCTACTTATTAAATCTTGCTAAACCAATCTAATCTTTTAGTTGCAAACTTTATCTCTTTTCTGTGGATGGTATTTTGAACCTCAAAAGTACACCACAGTAGAACGTAAACATTGAGAAAGTTGCTTGACTTGAAAGCACAGGATGTGATTTGCGTGCTTTTCTAAATACTTTCTTTGTGTCCAATGCATTCTTTTCTTAGCATGAAACTTTTTCGATTGATTACAAAGAGACATGCTGTGGCTTGTTGCATCTCAAATAACGAACTATTTCGCTTTCAAACCTCACCTTGCCTCATTTTTCGTAGCTCTTTCAATAGTTTCATTTTACCAAATGTAATGGCTTCCCTGAATAAATTGAAAGACGATAAAACTAAAGAGCTTGAAAGCTTGGTTTTTAAATTACCGAGACCAAGGGTACAGAGCCGATAGATATATTACTTTTAACTTTCATGGTCATATGAAACACTTTGTCTCTTAACTTCAACCAAGCAGTGAAATAAACTATTTATAAGAAATAACTTATACTTCTGCACTTGATCCTTTAGCATCAAAGCTTTTTGAAAAATACCTTTGATAAAATGTCGACATTGTCCCAAACACGAATGGCTTCTTAATAGCATTAAATTCTAATTCCAGCAACAACGAACATTTTGGCTTTCATAAATGCAAACAAATTTGTCCCCAGCACGCGATGAATTTTTAAGAATGAGTAAAAAATTCATTTAACGAATGAATGGTACATTGAAATGGAGATATTTTTTTATTTGAACAACCACACAGTATGTTCCAATTCATCTTTCAACAAAATGAAAAAAAAAATCAAATCCATCCTTTATTGATCATCGGAATATTTTTACTCCTCTCCCTTCATAACTGTTCCGTATCTCGCTTTCATTTCCGAAGTAAGATTACCCTGTGTAACGGTATGAGGTTCAGTAAACTTCATATCCTATGTATATCCTAGACTGCAGTCGTTTAAGTGTGAAATAATAATATAGGTGTAATATGATAATACGATAATTGTTACGGGGTAATATTAGTCTAATAAACGATAATATCATATTCAGTTTTATGTTTTTACAATATTTACCATCCACACTCCCTTTAAATTTAGCCTCTAGCATGCTAAGTCAATTATACCACGCCCAACAGATGTATTAAGATTTAAACTACGAAAAGATGTTAAGAGAAAATTCATCAAGAGCCGAAGGATAGCAAAACAATTTCATCTTTCGATTTCTGAAGTGAAATGTGACCTCTACTGATCAAAAAATTGTTTGACATGACATGAAAACTAATTTCCAAAAAGTTGTCCCTCCTCTTCTGTCGAAGTGAGAGGAAAGGTTAATGTGAAAGCCAGTTCAAAGAATTTGAATGAAAAATCACGATTGAAATGAAAGGGAAGGAACAAGAAGAGTCTTGAGAAATCTATTTTTTCCAAACTCAACTTCTTCATTTTTGTGGTTCTTCCGATCTATTATTCATCTGCTGTCTATCTGTTTTGTTAAGCTCTTATCTCCTCCGAAAGACTGACTGATTCACTTGTAGACTGGTTGCCAACAAAAGTAAAAGAGAAAAGTCCTTCCTTGGGAATATTCTTCTTGAAAGATGTTTTTAATGACCTCTTTCAATGACCATCATACCTTTATAGTTATGTAACCATCATTCTTTCCCTGGACTACGTCTCCTAGCTTCCCTAAGTGTTCTACCCCGTCATCCCGAATATTTCAAATCAAGATATTTAACCTCTAGGTATATTGGCCAAGAATGTTAGACCAACCTGGAGAATGGTTTAGATGCAACAGAAAAGAAATTTTGTTTCGCAGACTCTTTAGTGAACTGTTAGCTAAAGTTAGTGTAGCTGTTATAGTCTCAAAATCATTTGACGGGCGTGCGTAATATAACCTGGTATCGTTTGACGAATCAAGTCCAAAAATGAAGAGGTGCTTTTTATTTAAATTATATCCTTTGAAAATATTTTTACTTAAATACTTATTTTATTTATCCATGTACATATGTTTTTTTGCGTTTCAAATAATGAATTTATTTACGATACACGTTTTTTTTTTTTTAAGAAACTAGTTTTACCAAGCAGCCTCAATGTTTCTTAAGAAATCGGCCTTTTGAGCCTTAAATGTTTCTTACATGTTTCTAAACTTTTTGACATAATCAGCCTATTTTTCATGCAAAGAATGGAAGGTTCTAAAAAAACCGAGTTAAAAATGTTACTTTCTCAATCTCAGCCTCACCATGTTTCTTAGATGTTTCTTAGTTTTTAAGCATTCTGAGCCTCATGTTTCTTAAAAGTGTGTTTCTTAAAAAAAAAAAACGTGTAAAGATGTTCGGAAAAATGACAAAAACTTCTTTTTCGATTTTCTTCTCCCTTTTAGCCGTTGTATTGAACACATCATTCCCTACCGTGAAAAGCACAGGTCAAAATCATATATTGACGCTGTGCCGACGAATCGCGCAATTAACGAAGACAAAAGTAACCATGACGACCATCTAAGATCTTGGATGAGGTTCAAAATTGATACTTTTATTCCCGTTGTTGAAAACACAACCCACAAATGTCATCAATGCTTTTTAAAAAGAGTCAGTGATAGAGAATCATAACAAAAAGTCTGCCTATTATTTCGATTAAATTAAAATAGCATTTCCATAATTAGTATATGTAATCACATGATAACGAGTGCAATTCGAATATAATTGCACGAGTGATTTTTTTGTTATTATTCTTCCGAGTCCGAAAGGACGAGGAAAATTCGAAACAAAAAAATCACGAGTGCAATTTTCGAATTGCACGAGTTATTATGTGATTACGAGCTAATCGCACAATGGCTTTCACTACTTTTTCCCAGTTAGGAAAGTAAATTACAGAAATTACACTGAGAGTTTTATATTTTTCTCTTCTCTTTATGTCTTTCTTTTATTGTTGTTTATTGATGTTCTTTCTCATAAAATAAATTTCGAATGCAATTAAAACGTTCGATGCAAAAAAAATGTAAGAAAAAACATTAAAATCAATTTTGTAGATATTGGCGCCTCATTGAAGAGTGTGATTAACGATTATTTGCTCTCTACAGGATGCAATTAACGATTAATTGCTCTCTTTGAAGGCGCGCCAAAGAAGAAAAAATAACTCATCGTGCGATTAATAGTTTAGTAACTACTGTTATACATTTGGGAATCATGTAAAAGACTTCTTTCGAAAGAAACTCATTTCAATTACACTTGGAGGTTTCTGGGGAATTCGTAAATAGTAAACTGCATACTGATACAGTCTGCTAGACATTAATAAGGTAATATTTGCCCTTCATCTTTGATTCTTTCTACACTGATTAGATTGACACATGCGCGATAAAATTTCTATTATTGATCTTCAGAGGTTAATATATTCTTTGAAAACTTAACCTCTGATACTCAGTGTAATCATTCCCGTAATTTGCAAAACTGTTACCCGCGCATATTTTGTTACTTTCCCCGTTTGGTCTCGGGAGGTAAACTGAATTGTTTTTTCTGTATTCCGTTAGGGAAATTTTGAGCTTTATCAAGTTTGGTCGAACAGAATCCTCTCAAGTTTTAATTTGCTTTGTTATATCCTGAAAACCACTCGCATGCAAAACGCGTTTGTTCACATCCTCTACAATATGATACACGGCGGTAAACCGTTTAATTTCCCGGAACATTTCTGATAAGCATGAATTACGGGAAAGGAGTATTCAAATTTCAAACATATATCAAAAACAAAACTCGATTTGCGTCGAACGGCATAGGCCCGGGCATAGATGATGGTAAATTCTACCCCCTCCCCCTTTCCTAAAGCTTACAAAAATCGAGAAAAGCGTCAGGAGGTTGGAGGGATAACATTGCTCAGAATTATCTTTCAAATGCCTTTGATTATATCTTCGTACCGACAAATACAAGATATATTAAAATTTACGAAAGTCATTATTGCATTTGGATTTAGCTATTTGAAAAATGTGATTGAAAGGGACCACTTGAATTGTAATGATACTAATCATTTTCTCGTTATAGAATTGTAACTAATTGCGTGATCTAAATTGTTGGTAAGAAAAGTTGATAACAATTTTCGAAATAGATTTGAGTGGAATTGTTCTCTTTTTAGAAATTACTTCTATCAAGTTTGTTAGAATAGGAGAAAGTGAAACTGTCAACCTTTTGAAGTGACTGCCAATTAAAGAGAGTGAAATTCCAAAATTTTGCGAAGCATTGTACATGATGACGACATGTCTTTTGGAAGAAGGAGATATTTCATATCACATTCTCACAACTGAACACACAAATGAAGCTCTGATGGTTCTTGCACGTGCTTTTTGCGATGATCCCGCCTGTCACGCCCTAAATGAACGCCCCTCAACCACCATAAAGATTGCATTGGATGATTGGGTGGAATATTTGGATTACTGGATGGATAGTTGCGTGGAGAATGGAATCAGTGTGGTAGCTATAGGTGAGTTTGACTTTCATTTCGAAAAGTTGATTTCCAAAATAAATCCTTTGATCTATTCATACACTTTTTTATAAGAACGAGTAAATTCTTGATGAGGCTCGACTGTTCTGTTTTTGGACCTACCCCGGTGGAGGTCCTATAAATTAACCGTTGTATGTTCATTTGTTCGTTCGTTCGTTCGTTAGTTACCAGCTTTTCTCGAGATTGGCTCATTAGTTTTTTCTGATTTTTTGCACAAAGATGCATAACTATAAACCCTCGAATGTGACGGAGCCCGATTTTCGGAAAAAAATTTTTTGGGCAAATTTGAGCCAAAAAACGGCTAAAAAACGGGTTTTTTGGACTTTGTGAAAAATTGGATTATTAATTTTTTGTATGAAAGTAGGGTACCATCATAGGTAAAATACGGTTCAAGCAGATTTTTGCAAAAAAATTGTAGTTAGCTCAAAAAACGCATGTTTATCTATAAGAATCACTATTTAATAAGCATACATCAATTCTTAGTCAAATTACTCAATTCTTTTATAAGATAGAAGTTTTTTTGCTTGCTTGAATATGAAAGAATATTTAAAGAGCATGAAATTTTGGTTTCTAAACGGTTTTCTATAAGAGACAAACGACTACTTTTAATAGATCGTCACTATTTGTGTTTTGAATAATTGTTTAATGGTCACGCTCACGTAGATATCAATTATATATGTGTTAAATGCATAACCAGGTAGGTCCATAAAAGTATCACTTGTTTGCTTTTTTTTTCTTTTGCACTTTGAGCCTCAAATTATTCTCGTCATATTCTTATTAATAGGATGAAATTGAGTTATTTAGGGTTTTTACCCAATTTATACTACTTCGCCCCCTAAATTGCTTGAAATTTTAGTAATTCCAGGCTCAGCATTGTTCTTAACTTGTTCTTAATTTTATAAAAAAAAGTGTATTCATTACTCGTCAATTTCATATTTGTAATTCTCTTCTTTTGGAAAAGTCGGTCGTAGTATAGAGTACTCTCTTTAGTCAGCGTTATTCCTTTGGTTTTTTAGAACGACCAGCTGAAGCTTATTTTGATTGCTTTTGATTTCGTTTCAGATGTTGTGAAGCATTCAGTGGTAGGAGTTATGGCAAACCGTCATCTGTTGGACAACCCTGATAAGTTCTTAAAAGAATATTGCTCAATGCAGCATACCAAAGCACTCACACCTTGGAACGAACTGGCGTATTTTTTCGAAGAAGAATCAGCCAAACAATTGCCAGAGCTTCGTGAACCTTGTAAAACAGCAGATCTCATCTATCTCGGTGTTCATGAAAACTACCGGCGAAAAAACATCGCAAATAATTTGGTGCGTGCATCCCTGCCTTTATTCAAGAAAGCTGGCTACAAATTTGCTACTCTAGAAGCAACGAACTTTTACACTTCACAAATCGCTCAGAGAAATGATTTCGAACGAATTCATCGTTATGATATCAAAACATGGGTCAAGGAAGGAAAAACAATTTTTGATAATGTGAAAGAACCGCATGGAATGTTCGAATATTGGGTCAAACGTTTGTGAAGGAACTTCGTCACATCGTAATTTGATCACATCGTAATTTGAACTTTTCTCGGCGAAAATCTTACCGGGCGGGCGAAGTTTATTTTAAGTTGTTTAAGGTACGAAAAATACGAACACAGATTTGAAATCAGCAAGGTTTAAATTTTCTAAATAGCTTGATGTCATGATTTTTAATACAGTAGAACAAATATTCAATACTTTTTTTCAGGACACCCTGTATAAGAAATTGAATATTGACACCGAAAATTTTAAACTTTTTCCTTAAAAAGTTCACCGTGCCACTAAAAGATTTTCATACCACAGTGGAGCTATGAGACTCACGTATAATATATATGTCAATCTCAGCTCTTCTCGGAGAAAACTTGGAAAGATATTCCCAATTCAAAATTTCGTGTCATTATAAGCATTTTGTTTGATTTTACTCGTCTGATGATATTTTTCTCACACCAGATTTCATGAATTTATTCGTTTGGTATTCTAGCATTTATTTTCAAACTTTTGGCCAGCAAAAGTACGAATAGAAAAAATTAATTAAGTTTAAAAAAGAATAAAAAAACTTTTTAGAAATAAGAGTATTAATCATTTTTCCTACGAGCCGCCTTGACAGTTGTCCTTTGCGGACAAAGCCTGTACATCGACTGTTTTCTGAAAGAAAGACAATACTTCGCTCTCCACCATTTCATTCGATGTAATATAATAAATCCATGTTTTAATGAAACGATGGCACCAAGGAATTATAAGAGACACTGGATAAATGACTCATAAAACGATGGAGAGCGACCATTGTATCTCCTTTGTTTCAGAAAACAATTGATGTTCTAGCTATGTCCGCAAAGGACAACTGTCATGGCGGCTCGAAGGTATCTGATTTTTGAAAATGTTTAGTAATTACAGGGAAAAAACTTTGAAATTAGACAAGAAAAATCTAACAAAATGCTTATAGTAACACGAAATTTTCAATTGGGAATATCTTTCCAAAACTGTTACCACAAGAGCTAAAAGTAACAAACATTAGACTTGAATGTCTTGGTGTCACCCTGGTATGAAAATCTTTTGGAGGCACGTGGTGGCAAGGTGGTTTTTTTGTGGTTAAAGTATGAAAATTTCCGGTGTCAACATTCAATTTCTTATACAAAACACATCTTTTGCATCTTTCTCACAACTTGAAACGTCATAACGATATATATAATTGGCAATTAAATAGAAGAATCTGACTCTCACAGGAAAATTTAAGTCTCTTTTGGGAATTGGATAAGTGATTTTCGATAAAAAACGCAATTAAAATGTTTCGAAAAATCATTTAATCAGGGAAGGGAACAATAATATCATTACTGCGGACATAACTAGAACATAGCTAGAACATGAGAAATCAGCAAAAATCAGGTACTTGTATATCCAGTGTATATCCAGTGTATAATAGATCCTTGATGGCACCATCTTCGTGAAAATTAATTTGATTGGTATATATTAATGGCTTTCACGCGATTTCTTTGCTTTACAATTTTGTTTCAAGACTTGAATCTTTTGCAACTGCCTTCAGTTGGAGTTGGAGAAAGTTGATATGTTTGACACTTTCTTTTTTGATGAGCGTTTAAGATTTTTTTTTTGAAAACATGTATATTTATACACTCTGGCTAACTTTTACAACTAGATAAAGATTTTTTGTGCTATACTGGCGCCATTCCTTCGTTTGTTGAGTGTGCACTGCTGTTTTTAGGTTTTTGATTGTTGGTCCCTAAAAATGAAACCTTGAAATGTTGCACTTATAGGTGAGGGAAACAAGAGCAAACAAAAAAAAGGACATTTAATGCTCAAAATCCTATGAAATCTGTTACGCTTTGGAGAGAATTTGACGTCAAGGTATTCTACCTGGCAGAATTTTTCAAACGCCTTTCATTTTTATGTTTAAGTACGAGACTTTTTGTAGTACACTTCTTTTCAGAATTTCATGCCCATGTGATGTTCCGTTGAATTCAACTTTGAAAAATCAATTTTTTCACATATTTTTGGAGTTCGAAGTTTTGCCTATGATGTCAGTTGTTTACCCATAATTCCTATTTTACTTTCCTACTCTAGACAGATTTGGTATCAGCATACAGTTGACTCTCGTTGATTCGAACTCGAACGGGGAATTTTATTTGTTCGAATTACAGAGAGAATCGGATTACAGAAATTATTTTAAGAGGATTTCTCCTCAACGGGGACTGGAAAATTCGAATTATAGAAAGATTCGAATAAGGGAGAGTTTACTCCATTTCAAACGTCAGCAAAGTTGGATAGAGGATAGAAGGCACATTTTACTGTATGCTTCAAAGGTGTATCCGTTAATGATTAAGTTTTGAGAGAAAAGAAAAAAACAATTTGGAATGGATGGGTCAGAAAGTGAAGATTGTGGATGTGAAAATTACGGAAGTGATGATGGAAGTGATATTGAGGAGATAAAAACAACTATGTTTGATTGGGAGATAGAAAAGTGCGATGCCGCCATCTTGACTTACGAAAAAACCATATTTGTCAAATCGGACTTTTTGCGATACGTTTTTGGCAATCGTTTCAACGAAATAGTTGTCTTGACAACCGACAGTGACCTTTCGGACAGCGGGATTGGCGAGGAGAGCAGATATGCGCAATACGAAATTGATGTGTTGATGGAAAGCTTTTATAGCCAAGATAGTGTTGAACTGGCATTGTCTTTTTATCATCCACTCCACTCAAAATTTGAAATTGATGGTAGGTCTGGATTTTGGGAATCGGGGGCTTCTCAATCGGCATTTCTTTTTGGATCAGTTTTGATGAGTAATTATTTTCAATTTACAGAACGTCTATCGAATTAAAGTTATTGTTGTGTATCTAAAAAAAAACGGAAAAGAATGCACATGAAACAAAATCTTTAAAATTCAAGCCAGCTTATGACAAAAATTGTCCAATTTCAAAATACAGATTTAAATAAAAATATAATTTTTTCTCGTTTCGTTATAGCGTTGTTCACAGATTTTTATGGCCTTCTTCAAAGGTGTGTATCATGGAGACTTCACAAACTCAAAGCGTATATAGAAGACTACCTTTGCAATACAAATACAAGCTCTTCATCCAAGTTAAGCTACGGTGGCATTCTGGATGACGCGCAGTTGAATCTCATCCTTTTGTGTGACGAATACGGACTGGAGAACTTATATCGTATGATTATGATTCAGAATCCCCGAATCGACCTTGCATCAAAAGACAACTACAAGTTCCACGGTCTCCGCCTTTTAACCAGATACGAGTTGATCAGAAACTCAGTGATTCAAATGTTCCAAAAGAAATCTCACTCTATTGCAGCTGAGGTGGAAGATATTTTCAACTTCTATGATGTGTTGCTTTACGAAAATAGAACGCCTGACATCTCAGTCAAAAAACCTTTCAGAGAGAACGCTCTAGCTTTAACTTCGATCCCAAGGAGAAAGAAAAGTTCTTAGCAGAACCGGCAGATGATCGTTTTGTAGTGTTGATGGTGGAGGGAATGAAACTTCATGTCGATTCGTTCACCTTGGTCGATCAGTCACCAGTGTTTAAAGAAATGCTCGAAATAGCTCCTAGAAATAAAAGTGGGAAGAAGATTTTGGCGTTGGCTGGACAGGGTGTCAATCAAGTTGCTCACCTTCTGACATTTTTAACTGAGCCCCGAGAAATAGAAGGTTTGATCGGTTTGATTTTTACTTTTAAAAGTTTAACTTTAGGTTTAAAAAAATTCTGTAGTCATGATCCGTCCGGTGGCATTAAATAATTGTTCACGACTTTTAAGCCTTTTCTTTCCACAATATAGTTTGTACAAAAGCTATCGTATTATTCAGATGATAATGTGCAATTCCAAAGAAATGAGTGGTTTTGAGTCCATAAAACCTTAAAATGTTCTTATAAAGGCTGCATGTATTAGATCGTGGTATTTCATTTTCGTGGTGTTTCATTTTTAGCAATATTTGAATGATGATTTATTATCTTGGTTCGTTTTTCTTTCAGCGCAAAACACTGATTTGATGGCGTTGGCAAACCTTGCTCAAGAATTCCAGATCGCTTTATTAAATAACAAGATTCGAATCTTTTTGGAAAATATCAAAGAAGAGAAGGCAGAAGAACAGTTAAAGTATCTTAAACTTGTGAATATGATGAACTTCTCACAAATTGTTCAATTCAAAATACTTGCTCAAATTGGTAAAGCTACCACCAGGTTTTCGAGATATCGATTGATCAAGGCATTTTACCTTTTGGATTCGAAAACAATGAAACTCGTGGCACAGTTTCGTCTATGGTATCTTCTCTCAAGTTTCAGCAATGACATACTAGACAATATACAAGACGAGATGAATGGCATTTTAGGAATGCGCCTCTCGAGAAAGAAGGGAAGCTGATATATGATCAGCTGAGATCGTTGTGTCGTTATGTTATTTTTCGTTTGGTCTTTTTTTGTAAATAGTTTTTCCTTTTTTTTCTTTTTTTTCTTTTTTTTTTGAGTTGGAGCCGTTAAGAGCGGGTGAAAAGCGAGTGATGAATTAGATTTTTCAGAATTCTTCTCTAGATAGGCTCAGATGTTTAAGCCTTAAATAACTCAAAATCTTGCCTTAACCTTATTTTCGTTACAGACGAAAAATGAATAAAATAGGCAATACACATGGTTCTCCATTTGGTTTGTTGGATGGAAAACAATCTCCTTGTTCACGTTGGTGATTCATCCTTTCATCCTTTGGTTCATTAAATCCAGAAAATGAACGACCGAAACGATTCAGCAGAAAAGAGTACTGCATCCGTCTACGTATTTGAGAGATCTATGTCGCTTGAACCAGTGGATTTTGTTGCTATGAAAGTTCACATGTCAATTTATTCAACTTAATGCGTTGGAGCCTTTATTATACAATCCAACAAAAACGTAAGTTAGACGTACTCTGACTTACAGTAGAATCTTTTCTCATGAAACCGTTCACTTAAAATTGCAGCTGACATTCCCGATAAATGTGTCTTTTTCAGTTAGTTTAACTGTACCATAATTAAATTATATATAATATAATTAAAGTTACAAAAACATAACGTTATAAGTATATCCTTTGCACAGGCTAGTGCGCAGAAATAGGCCTAATTTTTGGCGCACATAGTCTCGAGAATATCATCTCGCACATAGTCTCAAGAATATCGACTGGAATGTCAACATTTTTTCCTTTAGATGAATGATTGGAAGAAATAACATTTTGGATGGAAGAAAGGATTGTATTATGTATGGACACAGTAAGTCTATTTTGTTTGGCTGAATTAAAAACCTAAATTTTTTGGTAAATTTGATTTTGGTCGCAGATTTCAAATATGTGTTTGGTAGAGTGTCCTTTGAAAATGCATGATTGACGATTTCTTAGGATTTCTTAAAAATTTGTGTTTGATTTTCCTTTGATAGATTTTCCTTTGAAAATACATGATTGAAAATTTCTTGAAAATATGTGTTGGATAAATTTTCTTTTTAAAATACGTATTTGATAAGTTCCCCATTAAAATAACTGAGTCAGTTTCTTGTAACTTGGCCTTTCTATATCTTCTTAAGATTGTGCGAAAACTACCTGTTCGAACTCGGATTGCGTGACACTTTAGGAAGAATTAGGGCCTGACCATTCAGCCTTTTCTTTCACACTTTTCACCCTAGTCACAAAATTATGCAATTATGATTGATAGAAGACTTATGTGTTATGTTTGGCAAATTTCCTTTGAAAACACGCTATGGATAGGTTTTCCTTTGAAAACACGCAATCATGATAATTGATGTTTGAAAATGAATTATTTAATGATTCTTTGAGATTCCGTGCTATAAGATTTTCCTTTGAAAATACATGATCGCTATGCTCGTACTAAATTTTCTGCTGAAATTACCCAAGCTACAGATTTTTTGATTCCTCTTTGAAATATGTAATTCCTTTGCAAATTCTGCCATAAGATTGAGAAGGGTATACTTTTCAGAAAAATTTCCCAGTGAGAACAACTTTTGATATTTCGAGTTGCTGCAGATAAATGTGCTTTGTGATGATAGTCCACCATACATGGTCACCCAATAATCTGCCGTGATCAATGCAAAATAGAACCTTAATAAATTCAATTGGAAAGGTACAAAACCGTGATCGAAAATTTGGTTTCATTCAATTCAACTCAAAATAGAAGCAGAATTGGAATACTATGAATGTTCTTTTTTCTGCTCTTTCCATCAATTCTGGAGGTCTTCTCGATATTTGAAAGTTACACCAGAATGTTAGGAAATTAGGATGGTATGTTATTGGTATGTATATATATTATAAACTACTTGTTTGTCTGCAATTCATAGAGGCCCATACGATTATGAAGTAAATAATATCAAAAGAGCTCTTTGTTTTCCCAATGATAATAACCAGCTTTTCTCAAAAGAAGAGATCTGTGTGAACAAGGATATTATAACAATGTAGAATATTCTAATCCCTCGTTTGATTGAAAGTTATATTCTTTGAAATTTCAGATCACTCATAAAAAGATAAAAAACACTTAAGAATAAAAACAGAGAAATTATAATCAGCTGTTCAACCAGGTAGCCAGTCAGGAGAGGCGTGACGCATCCAGCGGCGACGTACGCGATCGAACTCACCGATCGGCGAATTCCTTCGGCGTAACTTTGATGATTCGAAGGAATCATTTTTGCAACAATCACTCCGAGTAAAACTTGCTCCACCGACCAACTGATACCAAATAGGATGGAGTAGAGAGCGAGGAATGCGTATCCCAAGGGACGGACATCCCTCACCATGATGGAGATACTCATTGACTGCAAAGCCACAATAAACATGCTCATACCGACAATGATGAAAATGATTTCGTTCTTCATAAATTTCATTCGTCGCAAAATGAAAATCAAAGTCACAACGAATGCTAATCCTGTTGTGGAGAATAAGACACCTGTCATTTCCAACTTCATTTCATACAACTTGGTGCAAAGGAAAGGAAGGGCCACGTCGAAGAAGGCCACACTGATGTACGCACACAGGAAGTTGATGATGAGAATAACACGAAATTCTTTCAAACGCAAAAATCGTGTGATCGAAACATCGGAAGAATTTTCGTATGATTTTATGGTTGAAATTGTTACTTTTGTGGAAAAATGCTGACTCTTTCCGTCAATTTGTTTTGGAGGGATCAAAACCACAAATTTTTCGATCGTGCCGTAACTCACTTCTGTGTGATTCTCAAGAAAACGTTTTTCTTCTTCAATTTTTCGCAACTCTTTCTCAACGGTTTGCTGCTCTGATTTCAGATCATACTCTTTGGAAAGATTTCGGACGCACGTCAAGTTGAGAAGGATGCAGAGCAACCAGACGAAACCCAGGATGAGGTTTGGAAGGTTGGTCACTGTGAACGGAATGTCCATAAATCGAAAGTTGATTCTACTGAACATGAGGCTCAACACTGGTCCCAAGATGAAGGTGACGTAATAATTCGATATCAAGATGGAGACTTTGGATAAGACTTCATCTTCAGGATAAACTCTCACAACTTCTCCTGTTATTACTGAAATCAAAGAATCTCCAAATCCTTGAAGCATTCTTCCGACCAATGGGAAGACAGGAGAGTAAGGCACAGCGTAAACGAAATTCCCCAGAGATGCGATGATGAAGACAACAGTGCAACATTGTCGAATGTTCCGGGAGCGATCTGCGTATTTAGTGATAAACATGCTACCCACCATAGAAGATAGCCAGTATATCGAGACGATCGCCGCGAACCAGGCAGCCTCGTTTTCAACTTTGATGACGTCTTGGAGATATGTCAACAACGATGGTGTGACGATGGAATATTCTGTTCCGATAACACTGGTGAAAAAACAAAATAAAATGAAAGTTCTTCTTCGCGACGATTTCCATTCTGTGATGGCTGTTGTTGTTGTGTCCGATGTCAACATTATTTTTACCTGAAATGATACAAAATAGTTTTTGAAGATTTTGTCAAGAAGTGCAATTCTTTGAAATTTTTTCAATAATAAGCAAATTGATCAGACTAGAAGAGAGGTCTGATGAGAGAAATTTATAAATGGTTCAAACATTATCAGATACTCCTGACCTGACCTTTTCCTGACCACTATCTCAACACATTAAAAGAAAACCAGATCATTAATTTCTGAAAACAAAGATGCCCTAAACTTCTCAGAGAGATCCATAACAAATTTTTAACAAAGTTAACCAACCACAAACTGATTTAAAGAACGGCTGTGACAAACTGAAATAACGAGTGTGACGGGCGTTTTCTCTCTTTGTATCCGTATTTCGTATTTTCTTGTTTCGCGACGAAACCATTCTGAGACAAGAAATCCACAACCCTATAAACAATTTTTTGGTAACTAAAATACCCTAAAATTTCATAATATGGAACGAGAAAAGGAAAAATCCAAATTTTATAAGATCATAAATGAGATCAAGACCCTTTTCTCCCTCAAACAATACCACAAGATTATTAAGTCGATATTAGCTTCCATCATTGTACATGTTCTGATCTCAGTCCCTTTTGGCCGGCCATGATCATTTTAACGATTTTTATTCTACTTTTATTTCTTTTTTAATTCCAAAAATTGCAGAAGATTCAATGCGTACTTCCTGTTGTGAAACGTCAACATTTAGCATCGAAGCCGATTGATGTATTTAAATTGTTGAGCGGTCACCAGCTGAGAATTATTTAAAACAAACATTCATCTTTATTGAACATGAAAGAAGTGAAATGACATCCCTATTCATAGAAAAAGTGAATAGTGCCGCCTTTCTGCTTGATGAAAGTAGCCTCTTTTTGATGAAAGTAGCCTTTCTCCCTTTTCAGTTACGCTCTTTCACTTAGTCCTGAATAATGAAAGGGAATGTTGAGTTACCCTCCTCGGTAAATTAAAGTTTAAAAAAACATCTTACGAAATTAGTTTAAAGGTTGATCTTGACCTTTGTGGCCTTCTTTCAATCTTTTTACCGAAAGAAAAATGTTTACAAGATCAACTCTGTTATCTGATATTTTTTGGAATAGTAGCATGTTAGACGGATTTAAGAGACAGTATGTATTATAAGAATATCTAGGCTCAGATATGGCAAAAATTTAAGTTTAGCATCCTTATAAGCACTAACACTTTAAAGGGACATAACAGTACTTGCGAAATTTGTAAACAAACTGTATGCAGCGGATACAAAATCAAAACAAATGTCACATGTCAAAATAAAAAATCAAACCAAATATGGCTAATTTTGATTGTTCAATTGTTTTACAAGTTTGTTTTGGACACGTGATTTTAATTGTTCTCTTTGATAACACGTGGTTCGCGCAATGTTTACATTTTACTACTTTAATGTCCCTTTAAGCTCGTTGGCTTTGGTAGTTCTGATATGTGATTTGACATTTTGCATATTTAAAATGTGACGGACTTCGATTTTCTCGAAGACTGAAAATGCCGGTGATTTTTATGAAATTTATTCGTCAAACCGTACTTAAATTACGAAATATTGTTCAACTTTATACAGTGGAGTACCTCAAGTGGATTAATTTGGCGGAAATTAAATTTGGCATCTCGGTCGGTCGCTAAAATTTTCCTTGTCGGTCGTTCGCCAGAATCTAGCAATGAACAATTTTATGAAAATTATCACTTTTGCGTTGATTCAAGCATTTTCCATGATTCTTTTTTTGGACCTACCGGGAGGACCTTTAATTTGACCGTTGTCCGTTCGTCTGTTACAAGCTTTTCTCGGGATTGGCTCATTAGTTTTTTTAAATTTTTTGCACAATGATACAAAATAGCAATGCCTGAAAAGTGACGGAGCCCGATTTTTGAAAAAATTTTTGGGAGGCAAATTTGGGCCAAAAACTACCTAAAAATAAGGTTTTTTGGACTTTGTGCAAAATTGCTTCATTAGTTTTTCCTGATTTTTGACAGAAAGATAGAGTGCAAGGTACCCTAAAATGTGGCTGAAGTAATTTTTCTCGGAAAATTTTTTTTCGTCGTAAAATACGGATTTTCGTTTTTTGGGGAAATTCCCTTTTACCATTTTCCTGTTAGCAGCTTTTCTCGGGATTGGCTCATTATTTTTTTATTTTTTTTTGTACAATGATACAAAATAGCAATGCCTAAAAAGTGACGGAGCCCGATTTTTGAAAAACATTTTGGAGGGCAAATTTGGGCCGAAAACTACCTAAAAATAAGGTTTTTTGGACTTTGTGCAAAATTGCTTCATTAGTTTTCCTGATTTTTGGCAGAAAGATGGAGAGCAAGGTTCTCTAAAAAGTGACTGAAGCAGTTTTTTTCGGAAAATTTTTTTTCGTCGTAAAATACGGATTTTCTTATTTGGGGAAATTCCCTTATGTCATTCTTAGGGAAAAAGACCGTTTCTGGCGATTGGATCGATATTTTTTTCTGATTTTTTGTACTTTGATGTGATATGGTAATATTTAAAATCTGATGAAGTCCGATTTTCAAAAAATAATTTTTTGGGGCAAATTTGGGCCAAAATGTGCCTAAAAATGGGGTTTTCTGGACTTTGTGTGAAATTGCTTCATTAGTTTTTTCAAATTTTTTTGGACAAAGATAAAAGGCAAGTATCTCTAAAACGTAACTCAAGCTGTTTTTTCCGGAAATAATTTTTTGGCTGTAAAAATCGGATTTTCTTATTTGGGGAAAATGAGCTTTCTCGAGATTGGCTTGGTGTTTTTTTCTTATTTTTTGCATAGTGCTATAAAATGGTAATATTTAATTTCTGATGGAGCTTGATTTTCGAAAAAATAATTTTTTGAGCAAATTTGGGCAGAAAAGTTCCTATATTCAAGCTGCTCATTACACTTTCTTACTCTCTTGCTATTTGTCCTATTTTTATCTGATTTTGATCACCAGGTAGGTCCGTTCAGCATGTTGCTTGTTCTTTTTTAATTTCAAATTGAATCCCTATCAAAAATCGTATTTTGGTCAAATCGTATTTTGGTCATTCGTTCAATTAAATTATCCACCTGAGGTAATTTTAAAAGCAACCCAGAAAATGCATCCTTCCGAATATTTTTTTATGAGGGGTTATAAGTTTGTGTTTATTTGCTTGACTTTATCGCACCATCCGTTTACGCACCACCATCCGTTTACGCACCACCATCCGAATTTATCGCGCTGGAATGTTGAGCAAATTTTTGTGAAGTTGAGCTGAAGCACACAAATGTGTTAACAATGATATAATGCCCAAAGATATTTAGCGTTTTTGATTTTCAATTGAACTAATTATTCTAGTATCCAAAATTACTAACTAACTCGCTCGTCCGTCCGTTCGTTTTAACGATCTTTTCCATTATCGCTTTAAATAAACAAAAGTCGACTTTACATAACTCGAACCACCTCAACTCGATATCTCCATAAACTCGAACGATTGCTCCAGTCTCTTTAGGAGATTCTTAGGCTATCCTGCCTCTCCATAACTCGAATTTCCGTAACTCGAACGATTACTGATTATCCCCTTGGCGTTCCAAAGGACTTTCAGTGCCTTCAGCTACAGCTTCAGCTTTAACCGGCGTGTGCGACGCCGGGTACCGTAGCTAGTTACTTTGATTTTATTATTTTTCATTTTCAACCTGTCAGGCAGCTATATGAAATACGGCCCACCTTCGGCATTATGCTGAAGGTTATTCTTTGTATCTAGCCGCAACTATTTAATTTAGGAGGAGGAATTTTAATATGGAACTAGACATTATGAACTTAGGACATTGTAGTAAAAATCTATAAAAAGCACATTCTATTGCTCTCTATTTAATTCTGAACCCCCAGGACAGTTTTGTTAGCTTCGGCTAACAAGTGGAGGTTCTACCGAGATCCTTAATGGATCTTGGACCGTTGTACTGTTCTGGGGAACCGAGAGTTACAAAAGAGAACTTAAGTTTATAAATGGAAGACTGGCACCTTCAAAGGTAGTCAGAATTTGATTGATGGGAATTTAATCAATGGAAATGTCATGAGCAAGACTATAACATGCTCCAGGGCTCCCTTGAGCAAGGACAGTACCCTGTAGCTCCCCGTGTCAGGGTCACGACGAAGTATATGAATCATAGAGAATGATACAAGAAGCAGTTTTAAAATTGGCTATGTGAAGTTAATACACAAACATATGATGCCGTCGGAAGAATATGGCAGCAGAAACAATAAATAAAATGGAAACACATATGACATATCAGAAAAGTATATTTACAAAACTATAAACAAAAATGGAAACACGCGTGACAAATCGGAGAAAAAAATAACAGTTTATTTATAAAAGTGATACAGTGCACTGGCTGTAGATGGTGGTAAGTCGTGCTCTGATGTCTCGGTACCACGGATGCATGCGGTAATTGACAATACCATATCGAAACAGTTCACACGTACGTCATTTTCGATTTGCAAAGGACAGCAGATCACCTTGACGGAGAGCGATCGCTGGTGGCAAGGATATTGAAATAAATTCTTTCGGAAGGGCCCTATATTCGAGAGTCTTTGCTTCATATTCACGTTCACCTGAATAAACATTATAAAGAAAGTTAACAGCAGAGCTATCAATACAGTATAAAAGCGGAAGCCTAGGAAAAGGTAAAATAATAGCCAGGTACAATTACGAAGTACAGGCAAATATATAAATATATCATGGAAACTGAGGTCAAGGAAAAACCCCCAGCGAATCAGTTATGTAAAACTTGAAGGCAGCTTCAGGAGAAGCCAGTTATCGTTTCCATGGAGACAAACACAAATGAAACAATTATAATTAATGCAGAAAGAGATTTGAAAAATGTAAAGCTAAACTTCAAAGAGAATGAAGTAATAGCCCAAAACAAAGAAACAAGCAATGCAGCACAGGAGCCAAATGATGAACAAACAGATAAGCCAAATCGTACCCAAGATGAGGTAAACATAAACAATGGAGAAATTATCTCAAAATAGATTAGATAACAAAGCAATTGTTTCTAAACAAATAGACAGATTCAAACAAACAGACGCTTTCAAACAAGCATTCAATCATACAAGAAGTGATATCTAAAAATGAGTAAGAGGTGGTTTCGAAAAGGAAAAAGATTAACCTCTGTGCCAGACGAAGCAGATTACTCAGCAGAAGAAGAAAACGAGTCAAAAACAAGCTTATCTTCAATCGAAGAAGACGAAGAAGCTGAAAAGGAACAGTCAAACACACCGTTCGCAATAGGAGAATCGTCAGCTGAAAATTCAACTTTGCTGTACACTCCTGAGTCAACAAAGACATCGTTCCAACATCCATCCTCAAAAAGGGATCACAGAAAGAAGGCTTTCAAAGTACCAATAACCATAAAAACAGTTATGGACAGCAGCCAGACAGAAAACAAGTTAAATGGTCTCAAAGAAGATGAATATTATCTATTTCCAAGAGGGGACGACGGTGACAAGATTGACTCAATCCAGCAAGTTGCCGAAAGCAAACACAGTCCGAACGTTGAAAAACATGTCAAACCAATCGGTACTGGAAGTGAATCGGAAGGACTCGTGGCAGCATTCGAGAAAATGATGGCTGACCAAAGGCAGAAGCAAACGCAACCAATCGACCATCGTCCACACCTCAGCACCAGAATAGCTGATCTGCCATGCTTTGGTGACAAGAAGCTCACCATAAAACAATTCTTCAACAAATATGAGAGGTATGCTCTTTTGAATGAATGGACAGAGCTGCAAAAGGCTCTAATTTTGCCAAATTGTCTGGTGAAGAGAGCACTGACCTTCTACAACACCATTCCTCTGGAAATCCAGAAGGACTACAAACAATGTAAAGAGCGTATAACAAATCAATTCTGTTCGCCAGAAGATATTGCGAAGCACCGTGCTATCCTATACACGCAGCGACAGGGAAGTGAAGATCTTGAAAGTTTCTTGGAGAGACTCGAGCTATCGTTTGAAGAGCTCGGAACACCTGACACCACAAAGATAGACATTCTCACCGCAAATCTTAGGCCAGAACTTGCCTACCGTCTTCAGATGAAGCAGCCAAAAACGTACAACGATGCTGTACGTTTCATTCAGCTCAAGAATGCACTTGAACGACCGAACCAGCAGGATGACGAATTAAAGGACATGGTACGCCAGCTGTTAATGAACAATGGAAGAAGTATTTCCCATTCCAAGGTCATGGACAACAATGACTTCGATCCAGTGGCAATGACAAGACAGATCGAACAGCTAAAGAAGATCACCAAAAATGTCAAATCATCACTAAATTCAATAACGAAAGACCGCAGCAACGGCAAGACTTGCACCTTCTGCAAAAGAAATGGACATGTAGAGGCAGAATGTCGCACCAAACGATACAGGAATATCACATGCCATACGTGCGGAAAAAATGGACACATTTCAAAATTTTGTCGGTCCAAGAATCAATACCAGGAGGATACTACAAAGTGACTAGGCCTTCCAATGCTTGAAGTTTCTGTTGGAAGTTTAAACATAAATTTTTTTGATTGACAGTGGATCATTGGTCTCTATCATCAGTGTTAATATGATGAAAAAACTTAAAAGGAGTATTGATGGAAAATCGAAAATCACTTTGATGAGTGCATCGGGCACGACACTTCTTACGAAAGGATTCATATACCTGGAACTTGGAATCGGACGTAACATTTTAATAAGTCACAAGTTTCTGGTCCTTGAAAACATTGCTACTGAAGCAATATTGGGCATTGATTTCTTGAGCGATCACGGCATTACGGTAAACTTCCATCAGCGCAAACTAACTATTAACGCGCAAGGACATACGAAAGAAATAAATTTCGACATTGTTTCCCATGAAACAAACGATGAAACGTTACACATTTTACCGGGGGAAAGCAAGCAATTCCATGCAGACTTTAATGGATCCCACAAAAGCAACTTGACGACTCTTGCTAAGGAAATTAGCATAAAAGTGTTCACTTCCATGGGGAAGAATCCAGTGTCAGCCAATAACGCTATCTTTGTAATTACAAATGTTTCAGATGAAAGATTGAATTCAAAGCCTCCGCACCAGTTGGGTATGCAGAAGAAGACAGCAGTGATACCAGTCTACCACCGCACAATGAAATCAAGCCGACCTTGGTGCCAAAGTCAAGCTGCTTAACCGACGTTCAAGAGAGGCAGATCACAGACCTCGTCGAGGAATTCAGTGGCTTATTTCCAGATTCTTCGCAGCCACTTGGCTCAACAGACAGAATCGAGCACAAGATAGAATTATTGGACCCAACTCCCATCCGACAACAACCATACCGTGTTGGACCCTTCAAAAGGAAAGAGATCGAGAATCAAGTTCAGGATTTGCTGCGTAAAGGCATCATACGGGAAAGCAATTCAGAATTCAGCAGCCCAATTGTTTTGGTTGGAAAAGCCGGAGGAGGTTGGAGAATGTGTGTTGATTATCGAAAAGATCAATGCAGCATCCAAGAAATTCGCTTATCCTATCCCGAACACGTCCGATATTTTAGCAGCCTTGCATGGAGTAAAGTTCTTCTCGACAATGGATCTGATGTCTGGATTTCATCAAGTGAAAATGGAAGAATCGTCCATACCGTTAACCGCCTTCAGCTGTCACGTTGGCCTTTTCGAATATGTCAGGATGCCATTTGGTTTGCAAGGAGCATCGGGTACGTTCGAGAAGCTGCTGGAGGATGTGCTGAAAAAGGTCAGAGGACGTTGCGTTCTCATATTTATTGATGATATTGTGGTTTTCAGTAAAACATTTGAGGAGCATCTTGGGCACTTGCGAGAAGTTTTCGAGCTCTTACAAAACGCAGGTTTGACAGCCAAAAGCTCCAAATGTCATTTTGGAAAAGATTCGCTAAAATTCCTTGGTCACATAGTATGCAGAGAAGGAATTTTGCCTGCGCCAACCAACCTGGTGCCATTGCAAAACAAGACGCCTCCCTCAAACAAAAAAGAGTTGCAATCCGTACTAGGACTCATCGCGTATTATCGACGATTCATCAAAGATCATTCCAAG
The DNA here is from genome assembly GCF_902728285.1 of Clytia hemisphaerica. Lineage (NCBI taxonomy): Eukaryota > Metazoa > Cnidaria > Hydrozoa > Leptothecata > Clytiidae > Clytia > Clytia hemisphaerica. Next base: position 115,646 of record NW_027103533.1, read on the forward strand.
ATAACAAAGCCGATGTATGATATGTTGCGGCAAGATGTACAATTCCAATGGAGAACAGACCTTCAAGATAGGTATGAGATGCTGATCGTAACACTCCTACATCCTCCACTTTTGGCCTATCCAGACTTCACCAAGGAATTCAACCTGAACACAGAGACGCGTCAGGTACAGCAATCGGCCACGTGCTTACACAGATTGGCCAAGATGGAAAAGAAACACCCAATTTTCTATGGTGGTAGAAAATTAAACAAAGCAGAATGCAACTACACGGTCACCGAAAAGGAATGCTTAGCAATGTTGCATGCAATCAAAACACACTATTTCGTCCTGGAAGGTAACAAATTCACTGTTCACACCGACCACCAAGCATTGGTTCACCTTTTCAATGTAAAGGACTTAACATCAAAACTGGCTAGATGGTACTTGTATCTTCAACAATTCAGCTTCCAAATCATTTACAAGCCAGGGTTGAAGAACAGAGATGCAGATGGAGTATCAAGACTACCCCAAGCAGTCAACGTGATCTTGAGAGTTACTGAAGATGCTGAAGCAGAAGATTGGTTGAAGCAATTGGAGGAGGAGGAAGAATTCAAGAATCGCGAAAGCAATGACAAATTATTCTTGGATGACAATGGTTTCCTGCACAAAATAACCAATCGAAATGGCCAAGCAGAAAGACGACTATGTGTTCCAAAGAGCAATCGCGACCAGTTAATACATGAAGCTCACGCTACCCCATTTGCAGGACATCTGAATTCAGAAATCGTATACCAGAAGCTGAAAGCAGCTTACTATTGGCCAGAAATGTTTGAAAGGCATAATCAAGAGGTCAAGGAATGTGAGAAATGTGCGATCTACAAAGGAAGAAAGAAAATATCTGATTGTACCCCTGGAAGCTACAGCACCCTGGAGAGACATTTCCTGTGACGTCCTTGGACCTTACGTGGAAACGCACGCTGGTAACAGATACATTGTCTCATTCGTTGATCGTTTTAGTGGATGGCCCGAGTGTTTTGCAGTGCCAACTACTGAAACCCCCATAATCGCATCACTTCTGGTCAACGAAGTCATCGCAAGATTTTCAACTCCGACAACAATCTTGTCGGACTGTGGAACAAACTTTGTCAGCAAACCTAATGAAAGAAGTTGCAGATTACTCGGAATAAAGAAACTACAGACAGCACCATACTCACCGAAATCTAATGGTCAAAGTCGAAAGATTCAACAAAGTGATCGCAGATTCATTATCTACGCTGATAGACACGAACCAAAGAAATTGGGATGTAAGACTTCCACTGGTGTTGTGTCGCGTATCGGTCCTCCGTCAACAAAACAAGGAAAAGTTTCGCCATTTGAAATTCTCTTCGGAAGGATCGCTCACCAACCAACCGAGTTACTATTACGAGAGATGTGGAGAACCACCAAACTCCCAACCAATACCTGCATCACCTCAAGAATAAACTGAAAAAATTTTGCATCAGCAAGTGAAAACAAACTTAGCGGACAGCAGGAATATTCACGCTTGCGATCAGTAAAAAGAACCAATAAACACAGTATTGGAGATGAAGTATACATCACAATACAGAGGAGAGAACCAAAAACTTGTCAAGAAGCTAGCTCCAAAATGGGAAGGTCCGTACACAGTTTTCAAAGAGAATCATCCCCTGTATCAAGTAAAAAAGAGAGGAAAAGATACTCCAGCTCGTGTTCACTACGACCGCATGAAGCCTTGGAAGAAGCTGGAGGAAGAGCAAAACACAAAGACGAGACAAACCCAAAATGGAGTGGCAAGCGACAAACTCCTAGAATCAGAAAATGACATAGAAAAAGCAAGAGAAGCCGAAATTCAACACGATCATGAGGAACAACTACCAGAAGACTACTACTTGGTGGAGAAATTGATTCAAACATAAAAGGACAAAAAGGGAAACCAATTCCTGGTGAAATGGCTAAACTACGAAAAAGAAGAAAATTCTTGGGAACCTGAAGAGAATATTCCTAAAGAGATAATTGAACAATACTGGAAGAACCTTAAAACAAAATGAATTTAATTACCTTATATGGAAAACACCATCAATCGTAAATTATTAATGATAATATGAATGATAAAATGTTGCATCTATTCACATGCATTTGAATGGCAGCCATCCTGAAATGAAAAAGAATAGAAAATTGTACAAACGAATTCTTCATAACAGAAACTTATGCAGAAGGCACAAACATTAAAAAAAGGATTAAAACAAAAATGCAGAAGTTTTTAATCTTCATCACTTTTGGCATTGCTGTCGTGAATGCCGAAACAAACATTACAAACAAAACGACAATAAAGGACAATCACAATGAACAGTTACGAACAATAGCAACCGAAGATGTTTCACCGAAACTGAAGTTGTTCGACTGTAAACAAAGCAAAATATTAGGAGTATATGCACCTCAAACAATCGACTCCTGTGACAACCTGAACAACGACGCCACTGAAGTGAACGTGAAGGACCACAAGATATTCAAGTTCCAACCCAAAACCACTCACTTCTTCACTTACATATGCAGGGCAATCGAAGTAAAGGAAAATTGCAACGGAAAGTCAAGAGTGAAGAATGGGAACGCCAGAAACTGGAAAAGTAGCACGTATCTACCAGTGAATCCAATACAGTGCGACCAATGGATCCGGCAAGCAATCTTCGGAGATACAAACAATGTGGATAGTCTTTCCCGTATAAATTTCAAAGTTATGGCTCGACATACAGAGTGCGCACACATTATCCTCCGGTGGTCAGGAGGAAAAACGTAAAGGTATTGGTATCCTGACACTTGTCCCGTTGGCAAGATATTGTGGCACTATTTCTACGAATTTGAATTCAAACAGCGTACATCACGGGCAGTGACTCGAAATTACAAATGAGTTATTTTGCAAACACGAGTTGTGGAAACATGAACACTGAATCAGACTTTGGAACTGTAATAAAGCTAGAGGCCGGGAAAAGAACCCAAAAAACCTGGTATCAAGTATGTTCCGCCAATGCCAGCAGCTTATTGTACACCAGTATATAACAATACGGAAGACACAACAACACTTATTCTCTACTATCAGCTCAAGCATGATAATCACGATTTTCAATTGATGAAAGTATTACCTGTTCTACAAGCAGAAAACTTCATATCGATTCCTGAGCTAGGACTGGCCGACACGTTTCAGCAGCATACGAGTGGAGAGAAGACAAACTTGCACAGAAGACGTTCTATAAAAGTGAACATTTCTCCATAAAGCACCTACTGGAACCATACATCATCCAAATTGACAATGGTTTTGTGGTGACATCGAAAGAATTGCCACCTGAAACGAAGATACATTCGCTAACTAAAGTAAGGAAATTTGGCACGAAAGCCAGCACCACTTCGACACTTCCAATAGTACAAGGACATATTGTTAATGCACTCATCAATCACAAACATCACCTTTTAGAAGAGATGCGAAGAACATGCAATCTTCAAGCTGGTCAAAACAAACTTTACCATTGGATAACTAATCATTTCCCCTCTGCAGCAAATGAATGGATCCGTAGTGGTCAAAACGTCATTGTTAAACCAATGGGAGACGCAATCATGTTGAAAGAGTGTATGGAAATCAAGGAAGCAGTCGAAATCTGGTGGTCAAGACAGTTAATAACACTTGTTACTTACATTTTCCCATCCGCAGAATCTCGAATGGGAGTGGAACTGAAGACAGAAGGACAGTGTTATAATGGCACACATTCTCAGGATTCGCCATCTCAAATCTTGGTGCTCTCGACAAGGCAAGTGGTGAATGAAGCCCAACAATCTCATGCGCGAGACGCGATGCTCTATTCGTGGTGATAAACGAACAATCCTTCAGAATGCAGGAATGGCACAATCCGAAAGACACAATCCCTATTGAAATCTCTGGAGGATTTTCAGTCACAAGATGTCATCCAAGACATCATGGGATCACGGGATATCTACTAGAAGAAAAAGTTCCATCTTCCACCATAACCATATCCGAAATCATGTCTCGAGTCTACGGAGCCGTCAGTGAATTAGGAAATCACAGAAGAAGTGGCAAGGATGAAAGCAAATCAAGAAACACCCCACAAGCCAGACATCTTAACAGCTATCACGTACGGACTTGGAAACTCCTATCAGAATCTCCCAGCCAGTCATATCTGCCCTCGTAGGGATTAACAGACACTGTAAAGGCTGTGGGCGGAGCGGAAGTGAACTAATCCATGCAGTCGGAGACGCAGGAAGCGAATTAATTGACAGTGCTGCTGAAGGCATTGCCAAAATCTTAACAAATGGGTCATGATGGACTCATAATCGTCGTGGACTCATCTTACTCTTCTTTGTTCAAGTTAGAATTGAGCGCAAGCAAAAGGAGTACTGGAAATAATGTTGAAATGTCGAACATAACTACCCCCGCAAATCACGACATCAAATGGATTTGGTACTAAGGGACTAATCCAAGAGTATGTTCGAAAAGAAGTCGAGAGATACATATCAAGTATGCCAGGAACGAGCAGAATGCTACTGAAAGAAGAAAAGGAAAAACAATCAAAGCAAATTCCAAAAGATCAGCCACCAGAGCTTCCACCTCGAAGTCTGAATCCAGAAGAGGCAACAAGGCGAAAACAGGAAGAAAATTTAGCAAACCATGTTTCAGCAGTAAAGCACATCATCAATGGAAGCACCAATGACGGGATGTTGGTGATGGCAACAGCATTGTTGGGGAACATGCCAATCAAACTGGAAGCTCTAATCGATACAGGCAGCCCTATATCCTTTATCAAAAAGGAAATGTGGGACCAATGCAACGTGGAACCATTCATGATGACAGATGACACGAGAGACTTTGGTACAGTGAAGTCATAACTGGATCCACAGTGAGATAGTAGGGTCGACTACCTCCCACTGGCCAGGAGTCAAAGTTGGCTCCATGAAGTGTATGGTCAAGCAACGTGGAATTCAACCTAGTGCTTGGTCTAGATTTCTTGAAGAGATCAAAGCAGTTGTGACCTGCCGAATGAGAACATCCAGACGAAGAAAGGAATGGCACGGGTGAACCCTTCAAAGTTCAAGCATCCCAAGTTGTTCGTTAAAGGTCCATTCGTATATAACAAGTCAATCAGAAGCTAATGATCGGACTCTTATCACTATGGCTCGTAACTGTAGCAGCCATGACATGCGAATAGCCATGACGACCACAAACGAGACTCCAACTACGACAGTCACAAAGGAGACTAGCTATGGCATGCAGCCAATTGAAGACCATCGATATGAATTCTACCAGTACTCAACGGGCATCACCACATCGGAGAAGATCCGGAAGAGTAATTGCGTCAAACACTCAAGCAATTTCTATCATGGAAGTCAACATACGATATACTACCGAAAAACTTCAACTTTGGTGAAGTATTAAAAGTTACCTGGACTTCAGAACCAAACATCAGTACCAGAACATCCATCAATGTCGTCATCGAATCTATAAAAAAGAATCCGTAGAGAACGACACCACGTGGCAAGCGAACATATAGAACTCTAAATTTTAAAAGATTCCAAATACCGAAATATAACAAAATTTGCACTTACCGTTAGATGAAATCGCGCTTCAGTGAAATCGGCAATTGGTGATACGCATCGAATGTCTTAACACTTTGGGAATGAAATAATCATCAACCACACAAAGCATTACACAAACAGTAGTGTGATTGTTTACTCGTTGGGTTGGTGAACAAGTTCTCCCAAAACCAACATGAAGGCATCAGTCTTCAACACGGCGAATTAACCTATCGTATACATGTCTTTCAATATGAACTCAGACTCCCACTTCATCTCTTTTCTTTTTACATTTTCATACATAAGTAGTATTTATTTTATCAAGAAGTAGGATTTCAAAAAAATAAAAACAAAACAAACAAAAGATTGTAGCATTTTATTTTAATGAATTTTTCATACTTAAAAACAAACAAAAGATGTAGTATTTTATTTTGATTAGGATTTTTTACCAAAAAACAAACAAAAGATTGTAGCATTTTATTTTTAATTAGAAATTTTTTTTATTTTCACATTGCGGAGAATCGCTTCGTTTAGGAAAGGGTTGTCAGGCAGCTATATGAAATACGGCCCACCTTCGGCATTATGCTGAAGGTTATTCTTTGTATCTAGCCGCAACTATTTAATTTAGGAGGAGGAATTTTAATATGGAACTAGACATTATGAACTTAGGACATTGTAGTAAAAATCTATAAAAAGCACATTCTATTGCTCTCTATTTAATTCTGAACCCCCAGGACAGTTTTGTTAGCTTCGGCTAACACAACCTTAGTTGAATTTTTACCACATTTTTCTCTTTTTCGACGAACGAAAGAATAGACGATATCTGCTTAACGAAATTCTCCCCGAATGATTACCCATGATGCATTGCGCAAAAAAATTCAGTAAGTCAATATTTTCCGTGAATTTTTTTGCGCAATCATGGGTAATCATCCGGGGAGAATTCGGAAAGCCGATATCGTCTATTTGACCAGTTCTGATCGTTTTAAAATGATAGTACACTCATTTTGTTTTATAAGCATAACGTTTATAAGCATACTGAAGCTCAAATTTCCAGAAAAATTAAGCATATGCTAAGCATACCTTGACGCTCAGCCAAAGAAATTTTTAGAATCATAATTTCCAAAACTTCCGAAAATAACAGAAGAAAGAATCATATATCATATATCATATGGTAAACATTCGAAAACAATAGAATGTCTTCATATCTCTCAGATTAAGAGAGCGAAAAAAACTTTACCCCCCCCCCCCTTCATAATTATTTTACCAAGCATAGGGTTAAGCATAGTCGAGGCTCAAAATTGAGTTTTACTTAAGCATAGTGAGCTTCAGCCGAAATTTACCGTATGCTTACAAAACAAAATGAGTGTATCGTTTTAAATCCGCTTTGACGCGCAATATATTTCACTTCAATTTCAAATTATGAAAACTCTCCAAAGATTCATCAAAATACATCGAAATAAAAAGAACCGAACCGGAAAGCGGGTGGGTGTAGATTGTCAAGCATACATATACTACCTGCGGTTTTGTAGAGGTCTGCGTTTGATTTAGTAATAAAAAAAGGAGTAAGTATGCGCGTCAATGTCGTTGTTTATTTATCGTGTAAGCCAACCTTTAGTTTCGAACTTTCGAACGTTTTCTAAAATAGAACGTCAGAACATTCGAATCTTGAAACACGCGAGAGCAAATTATGTTTCAAATTATTCTTATGGGTGCTTGCTTCGTGTCTGCTTCTTCTGCTTAAGATGGTTATGTTTTCTCAGTTTGTTGCAGTGTTGTAGCTTGCTTTCAATTATTGAATTATTCAGGTAGGTAAGATAGATAAGATACTGCTTTACTTTAAGTTTTCTTAATTAAACAAACTTAACTTTTTTCTAACATACATTACTTTTTTCGAAACGTACAAGTTTTATTTATTGACTTATTCTTTCTTGGCTTCTAAATCTTATTTAGTTAAAGTTATATTTCCAAGAATGTTTTTTTCTAAATGATAAAAGATGTTTCAGTTAACATAAGCTCACATAAATAACATAAATAACACAGAAATATCCCAACAAGGTTGAATTTCTGTCTGGTGTTCTGGTTGTGATGATTAGACTGTTACGTTCAGAATCTATTACATGTTTTTTTTATAAGCATTGCACTTATAAGCATATCTAGGCTCAGATATGGGGAAAAATTAAGCATATGGCAAGCAGCATTGCTTGAGCCTACAAAAAATATTTTTTTAATAAAAATAATTTTTTTTTTTGCTGGAATTTCACGGATTTTCAGTATTTCCCTAAATTTATGATTTAGATTTAAGCATCCCCTCAAGCATTCTTCAGCCTTGTTAAGCTTTCGACCTAAGCATCTCTGAGCCTGTTTTCGGATTTTGGTATGCTTATAAAATAAAACATGTAGTCTCCTCTTCTGTTTTATTAAAGTGTTTCTCCTGAAAGAATTTGCAGTTAGTTGGTTGGTCTCCTCCCTGGCTGTATAAAACACCCCAGTCTCACAACCTCGTTAGAACTTCTATAGTCCTATAGTCCAGTGCAGTGGGGGGGATGCAATCAAATCAATCCTAATGTTGATAGAATTTCTATTGCTCAAATTTTCCTCCGTTGAATTGTTGAATTTCTAATTGGAATATTTTGGGATGGGATGTAATCAAAGTCAATTTTCCAGTGATCCGTTTTGTGACAGGGGTGTTTGATTTTTTTTTATAAAAAGGACTATACCACAAGCGACTTAATGGGATTAACAAATTGAAAAACAGATACAGGTGCTTGTCGCCTGTGCTTGTTGCCTTTACATCTCATCTTAAAGAAAGAAAATGGAGAAAGAAAGTATTGTCGTTCACTCTCGATTCTTTTTTTTCTTAAGTCAGAAGAGCTATCATCCAATAAACAAAGGAATACTTCACTAAAGGAAAGGTACTTACTTACTTACACTATATTTGGTTGTTGGGCTTCTTTTGGCTTAGCGTGCTCGCACCCCGCGGGGCGTTTTTCTTTCAAACAAAAGTGTAATACAATATTCTTTTCTACCCCTTACTTGATTGTTTGCCATCGATCCATCGATCCTGAGGCTATCCTACAGGCCTATGGGCCGGCCAATCTACCAATCTACCAAGCACACATAAAATTCCGAACCCGAACCCTAACCCTAACCCTAGTTCCCATCCTCCCTTACTTGGGGGACGTGATTACCCATCCCATTTCAAACCTGACTACCCCTCCCCCTCCCCCTGCAAAGGAAACCACAAGTCTTTATCATTCCTTCGCAGCCTGGCTGAAAAGCAAAGCCATCCTCGGTATCGCTTCTCGGCCTAATGGCTAAGATCAAGTGTAGTATCTGTTCTTATCAGTTTAATATCTGATACGCCTTCCATAGTGTTGGCTCATATATTAATCTGATTTTTGGCTTCGGGTCAAGGGAGCGAGGTTTACCTCACCCTGACCACGGGTTGCCTCGGCGTTGCACTACAGTCGAGCGCGGCCCCATTTTTTATAAAATTGAATTCACTACTACTTAAACTTTCCTCCACAGTCCTGGTGGTTATGTCTTCATGCGCGAGCGATGCGTGCGCATTTTGTTATTTGACCCGGCCGGATGAGCCCCCTATCCTTCATCCCTTCCTTGGATGCGATTTGCATTTCTGATTTCTTTAGACCACAAGGAAAGTTATACCAAGGGACACCTAGGCTGAAACGAATCGCATTCAACTCATACTTACCTGACGGGGAAGTAAAGCCTGATCAAGGAGGGGTTTCTTCCAGAGTGAGGCCCTCGCATTGCACTTCGCTTGGGCTGACCTCTGCGATTGCTACAAGTGTAGTAACTCGACCGTACAATTTCTGGTAGTGGGGGCCTGCGTCCGCGCTCGCCCCCTTCTTTTAAAAAAAATTGAATCAAAAAAAAAAAAATTCTCCACTGATGGGGCTCGAACTCAGGTCTTGTCTGTTCGACCCCTTGCCCTGCCTTCTTGCCCCACCCATCAAAAAATTATTTATCCCTCCTCGCCTCGAACTCAGAAGTGATGATTAGACCCCTTTCATGAAAGTATTCGACCCCAGATAGAAAAGAAATCATGAAAAGCCTACGACACCGGGAGTTCCCAGGCGGTCCCCCATCCAAGTACTATCCCGGCCCGACGATGCTTAACTTCCGTGATCGGACGAGAACGGGTGTTTTCATCGTGGTATGGACGTAGACATTAGGTAGGGTATCTCTGGGGGTCTGATCACTTGCAGGGGATAGGATGACAGTAGGAGAGAGTATAACGTTCTCTAGGGTATATTTTGAAGCTAGGGTTAGGGTTTTGTTTGAAACCAGAGGTTCAAAAAAATATAGACAAGTATGGAATGTTTTAAGAGTTTGTGGTCTTAAAAAAGACCGTTTTTTGGGGTTCCAACTCAGAAGAGAGACTTAGTTCTTCTTGGCTGATTCTTTGTTCTTCTTGGGAAGCAAGAGAGCGTTGATGTTTGGCAAGACACCACCATTGGCAATGGTGACTCCACTCAAGAGCTTGTTCAATTCTTCGTCGTTTCGGACGGCCAATTGGAGATGTCTTGGGATGATTCTTTGTTTCTTGTTGTCACGGGCAGCGTTACCAGCCAACTCCAAGATTTCAGCAGACAAGTATTCCAAAACAGCAGCCAAGTAAACTGGAGCTCCGGATCCAATTCGAGAAGCATAGTGTCCTTTTCTCAAGAACGGTGGACTCTGCCAACTGGAAATTGTAATCCAGCTCTGAATGATCTGGTCTTTGACTTTGTCTTGGCTTTTCCTCCTTTTCCATCCACGTCCAGACTGATGATTTTCGATAAGTATTCACGTACGAGAGACACTTTCGAAGCAAAAATTGTAGTTGAATTACTTCCCACAGAAAAAGCTTATTTTTTTACGTTCAGAAAAAGGGATATAAACGCTCTTTTCTAAACCAATCAGATTGCGCCATTAAACAATAGTGAAACCGGCTCGACCAATCACAGCGCGTAATCGCATTTTTGGATTCCGTAGAATCCCTTTTTTTTATTGAAATGTTTTTTATTTTGATTTGTCTCAAAACACTGATTAGCATTTTTGCAAAGCAGTAGTTCTACGCAAAATTCATCATGTCTGACGCACCAAAAGGAGGAAAACAAGCCCCAAAAGTGGCCAAGAAAGGAGAGAAGAGAGCTGGAAAGAAAGGAGGCAAAATTGGAGGAACTGGCGACAAGAAACGCAAGAGAAAGAGACGTGAATCTTACAACCATCTACATCTACAACGTCTTGAAACAAGTCCACCCGATGTTGAGCTTCATCCAAAGCCATGGAGTATCATGAACTCTTTCGTCAACGATATCTTCGAGAGAATCGCATCCGAAGCTTCACGATTGGCTCTTCAAAACAAGAAATCCACCATCTCATCTCGTGAGATCCAAACTGCTGTTCGTCTCTTGCTTCCAGGAGAGTTGGCCAAGCACGCCGTCTCAGAAGGAACCAAAGCCGTCACCAAATACACCAGCAGCAATAGATTTCTCCCCTGTTGGAACCCCAAAACGGTCTTTTTTAAGACCACAAATCTTTTAAAAAACAACCTATACTTGTCTATAATTTTGTCTCCCATCCTGCCTGCCTGAGTTTGAAAACTTTCATGAAAAAAGTTTAACGTCAAATAATTTCTTTCTGAGGAAAATATATTGAATTTTGGCTTGAAAAAATCTAACGTCAAATATTGTAGACTACAAATCCATGAGAAATTTCTCTGACTATTGAAAAGTCATGAAGAAAATTTGTTTAACGTCAAATATTTTTCGAAAAATGCAAGTCTTTGAAAAGAAAAGAATCCCTTGTAATATGGCTAGGAAAATTTCAATTCTAAGATTTTTGGAAGGGTTATAATTTTTTTGTTTGGAGGGGTAGATAGGGAAAGGGTCAGGGTATGCTATGAATTAAAATTCAAAGCTTGAGATATACAAAGTAAGATTTGTTTTTTATGAGATGTGTGGCTATAAAAATAGCCGATTTGTTGAGTCCAAGTCAAACTTCTTAACCTCCGAATCCGTAGAGAGTACGTCCTTGTCGTTTCAAGGCGTAGACGACGTCCATGGCGGTGACAGTCTTCCTTTTGGCGTGCTCGGTGTAAGTGACAGCATCACGGATGACATTTTCCAAGAAAACTTTCAAGACACCACGGGTCTCTTCGTAGATCAAACCAGAGATACGTTTGACACCACCTCGACGAGCAAGACGACGGATGGCTGGTTTGGTGATACCTTGGATGTTGTCACGTAAGATCTTTCTGTGACGTTTGGCACCTCCTTTGCCCAATCCTTTTCCTCCTTTTCCTCTACCAGTCATTATTGCGATGTACGTTCAGTAAGCTGAATACAGAAACTGTTTGAATTTGCACTTCCAAAATTCTATTTTCTACCAAATCAGAAAATTTCGAAGTACGGATGTATGTGGAAACACCTATTTCGACCAATCAGAATCGAGATTACTCAAATCAAAAAAACAAAGTTGCAAAAAAGTTTGAAGTTTGGCGGTTTTTCGCAAATATCTCAAGAACTGCAAAAGCTATCAAAAAGATCTTTGGCAGAAAGATTTCAGGGCAGATGAGACGTCTTTTAAAGAAAAAATCATGAAAAAAGATTTAAAATTGGCTGAGATATAAGCTTTTTCCCGTCGCCAACAAACACGGATTTTGTTGATTTTCAAAAAGGGATATAAACGCTGTTTTTTAAACCAATCAGATTTCACTTTCATCGACCAATCAGATTACGCGATTTCGATGTAAACATTCTGAAAACCGGGAAGCCTTTAAAAAAATTCATTCAAATTTGATTTTTGCTAGAGAATTCAAGCAAATCAAGCACTTCTACTAGAAAAATGGCTAGAACAAAGCAAACTGCTCGTAAATCAACTGGAGGCAAAGCCCCACGAAAACAATTGGCTACCAAAGCTGCAAGAAAGAGTGCACCAGCCACCGGTGGAGTCAAGAAACCACACAGATACAGACCAGGAACCGTCGCTCTCCGTGAGATCAGAAGATACCAAAAATCCACTGAATTGCTCATCCGAAAGTTACCTTTCCAACGTTTGGTCCGTGAAATCGCTCAAGACTTCAAGACTGACTTGCGTTTCCAAAGCTCCGCCGTCTCTGCTCTCCAAGAAGCATCTGAAGCTTACCTCGTCGGACTCTTCGAAGACACCAACTTGTGTGCCATCCATGCTAAACGTGTCACCATCATGCCAAAAGACATCCAATTGGCCCGAAGAATCCGTGGAGAACGTGCTTAGATCTTTCCTGATTGTGGACCAAAAAACGGCTATTTTTATAGCCACACATCTCCTAAAAAACAAATCTTACTGTGTATATCATGAATCCCCAAATATGACATACTCCCCTCCTGAGACTCAAAAAAATCCCAGAAAATTCAAATGAATAGGCCTCTGAGTAGGATGGAAAAATTATAGCAAAATTAGAAATCCCAAAGTAGGCAACAACATGGCCTTGTAAAAAAAAATTAAAAAGTTCGAGAATTTTTTTTGGGAAACTTTTCTATCTAGGGTTAGGGTTGAAGGGAATATAGTCAAGTATAAATTGTTTTTTAAAAGATTTGTGGCTATAAAAATAGCCGTTTTGAAGTTCCAAAGCAAGTAGGGTGCAATTTATTTCTTGGTTGTCCTCTTCTTTGGGGTTTTCTTGGCTGGTTTCTTTGCTGCTGGCTTCTTGGCTGCAGGTTTCTTGGTGGCTTTCTTGGCTGCTGGTTTTTTAGCAGCAGAAGCTGGCTTCTTTTTGGCAGCGGTCTTCTTCTTGGGTGTAGATTTGGCTTTCTTGGCAGCAGGCTTCTTCTTTGGGGTGGTTTTCTTGGTGGTCTTTTTAGCAGCTGGTTTCTTAGCGGCGGGCTTCTTCTTGGGAGCAGCCTTCTTCTTTGGCTCGGTCTTCTTTACAACTTTGAAAGATCCTGATGCACCGGTTCCTTTGGGTTGAGACAAGACACCGCTGATAACACCTCTCTTCAGAGCCATCTTGAGGTGGACAGAAGCATTGTCTCCGACTTTGTAGTTGGCTTGGATGTACTTGAGGATGGCTTGTCTTGAAGATCCACTTCTTTCTTTCAAAGCGACGATTGCAGCAGACACCATGTCGATGTATTTTGGATGCTCAGCTGGCTTTTTTGGTGCAGCTTTCTTCTTTTGTGCTTCAGACATGATTGCAATGAATTTCAAGTTTGAACGTAAAAAATTTCAGTAGTTCAGACACTTCTAACTTTTTCGTAGACTGATTCTCGATTTTCAGTTTTTTTCTATTAGAATGGAATTTTTTTCCGATTTCGGACGCGAAAGTAAGCAATTTTTCAAAAATGCATTTATATCCCTTTTTATAAATCGTGTTTGTTGGTGACGGGCAAAGTGTAAAATAAGGGCTTTCCCGAAAAGGTATAACAAAATAAAAAAACTGTTCTGGACGGGGAAATAGTTAGGCTAGGTTGGGTGAAAATTTGAAAGCAATCGGTCGAGTAGGAAAAAAGTTATTAAAGAAAAAAAGAGGAAATTTCATTGATTTTTCGAAGAAATTTCGTCTTGAAAAGCAAATAACTCTGCGAAAAAAATAGCTACGGACTTGATTCTTTTTGTTAAAGTTGCTCCAAGGCCTCTGCTTTTCGGCACCATAAGCAGTTTTTCGGTGACATTATTTTTGGTTGAGGAAATCGGGTGCGCGGCAACATGGGAAAACACGGCAAAATTTTATGTTTTGAGGGGTTGTTGTGGATGTCAGAACTTGGGCTAACACTAACCCTGAGCCCAAGAAAGGGGTGTGGAGCCTTTGGAATGAAGTAAACCTTCCCTAAGAGTAGGAAAGAAAATAAGAAAATATTTTTGGGAGAGGAAAAAAAAATTTTTCTCCAATTCTTAGGTCAGGCAGGGTAGGCGAATGTTCTCTAGGCTCTTGTTTTTGGGCTGGTTGAAAATTTTTTATGAACATGAAAAAGTGAACTGAGCAGGGAAAATAGGGAACCCTTCTAGCCAGCAACTCGCTCCCGTTTGAAAAATAAAGTCAAAATAGACAAAAATTGGTTAGGGTTAGGGTTAGGGTTAGGGTTAGGGTTAGGGTTAGGGTTAGGGTTAGGGTTAGGGTTTATGTCCAAGCTTTGAAATTTTTTCTATTCTCACTTACTTAATAGATTGTTTGCCATGGATCGATCGATCCTGAGTGGATGCAGGCGTATGGGCCGGGCATCCACATAAAATTCCGAACCCGAACCCTAACCCTAACCCTAGTTCCCATCCTCCCTTACTTGGGGGACGTGATTACCCATCCCATTTCAAACCTGACTACCCCTCCCCCTCCCCCTGCAAAGGAAACCACAAGTCTTTATCATTCCTTCGCAGCCTGGCTGAAAAGCAAAGCCATCCTCGGTATCGCTTCTCGGCCTAATGGCTAAGATCAAGTGTAGTATCTGTTCTTATCAGTTTAATATCTGATACGCCTTCCATAGTGTTGGCTCATATATTAATCTGATTTTTGGCTTCGGGTCAAGGGAGCGAGGTTTACCTCACCCTGACCACGGGTTGCCTCGGCGTTGCACTACAGTCGAGCGCGGCCCATTTTTTATAAAAATTGAATTCACTACTACTTAAAACTTCCTCCACAGTCCTGGTGGTTATGTCTTCATGCGCGAGCGATGCGTGCGCATTTTGTTATTTGACCCGGCCGGATGAGCCCCCTATCCTTCATCCTTCCTTGGATGCGATTTGCATTTCTGATTTCTTTAGACCACAAGGAAAGTTATACCAAGGGACACCTAGGCTGAAACGAATCGCATTCAAACTCATACTTACCTGACGGGGAAGTAAAGCCTGATCAAGGAGGGGTTTCTTCCAGAGTGAGGCCCTCGCATTGCACTTCGCTTGGGCTGACCTCTGCGATTGCTACAAGTGTAGTAACTCGACCGTACAATTTCTGGTAGTGGGGGCCTGCGTCCGCGCTCGCCCCCTTCTTTTAAAAAAAATTGAATCAAAAAAAAAAAAATTCTCCACTGATGGGGCTCGAACTCAGGTCTTGTCTGTTCGACCCCTTGCCCTGCCTTCTTGCCCCACCCATCAAAAAATTATTTATCCCTCCTCGCCTCGAACTCAGAAGTGATGATTAGACCCCTTTCATGAAAGTATTCGACCCCAGATAGAAAAGAAATCATGAAAAGTCTACGACACCGGGAGTTCCCAGGCGGTCCCCCATCCAAGTACTATCCCGGCCCGACGATGCTTAACTTCCGTGATCGGACGAGAACGGGTGTTTTCATCGTGGTATGGACGTAGACATTAGGTAGGGTATCTCTGGGGGTCTGATCACTTGCAGGGGATAGGATGACAGTAGTAGAGAGTATAACGTTCTCTAGGGTTATATTTTGAAGCTAGGGTTAGGGTTGTGTTTGAAACCAGAGGTTCAAAAAAATATAGACAAGTATGGAATGTTTTTTAAGAGATTTGTGGTCTTAAAAAAGACCGTTTTTGGGGTTCCAACATCAGAAGAGAGACTTAGTTCTTCTTGGCTGATTCTTTGTTCTTCTTGGGAAGCAAGAGAGCGTTGATGTTTGGCAAGACACCACCATTGGCAATGGTGACTCCACTCAAGAGCTTGTTCAATTCTTCGTCGTTTCGGACGGCCAATTGGAGATGTCTTGGGATGATTCTTTGTTTCTTGTTGTCACGGGCAGCGTTACCAGCCAACTCCAAGATTTCAGCAGACAAGTATTCCAAAACAGCAGCCAAGTAAACTGGAGCTCCGGATCCAATTCGAGAAGCATAGTGTCCTTTTCTCAAGAATCGGTGGACTCTGCCAACTGGAAATTGTAATCCAGCTCTGAATGATCTGGTCTTTGACTTTGTCTTGGCTTTTCCTCCTTTTCCACGTCCAGACATGATGATTTTCGATAAAGTATTCACGTACGAAGAGACACTTTCGAAGCAAAAATTGTAGTTGAATTACTTCCCACAGAAAAAGCTTATTTTTTTACGTTCAGAAAAAGGGATATAAACGCTCTTTTCTAAACCAATCAGATTGCGCCATTAAAACAATAGTGAAACCGGCTCGACCAATCACAGCGCGTAATCGCATTTTTGGATTCCGTAGAATCCCTTTTTTTTATTGAAATGTTTTTTATTTTGATTTGTCTCAAAACACTGATTAGCATTTTTGCAAAGCAGTAGTTCTACGCAAAATTCATCATGTCTGACGCACCAGCAAAAGGAGGAAAACAAGCCCCAAAAGTGGCCAAGAAAGGAGAGAAGAGAGCTGGAAAGAAAGGAGGCAAAATTGGAGGAACTGGCGACAAGAAACGCAAGAGAAAGAGACGTGAATCTTACACCATCTACATCTACAACGTCTTGAAACAAGTCCACCCCGATGTTGGAGCTTCATCCAAAGCCATGAGCATCATGAACTCTTTCGTCAACGATATCTTCGAGAGAATCGCATCCGAAGCTTCACGATTGGCTCTTCAAAACAAGAAATCCACCATCTCATCTCGTGAGATCCAAACTGCTGTTCGTCTCTTGCTTCCAGGAGAGTTGGCCAAGCACGCCGTCTCAGAAGGAACCAAAGCCGTCACCAAATACACCAGCAGCAAATAGATTTCTCCCCTTGTTGGAACCCCCAAAACGGTCTTTTTTAAGACCACAAATCTTTTAAAAAACAACCTATACTTGTCTATAATTTTGTCTCCCTTCCTGCCTGCCTGCCTGAGTTTGAGTTTGAAAATTTTCATTAAAATAGTTTAACGTCAAATAATTTCTTTCTGAGGAAAGGATTGAACCTATTTTTGGCTGGAAAAAAAATCTAACGTCAAATATTGTAGACTACAAATCCATGAGAAATTTCTCTGACTATTGAAAAGTCATGAAGAAAATTCTGTTTAACGTCAAATAATTTTCGAAAAATTTTTGAACGAACGTCAGATAATTTTTCTAAGAAAAGAATCCCTTGTGTTATGGGTAGGAAAATTTCAATTCTAAGATTTTTGGGAGGGTTATAATTTTTTTGTTTGGAGGGGTAGATAGGGAAAGGGTCAGGGTATGCTATGAATTAAAATTCAAAGCTTGAGATATACAAAGTAAGATTTGTTTTTTATGAGATGTGTGGCTATAAAAATAGCCGTTTTGTTGAGTCCAAGTCAAACTTCTTAACCTCCGAATCCGTAGAGAGTACGTCCTTGTCGTTTCAAGGCGTAGACGACGTCCATGGCGGTGACAGTCTTCCTTTTGGCGTGCTCGGTGTAAGTGACAGCATCACGGATGACATTTTCCAAGAAAACTTTCAAGACACCACGGGTCTCTTCGTAGATCAAACCAGAGATACGTTTGACACCACCTCGACGAGCAAGACGACGGATGGCTGGTTTGGTGATACCTTGGATGTTGTCACGTAAGATCTTTCTGTGACGTTTGGCACCTCCTTTGCCCAATCCTTTTCCTCCTTTTCCTCTACCAGTCATTTTTGCGATGTACGTTCAGTAAGCTGAGTACAGAAACTGTTTGAAATTTTGAATTTTTCCAAAATTCTATTTTCTACCAAATCAGAAAATTTCGAAGTACGGATGTATGTGGAAACACCTATTTCGACCAATCAGAATCGAGATTACTCAAATCAAAAAAACAAAGTTGCAAAAAAGTTTGAAGTTTGGCGGTTTTTCGCGAATATCTCAGAAACTACAAAAGCTATCAAAAAGATCTTTGGCAGAAAGATTTCAGGGCAGATGAGACGTCTTTTAAAGAAAAAAATCATGAAAAAAGATTTAAAATTGGCTGAGATATAAGCTTTTTCCCGTCGCCAACAAACACGGATTTTGTTGATTTTCAAAAAGGGATATAAACGCTGTTTTTTAAACCAATCAGATTTCACTTTCATCGACCAATCAGATTACGCGATTTCGATGTAAACATTCTGAAAACCGGGAAGCCTTAAAAAAATTCATTCAAATTTGATTTTTGCTAGAGAATTCAAGCAAATCAAGCACTTCTACTAGAAAAATGGCTAGAACTAAGCAAACTGCTCGTAAATCAACTGGAGGCAAAGCCCCACGAAAACAATTGGCTACCAAAGCTGCAAGAAAGAGTGCACCAGCCACCGGTGGAGTCAAGAAACCACACAGATACAGACCAGGAACCGTCGCTCTCCGTGAGATCAGAAGATACCAAAAATCCACTGAATTGCTCATCCGAAAGTTACCTTTCCAACGTTTGGTCCGTGAAATCGCTCAAGACTTCAAGACTGACTTACGTTTCCAAAGCTCCGCCGTCTCTGCTCTCCAAGAAGCATCTGAAGCCTACCTCGTCGGACTCTTCGAAGACACCAACTTGTGTGCCATCCATGCTAAACGTGTCACCATCATGCCAAAAGACATCCAATTGGCCCGAAGAATCCGTGGAGAACGTGCTTAGATCTTTCCTGATCGTGGACCAAAAAACCGGCTATTTTTATAGCCACACATCTCCTAAAAAACAAATCTTACTGTGTATATCATGAATCCCCCAAATATGACATAACTCCCCTCCCTGAGACTCAAAAAAAATCCCAGAAAATTCAAATGAATAGGCCTCTGAGTAGGATGGAAAAATTCAAAAATTATAGCAAAATTAGAAATCCCAAAGTAGGCAACAATATGGCCTTGCCTTGTAAAAAAAAATTAAAAAGTTCGAGAATTTCTTTTGGGAAATTTTTCTATCTAGGGTTAGGGTTGAAGGGAATATAGTCAAGTATAAATTGTTTTTTAAAAGATTTGTGGCTATAAAAATAGCCGTTTTGAAGTTCCAAAGCAAGTAGGGTGCAATTTATTTCTTGGTTGTCCTCTTCTTTGGGGTTTTCTTGGCTGGTTTCTTTGCTGCTGGCTTCTTGGCTGCAGGTTTCTTGGTGGCTTTCTTGGCTGCTGGTTTTTTAGCAGCAGAAGCTGGCTTCTTTTTGGCAGCGGTCTTCTTCTTGGGTGTAGATTTGGCTTTCTTGGCAGCAGGCTTCTTCTTTGGGGTGGTTTTCTTGGTGGTCTTTTTAGCAGCTGGTTTCTTAGCGGCGGGCTTCTTCTTGGGAGCAGCCTTCTTCTTTGGCTCGGTCTTCTTTACAACTTTGAAAGATCCTGATGCACCGGTTCCTTTGGGTTGAGACAAGACACCGCTGATAACACCTCTCTTCAGAGCCATCTTGAGGTGGACAGAAGCATTGTCTCCGACTTTGTAGTTGGCTTGGATGTACTTGAGGATGGCTTGTCTTGAAGATCCACTTCTTTCTTTCAAAGCGACGATTGCAGCAGACACCATGTCGATGTATTTTGGATGCTCAGCTGGCTTTTTTGGTGCAGCTTTCTTCTTTTGTGCTTCAGACATGATTGCAATGAATTTCAAGTTTGAACGTAAAAAATTTCAGTAGTTCAGACACTTCTAACTTTTTCGTAGACTGATTCTCGATTTTCAGTTTTTTTCTATTAGAATGGAATTTTTTCCGATTTCGGACGCGAAAGTAAGCAATTTTCAAAAATGCATTTATATCCCTTTTTATAAATCGTGTTTGTTGGTGACGGGCAAAGTGTAAAATAAGGGCTTTCCCGAAAAGGTATAACAAAATAAAAAACTGTTCTGGACGGGGAAATAGTTAGGCTAGGTTGGGTGAAAATTTGAAAGCAATCGGTCGAGTAGAAAAAAAGTTATTAAAGAAAAAAGAGGAAATTTCATTGATTTTTCGAAGAAATTTCGTCTTGAAAAGCAAATAACTCTGCGAAAAAAATAGCTACGGACTTGATTCTTTTTGTTAAAGTTGCTCCAAGGCCTCTGCTTTTCGGCACCATAAGCAGTTTTTCGGTGACATTATTTTTGGTTGAGGAAATCGGGTGCGCGGCAACATGGGAAAACACGGCAAAATTTTATGTTTTGAGGGGTTGTTGTGGATGTCAGAACTTGGGCTAACACTAACCCTGAGCCCAAGAAAGGGGTGTGGAGCCTTTGGAATGAAGTAAACCTTCCCTAAGAGTAGGAAAGAAAATAAGAAAATATTTTTGGGAGAGGAAAAAAAAAATTTTTTCTCCAATTCTTAGGTCAGGCAGGGTAGGCGAATGTTCTCTAGGCTCTTGTTTTTGGGCTGGTTGAAAATTTTTTATGAACATGAAAAAGTGAACTGAGCAGGGAAAATAGGGAACCCTTCTAGCCAGCAACTCGCTCCCGTTTGAAAAATAAAGTCAAAATAGACAAAAATTGGTTAGGGTTAGGGTTAGGGTTAGGGTTAGGGTTAGGGTTAGGGTTAGGGTTTATGTCCAAGCTTTGAAATTTTTTCTATTCTCACTTACTTTATTGATTGTTTCCCATCGATCGATCGATCGATCCTGAGTGGATACAGGCCTATGGGCCGGCCAATCTACCGGTAGGAAGCAGGAAGCACACCGAAAATTCCGAACCCTAACCCTAACCCTAGTTCCCATCCTCCTTGCTTGGGGGACGTGATTACCCATCCCATTTCAAATCTGACTACCCCCTCCCCCTCCCCTGCAAAGGAAACCACAAGTCTTTATCATTCCTTCCCAGCTTGGCTGAAAACCAAAGCCATCCTCGGTATCGCTTCTCGGCCTAATGGCTAAGATCAAGTGTAGTATCTGTTCTTAGTTGTTAAGCAAAGAGACTGTCCGTAACCCGGCTATTGGTTATTCCAATTTAAAAGCCCGATTGGAGAGCCGAGACTCGATCGTCCAAGAAGAAGATTCTCCAAAAACAAAATTTCACCAAACTTGCACCACAATGAAGTTGCATGCGCTATCCGTATACGTTTCGTCAGAAATCAGCGTCGAAAGTGCCATCGACAAGATAATCGATTGTGGTTACGGATCGGACATAAATGCTGTTACAAGATCACTCAAACGCACTTACGTTCATCTGAAAAGTTTGGCAACAAAACAACATCTATTAACAAAAGGTTTCTTCGATCCCGTCGAATCAATTCCACTTGTGGTAACGGCACAAGGAATTCCGATCGAGCTAACAAAGAATGACGTATTCGACATCTTTTCAGCTTGGGGAGAAGTAAACCAAGACAATAGCAACAACAAAAATCTACAGAAACATCCGCTACAGAAATGGCAATTGGCAAATTCATTTCAAGCGTTTCTTCAAAGAGCTTCCGAAATCACATCTCAGCAAAAAGTTCTGCCCTCAACGAAAAAATCTACATCACAACAGCGTTCGACAAGCCGAAATGATCAAACGTGTTGTACCGACAAGACCTACAAAAAACCAATCCCCCTCCTCCCTCTCAGCCCCAGAGCAGTGGAGAAGAAAAAAACAAAAACAAAAACCGAATATCCCAAGCAACCAACGAACCCAACGCACCATGAGCAGGCATCGCGACAACCAGCTTCAGAAACACCGGATGTGAGACAAGGACACATGCCATCGTATTCAGGAGCTGCCAAGGAAGCCAGCTCACACATGGACGTTGATTCATTAGACTCGGACTTAGAGGTTGGTACCAAACCGGAAACCAATCGCCAGGATAACAGTCTAAAGAAACCAATGAAAACCTACATAAACCATGGAAACCGACAGCTGGTGGAGGCTCCAATGGATTTTGAGGTTAACCCAACTCAAATAACCCGTAAAACCCCAGTAGAGGGACACGTCCAAGATAAAAGTCCAAAGAAATCCAAAACAGAAACCAACTCAACCCAAGTATCAGTGGCGCAATCGGCAGCGCACCAGACTTCTAATCCAGAGGTCGCAGTTCGAACCCCGTTCGGAACCAAAACATCAACAAAAACAAAAACGACTGGAGAATCAAAGACACCATCCACATCAAATAAGGGAAACAAATTCATAACCATCGCAAACTACAAAAAGAATTCACCGGAAAATAACTTTAACAAATTCATTTCAACAAGATCAAAGTACTTCCTTCAAGGACCATCTAACACCGTCACAAAGGTTAGTGAAGCTTTGGAGACTAAATACTTTTATGGCCATATTGCTTGGTCCTTCTTTCTTGATGAACATGAATGGGCAGCAATGATGTTTCGACTAAATATAATGAGACAAGACACTAAATTACAAGAGTCAAACTATAGTTTTTTCGCTGATGGATACATACATTATTGTGATAATTATGCTCCATCAGACTTTAGAAGCTACAAATGCGAAACACAAATAGAACATTTTATCAAAGTTGTTGTATCACGTTGGAAAGAATTCAAGGACACAAAGTCATTGATAGACAAACCATATCCAAGTGATAAAAATTGGGCAATTTGGCGTTTTAATAAAGGTCGTTATTTCGTATGAATTGTCTTAATATTTCTATAGCTACACGAGTACCAGACAGGACCTGACTGGGGCACTGAGGTCTTCGTTTTCTTTGGTTTTTGAGGGGGGTAAACACTTCTACAAGGTAGTCTACTTGTAGGGTGTATTTTTCTTTGGGTTGGGCGGTAGCTCTTCCATGATCGCTGGTTCTGTTGTAGCATTGCGTCTCTTCGAGTCTCTGGTGGTAGTTTTGAATATTAGGGTTTTTTCTTAGGAAAGTCAGGTCTAGAATGGTAACTCAGCTTTAGAAATCAATAACAACTTAAACATCAATTTATATTTTTACTTGTTATGTAAATATATGACTTATGAAAAAAAAAAAAAAAAAAAAAAAAAAGTATCTGTTCTTATCTGTTGGGAAAGCGAGACTGTCCGTAACCCGGCTATTGGTTAATCCAATTTAAAAGTCCGATTGGAGAGCCCGAGACTCGATCATCTGCAGTGCACCACAACTGATTATTATGCGATTCAACGAAAAGACTGTTCATCTCCCAAGACCCGAATGGACAATCGAGAAGGCATTGGATACCATCATCAACATCGGTCTTCAAGAACAAGTCGTTGCTGTGACAACTTCGCTGAAGAGAGTGTACATTCATTTGGAAACTCTAGCCGCTAAAAATCTCCTTCTCAAAACACGCACAGAATTTCAAGACAGCACAAGAACCACTTCACTTGTGGTGACGGTGCAAGGAATTCCTGTGGAATACGATCAAAACCACGTGACCTCAATAGCCAGCCAATGGGGCACGTTCACAAAGATTCAACCTATCAAAAAGACGTACAAAACCATCAAGTACAGAAACGGAAACTGGCAAATCGTCTTCTCAGACCTAAGCAAAGCTCTATCCCACAAATACACAATAACTCTACCTGGAGATAACCCCACCAAAATTACCCTCGCGTACAACGATGCAGATATGGGCAGACTTGTACGAAAAGAGGAAGTTAAAAAACAAACCCCTAAAACCAAAAACACAAACAAACCAAAAGAAACCCAACAACCAACACAAAAACCAAAAGAAACCCAACAACCAACACAAGAGGAGGTCCAAAAACCAATCCAACAAGAAAAGTCGGCCGAGGACCTGGTCCTGTCATCTGATGGAGAAATCCTATCCGACGACGATTCCTCGTCCAATGGCGCTATGGAAATCGACACCATTGACAACACTAAACCCGACGAAAACTCGGAACCACCAAAAATTCCCTTAAATGACCAAATCATCCAACACTTCCCAAAGGTGCAAGCAAAGAAGACGACTCCACTTACACAATGTAGTCACAAATCAATCCGTGTTAACTTTTCAGAATACGTAAAGAAACGCCGCCAATATTACACAAACACCAAAACTCCATACTCGATGAGAGATTGGAAACCCGCCATACATGGATATGAGAACTTTTTCGGAGATGTCGGCTGGCTATACATGCTCAGTAAATGGGAATGGTTGACACTCATGAAACTGCTTGACTTAAAGAGAAGGCTAGGTTATCGCGCCTCTAGAACCTACGCGATGTTTTTTGAACAAATAGACCAACTGGACAAAAACCATCCAAGACCAGATATAGAAAACACAGAACGATTCGAAGATGAACTGAACGAACAAATAGAAAAACTTGTAAGAACTGCCTGCATCCGCCAACACTCCATGAAGGAGACATCCTTCAAATGGACGCCCAACCGAGAACTTTGGGAATTTTGGCGGACAAGGACACAATTTTTCTACAACAACTCACTTAGAGAAAAACAACCAAAACAAACAATTGAAGAATACAACAAAACAAATAATTTTTTTCTTTGGGACCCTTTTTATGCGGTGATCACAGTCCCTTGTATTATAGGGCTGCACCAAATAAGCCTATGGCAACCATCTTGTCCCTTAGAATACGTGAAAACATTTTTTACTTGTTATGTAAATAGCATAGTTTATAAAAAAAAAAAAAAAAAAAAAAAAAAAAAAAAAAAAAAAGTATCTGTTCTTATCAGTTTAATATCTGATACGCCTTCCATAGTGTTGGCTCATATATTAATCTGATTTTTGGCTTCGGGTCAAGGGAGCGAGGTTTACCTCACCCTGACCACGGGTTGCCTCGGCGTTGCACTACAGTCGAGCGCGGCCCATTTTTATAAAAATTGAATTCACTACTTAAAGTTTCCTTCCCTCCATAGTCCTGGTGGTTATGTCTTCATGCGCGAGCGATGCGTGCGCATTTTGTTATTTGACCCGGCCATGTGGATGAGCCCCCTATCCTTCATTCCTTCCCTCCGCGCTAGCTAGCTATCATCCCTTCCTTGGATGCAATTTGCATTTCTGATTTCTTTAGACCACAAGGAAAGTTATACCAAGGGACACCTAGGGTGAAACGAACCGCATTTAAACTCATACTTACCTGACGGGGAAGTAAAGCCTGATCAAGGAGGGGTTTCTTCCAGAGTGAGGCCCTCGCATTGCACTTCGCTTGGGCTGACCTCTGCGATTGCTACAAGTGTAGTAACTCGACCGTACAATTTCTGGTAGTGGGGGCCTGCGTCCGCGCTCGCCCCCTTCTTTAAAAAAAAAATTGAATAAAAAAAATTTCTTCACTGACAGGGCTCGAACTCAAGTCTTGTCTATTGTCGACACCTTGCCCTGCCTTGCCCCACTCATGAAAAATTATTTTACCCACCTCGCCTCGAACTCAGAAGTGATGGTTAGACCCCTCCCATGAAAGTATTAGACCCCTCCCATGAAAGTATTAGACCCCAGATAGAAAAGAAATCATGAAAAGTCTACGACACCGGGAGTTCCCAGGCGGTCCCCCATCCAAGTACTATCCCGGCCCGACGATGCTTAACTTCCGTGATCGGACGAGAACGGGTGTTTTCATCGTGGTATGGACGTAGACACTAGGTAGGGTTTCTTTGGGGGTCTGATCACTTGCAAGGGATAGGATTACAGTAGAGAGTATAGGGTTATATTTTGAAGCTAGGGCTAGGGTTAGGGTTAGGGTTGTGTTTGAAACCAGAGGTTCAAAAAAATATAGACAAGTATGGTTTGTTTTTTAAGAGATTTGTGGTCTTAAAAAAGACCGTTTTTGGGGTTCCAACATCAGAGGAGAGACTTAGTTCTTCTTGGCTGATTCTTTGTTCTTCTTGGGAAGCAAGAGAGCGTTGATGTTTGGCAAGACACCACCATTGGCAATGGTGACTCCACTCAAGAGCTTGTTCAATTCTTCGTCGTTTCGGACGGCCAATTGGAGATGTCTTGGGATGATTCTTTGTTTCTTGTTGTCACGGGCAGCGTTACCAGCCAACTCCAAGATTTCAGCAGACAAGTATTCCAAAACAGCAGCCAAGTAAACTGGAGCTCCGGATCCAATTCGAGAAGCATAGTGTCCTTTTCTCAAGAATCGGTGGACTCTGCCAACTGGAAATTGTAATCCAGCTCTGAATGATCTGGTCTTTGACTTTGTCTTGGCTTTTCCTCCTTTTCCACGTCCAGACATGATGATTTTCGATAAAGTATTCACGTACGAAGAGACACTTTCGAAGCAAAAATTGTAGTTGAATTACTTCCCACAGAAAAAGCTTATTTTTTTACGTTCAGAAAAAGGGATATAAACGCTCTTTTCTAAACCAATCAGATTGCGCCATTAAACAATAGTGAAACCGGCTCGACCAATCACAGCGCGTAATCGCATTTTTGGATTCCGTAGAATCCCTTTTTTTATTGAAATGTTTTTTATTTTGATTTGTCTCAAAACACTGATTAGCATTTTTGCAAAGCAGTAGTTCTACGCAAAATTCATCATGTCTGACGCACCAAAAAGGAGGAAAACAAGCCCCAAAAGTGGCCAAGAAAGGAGAGAAGAGAGCTGGAAAGAAAGGAGGCAAATTGGAGGAACTGGCGAC
Organism: Clytia hemisphaerica; assembly: GCF_902728285.1. NCBI lineage: Eukaryota > Metazoa > Cnidaria > Hydrozoa > Leptothecata > Clytiidae > Clytia > Clytia hemisphaerica. The sequence goes on from NW_027103533.1 coordinate 142,407, forward strand.
AAGAAACGCAAGAGAAAGAGACGTGAATCTTACACCATCTACATCTACAACGTCTTGAAACAAGTCCACCCCGATGTTGGAGCTTCATCCAAAGCCATGAGTATCATGAACTCTTTCGTCAACGATATCTTCGAGAGAATCGCATCCGAAGCTTCACGATTGGCTCTTCAAAACAAGAAATCCACCATCTCATCTCGTGAGATCCAAACTGCTGTTCGTCTCTTGCTTCCAGGAGAGTTGGCCAAGCACGCCGTCTCAGAAGGAACCAAAGCCGTCACCAAATACACCAGCAGCAAATAGATTTCTCCCCTTGTTGGAACCCCAAAACGGTCTTTTTTAAGACCACAAATCTTTTAAAAAACAACCTATACTTGTCTATAATTTTGTCTCCCTTCCTGCCTGCCTGCCTGAGTTTGAGTTTGAAAATTTTCATTAAAATAGTTTAACGTCAAATAATTTCTTTCTGAGGAAAGGATTGAACCTATTTTTGGCTGGAAAAAAAATCTAACGTCAAATATTGTAGACTACAAATCCATGAGAAATTTCTCTGACTATTGAAAAGTCATGAAGAAAATTCTGTTTAACGTCAAATAATTTTCGAAAAATGCAAGTCTTTGAACGAACGTCAGATAATTTTTCTAAGAAAAGAATCCCTTGTGTTATGGGTAGGAAAATTTCAATTCTAAGATTTTTGGGAGGGTTATAATTTTTTTGTTTGGAGGGGTAGATAGGGAAAGGGTCAGGGTATGCTATGAATTAAAATTCAAAGCTTGAGATATACAAAGTAAGATTTGTTTTTTATGAGATGTGTGGCTATAAAAATAGCCGTTTTGTTGAGTCCAAGTCAAACTTCTTAACCTCCGAATCCGTAGAGAGTACGTCCTTGTCGTTTCAAGGCGTAGACGACGTCCATGGCGGTGACAGTCTTCCTTTTGGCGTGCTCGGTGTAAGTGACAGCATCACGGATGACATTTTCCAAGAAAACTTTCAAGACACCACGGGTCTCTTCGTAGATCAAACCAGAGATACGTTTGACACCACCTCGACGAGCAAGACGACGGATGGCTGGTTTGGTGATACCTTGGATGTTGTCACGTAAGATCTTTCTGTGACGTTTGGCACCTCCTTTGCCCAATCCTTTTCCTCCTTTTCCTCTACCAGTCATTATTGCGATGTACGTTCAGTAAGCTGAATACAGAAACTGTTTGAATTTGCACTTCCAAAATTCTATTTTCTACCAAATCAGAAAATTTCGAAGTACGGATGTATGTGGAAACACCTATTTCGACCAATCAGAATCGAGATTACTCAAATCAAAAAAACAAAGTTGCAAAAAAGTTTGAAGTTTGGCGGTTTTTCGCGAATATCTCAGAAACTACAAAAGCTATCAAAAAGATCTTTGGCAGAAAGATTTCAGGGCAGATGAGACGTCTTTTAAAGAAAAAATCATGAAAAAAGATTTAAAATTGGCTGAGATATAAGCTTTTTCCCGTCGCCAACAAACACGGATTTTGTTGATTTTCAAAAAGGGATATAAACGCTGTTTTTTTAAACCAATCAGATTTCACTTTCATCGACCAATCAGATTACGCGATTTCGATGTAAACATTCTGAAAACCGGGAAGCCTTAAAAAAATTCATTCAAATTTGATTTTTGCTAGAGAATTCAAGCAAATCAAGCACTTCTACTAGAAAAATGGCTAGAACAAAGCAAACTGCTCGTAAATCAACTGGAGGCAAAGCCCCACGAAAACAATTGGCTACCAAAGCTGCAAGAAAGAGTGCACCAGCCACCGGTGGAGTCAAGAAACCACACAGATACAGACCAGGAACCGTCGCTCTCCGTGAGATCAGAAGATACCAAAAATCCACTGAATTGCTCATCCGAAAGTTACCTTTCCAACGTTTGGTCCGTGAAATCGCTCAAGACTTCAAGACTGACTTGCGTTTCNGCAGAAAGGGCCAAAAACGTTGAAAAAACGCTGAGTCATCAAAATTCAAACTCGAATATCTCATGATCTAGCCTAGGAAACCCTATAAATGACCCCTCTAATCGATAGTTCCTACGAGACACATCTGTTAAAAGTGGTATCTTTCGCTGGAAATTCTCTCATAAATGCTGACGTCAGCATAAAATTTGCATTTTTGAAGACGTATCAGCCAATTCCGGGAGACTAAGTCCACCAAATGAGACAATGACCCCATTTTGGAGATCTACTCTTCAAGCTCTATCTGATGGTACAATCATTTTTAGCTAAATGAGAACTTCAAAAATCGACTTTCTAAGGACCCCCAGGCTAAAATGACCCTACCCCTTCAAGCCCCCATAAAGAATTTTCCCCAGCTTTGCCAGCTTGGCAAAAACCGGTTTTGGGGTCCCAAGGGACCATATAATGAGAAAATAAGATAAAAACTCATATTTACTACTTGTAAGGGTTAATGCAAAAAAGCCCTTTTCGCCGCCGGACTATAACGATCTTTTCCATTATCGCTTCAAATAAACAAAAGTCGACTTTCCATAACTCGAACCACCTCAACTCGATATCTCCATAAACTCGAACGATTGCTCCAGTCTCTTTAGGAGATTCTTAGGCTATCCTGCCTCTCCATAACTCGAATCTCCGTAACTCGAACGATTATTGATTATCCCCTTGGCGTTCCAAAAGGACTTTCAGTGCCTTCAGCTACAGCTTCAGCTACAGCTTAGCCGGCGTGTGCGACGCCGGGTACCGCAGCTAGTTACTTTGATTGTATTATTTTTCATTTTCAACCTTAGTTGAATTTTTACCACATTTTTCTCTTTTTCGAACGAAAGAATAGACGATATCGGCTTAACGAAATTCTCCCCGAATGATTACCCATGATGCATTGCGCAAAAAAACTCAGTAAGTCAATATTGTCCGTGAATTTTTTTGCGCAATGCATCATGGGTAATCATTCGGGGAGAATTCGGAAAGCCGATATCGTCTATTTGACCAGTTCTGATCGTTTTAAAATGATAGTATCGTTTTAAAATCCGCTTTGACGCGCAATATATTTCACTTCAATTTCAAATTATGAAACTCTCCAAAGATTCATCAAAATACATCGAAATAAAAAGAACCGAACTGGAAAGCGGGTGGGTGTAGATTGTCAAGCATACATATACTACCTGCGGTTTTGTAGAGGTCTGCGTTTGATTTAGTAATAAAAAAAGGAGTAAGTATGCGCGTCAATGTCGTTGTTTATTTATCGTGTAAGCAAACCTTTAGTTTCGAACGTTTTCTAAAATCGAACGTCTTCTAAAATCGAACGTCAGAGCATTCGAATCTTGAAAGACGCGAGAGCAAATTATGTTTCATAATATTCTTTTGGATGTTTGCTTCTGCTAAGATGGATATGTTTTCTCAGTTATAGCTTCCAATTATTGAGGTAAAATAAGATACTGCTTTACTTTAAGTTTAGATTTTATAAGTTATTTTAAGTTAGTTAGTTCATGATATTTTGATACAACGTAGTGATTTTTACCAGTTTTCTTAAAAACAAACTTACCTTTTCTGACATACATGACTTTTTTCGAAACGTTTGTACAAGTTTTATTTTTCGATTGATTCTTTCTTGGCTTCTAAATCTTATTTAGTTACTCTCGGGTACCTAATAGCCGTCCCCCCCCCGCTAATTAATGTTTCGAAAATTTTCCACCCAGGACATTCTTATTCCAACCCCCCCGCTTATTAATTTTGGGAAAATGTTTTGAAGTTCCCTTTTTTGTCTTATTCTGCTGTTAGCCTCTTTTCAAACATTTTCCACCAGGCATTTTTATTCCAACCCCCCCGCTTATTTAATTTTGAGATTTTTTCCAACCCCCCTGCTTATTCCAACCCCCCCGGCTATTAGGTACCCGAGAGTAAAGTTATATTTCCAAGAATGTTTTTTTCTAAATGATAAAAGATGTTTCAGTTAACATAAATAACATAAATAACACAGAAATATCCCAACAAGGTTGAATTTTTGTCTGGTGTTCTGGTTGTGATGATTTGACTGTTACGTTCAGAATCTATTACATGTTTTTTTTTTATAAGCATTGCACTTATAAGCATATCTAGGCTCAGATATGGGGAAAAATTAAGCATATGGCAAGCAGCATTGCTTGAGCCTACGAAAAATGTTTTTTTCCTGATTTTGGCTTTTCTTTGCTGGAATTTCACGGATTTTCAGTATTTCCCTAAATTTATGATTTAGATTTAAGCATCCCCTCAAGCATTCTTCAGCCTTATTAAGCTTTCGACCTAAGCATCTCTGAGCCTGTTTTCGGATTTTGGTATGCTTATAAAAAAAACATGTAGTCTCCTCCTCTGTTTTATTAAATTTTCCTGAAAGAATTTGAAGTTAGTTGGTTGGTCTCCTGGCTGTATAAAACACCCCAGTCTCACAACCTCGTTGTAACTTCTTCCTGTAGTCCAGTGCAGTGGGGGGATGAAATCAAATCAATCCTAATGTTGATAGAATTTCTATTGCTCAAATTTTCCTCCGTTGAATTGTTGAATTTCTAATTGGAATATTTTGGGATGGGATGTAATCAAAGTCAATTTCCAGTGATCGGTTTTGTGACAGGGGTGTTTGATTTTTTTTTATAAAAAAGACTATACCACAAGCGACTTAATGGGATTAGCAAATACAAAAACAGATACAGGTGCTTGCCGCCTGTGCTTGTTGCCATTACATCTCATCTTAAAGAAAGTATTGTCTTTCACTCTCGATTCTTTTTTTTTCTTCAGTCAGAAGAGCTATCATCTAATATACAAAGGCATACTTAACTAAAAGAAAGGTACTTACTTACTTACTTTATTGATTGTTTCCAATCCATGGATCGATCCTGAGTGGATCTATATACCCTATGGGCCGGCCAATCTACCAATCTACCAAGCACACATAAAATTCCGAACCCTAACCCTAACCCTAGTTCCCACCCATCCTCCTTGGGGACGTGATTACCCATCCCATTTCAAATCTGACTACCCCTCCCCCTCCCCCTGCAAAGGAACCCAAGTCTTTATCATTCCTTCCAACCTGGTTGAGAACCCTTCCATCCTCTTTATCGCTTCTCGGCCTAATGGCTAAGATCAAGTGTAGTATCTGTTCTTATCAGTTTAATATCTGATACGCCTTCCATAGTGTTGGCTCATATATTAATCTGATTTTTGGCTTCGGGTCAAGGGAGCGAGGTTTACCTCACCCTGACCACGGGTTGCCTCGGCGTTGCACTACAGTCGAGCGCGGCCCATTTTTATAAAAATTGAAATCACTACTTAAAGCTTCCTTCCCTCCATAGTCCTGGTGGTTATGTCTTCATGCGCGAGCGATGCGTGCGCATTTTGTTATTTGACCCGGCCGGATGAGCCCCCTATCCTTCATTCCTTCCCTCCGCGCTAGCTAGCTATCATCTCTTCCTTCCTTGGATGCAATTTGCATTTCTGATTTCTTTAGACCACAAGGAAAGTTATACCAGGGGACACCTAGGCTGAAACGAATCGCATTCAAACTCATACTTACCTGACGGGGAAGTAAAGCCTGATCAAGGAGGGGTTTCTTCCAGAGTGAGGCCCTCGCATTGCACTTCGCTTGGGCTGACCTCTGCGATTGCTACAAGTGTAGTAACTCGACCGTACAATTTCTGGTAGTGGGGGCCTGCGTCCGCGCTCGCCCCCTTCTCTTAAAAAAAAAATGAATCAAAAAAAAATTCTCCACTGATGGGGCTCGAACTCAGGTCTTGTCTGTTCGACCCCTTGCCCTGCCTTGCCCCACCCATCAAAAATTATTTTCCCCATCTCGCCTCGAACTCAGAAGTGATGATTAGTAGACCCCTCCCATGAAAGTTTTAGACCCCAGAAAGAAAAGAAATCATGAAAAGCCTACGACACCGGGAGTTCCCAGGCGGTCCCCCATCCAAGTACTATCCCGGCCCGACGATGCTTAACTTCCGTGATCGGACGAGAACGGGTGTTTTCATCGTGGTATGGACGTAGACATTAGAAAGGGCATCTCTGGGGGTCTGATCACTTGCAAGGGATAGGATGACAGTAGAGAGTATAACTTTCTCTAGGGTTATATTTTGAAGCTAGGGTGGGGTTAGGGTTGTGTTTGAAACCAGAGGTTCAAAAAATAGACAAGTACGGTTTGTTTTTAAGAGATTTGTGGTCTTAAAAAAGACCGTTTTTGGGGTTCCAACATCAGAGGAGAGACTTAGTTCTTCTTGGCTGATTCTTTGTTCTTCTTGGGAAGCAAGAGAGCGTTGATGTTTGGCAAGACACCACCATTAGCAATGGTGACTCCACTCAAGAGCTTGTTCAATTCTTCGTCGTTTCGGACGGCCAATTGGAGATGTCTTGGAATGATTCTTTGTTTCTTGTTGTCACGGGCAGCGTTACCAGCCAACTCCAAGATTTCAGCAGACAAGTATTCCAAAACAGCAGCCAAGTAAACTGGAGCTCCGGATCCAATTCGAGAAGCATAGTGTCCTTTTCTCAAGAATCGGTGGACTCTGCCAACTGGAAATTGTAATCCAGCTCTGAATGATCTGGTCTTTGACTTTGTCTTGGCTTTTCCTCCTTTTCCACGTCCAGACATGATGATTTTCGATAAAGTATTCACGTACGAAGAGACACTTTCGAAGCAAAAATTGTAGTTGAATTACTTCCCACAGAAAAAGCTTATTTTTTACGTTCAGAAAAAGGGATATAAACGCTGTTTTCTAAACCAATCAGATTGCGCCATTTAACAATAGTGAAACCGGCTCGACCAATCACAGCGCGTAATCGCATTTTTGGATTCCGTAGAATCCCTTTTTTTTATTGAAATGTTTTTTATTTTGATTTGTCTCAAAACACTGATTAGCATTTTCGCAAAGCAGTAGTTCTACGCAAAATTCATCATGTCTGACGCACCAGCAAAAGGAGGAAAACAAGCCCCAAAAGTGGCCAAGAAAGGAGAGAAGAGAGCTGGAAAGAAAGGAGGCAAGATCGGAGGAACTGGCGAGAAGAAACGCAAGAGAAAGAGACGTGAATCTTACACCATCTACATCTACAACGTCTTGAAACAAGTCCACCCCGATGTTGGAGCTTCATCCAAAGCCATGAGCATCATGAACTCTTTCGTCAACGATATCTTCGAGAGAATCGCATCCGAAGCTTCACGCTTGGCTCTTCAAAACAAGAAATCCACCATCTCATCTCGTGAGATCCAAACTGCTGTTCGTCTCTTGCTTCCAGGAGAGTTGGCCAAGCACGCCGTCTCAGAAGGAACCAAAGCCGTCACCAAATACACCAGCAGCAAATAGATTACCCTTGTTGGAACCCCAAAACGGTCTTTTTTAAGACCACAAATCTCTTAAAAAACAACCTATACTTGTCTATATTTTTACATCCCTGCCTGAGTTTGTGAGTTTGAGTTTGAAAATTTTCATGAAAAAAATCTAACGTCAAATATTGTGGACTACAAATTCATGAGAAATTTCTCTGACTATTGAAAAGTTATGAAGAAAATTCTGTTTAACGTCAAATAATTTTCGAAAAGTTTTTGAATAACGTCAGATAATTTTTCTGAGAAAAAAATTGTTATGTTATGGCTAGGGAAATTTCAATTCTTAGATTTTTGGAAGGGTTATAATTTTTTTGTTTGGAGGGGTAGATAGGGAAAGGGTCTTGAGATATACAAAGTAAGATTTGTTTTTGTGAGATGTGTGGCTATAAAAATAGCCGTTTTGTTGAGTCCAAGTCAAACTTCTTAACCTCCGAATCCGTAGAGAGTACGTCCTTGTCGTTTCAAGGCGTAGACGACGTCCATGGCGGTGACAGTCTTCCTTTTGGCGTGCTCGGTGTAAGTGACAGCATCACGGATGACATTTTCCAAGAAAACTTTCAAGACACCACGGGTCTCTTCGTAGATCAAACCAGAGATACGTTTGACACCACCTCGACGAGCAAGACGACGGATGGCTGGTTTGGTGATACCTTGGATGTTGTCACGTAAGATCTTTCTGTGACGTTTGGCACCTCCTTTGCCCAATCCTTTTCCTCCTTTTCCTCTACCAGTCATTATTGCGATGTACGTTCAGTAAGCTGAATACAGAAACTGTTTGAATTTGCACTTCCAAAATTCTATTTTCTACCAAATCAGAAAATTTCGAAGTACGGATGTATGTGGAAACACCTATTTCGACCAATCAGAATCGAGATTACTCAAATCAAAAAAACAAAGTTGCAAAAAAGTTTGAAGTTTGGCGGTTTTTCGCGAATATCTCAGAAACTACAAAAGCTATCAAAAAGATCTTTGGCAGAAAGATTTCAGGGCAGATGAGACGTCTTTTAAAGAAAAAATCATGAAAAAAGATTCAAAATTGGCTGAGATATAAGCTTTTTCCCGTCGCCAACAAACACGGATTTTGTTGATTTTCAAAAAGGGATATAAACGCTGTTTTTTAAACCAATCAGATTTCACTTTCATCGACCAATCAGATTACGCGATTTCGATGTAAACATTCTGAAAACCGGGAAGCCTTTAAAAAATTCATTCAAATTTGATTTTTGCTAGAGAATTCAAGCAAATCAAGCACTTCTACTAGAAAAATGGCTAGAACAAAGCAAACTGCTCGTAAATCAACTGGAGGCAAAGCCCCACGAAAACAATTGGCTACTAAAGCTGCAAGAAAGAGTGCACCAGCCACCGGTGGAGTCAAGAAACCACACAGATACAGACCAGGAACCGTCGCTCTCCGTGAGATCAGAAGATACCAAAAATCCACTGAATTGCTCATCCGAAAGTTACCTTTCCAACGTTTGGTCCGTGAAATCGCTCAAGACTTCAAGACTGACTTGCGTTTCCAAAGCTCCGCCGTCTCTGCTCTCCAAGAAGCATCTGAAGCTTACCTCGTCGGACTCTTCGAAGACACCAACTTGTGTGCCATCCATGCTAAACGTGTCACCATCATGCCAAAAGACATCCAATTGGCCCGAAGAATCCGTGGAGAACGTGCTTAGATCTTTCCTGATTGTGGACCAAAAAACGGCTATTTTTATAGCCACACATCTCCTAAAAAACAAATCTTACTGTGTATATCATGAATCCCCCAAATATGACATAACTCCCCTCCCTGAGACTCAAAAAAAATCCCAGAAAATTCAAATGAATAGGCCTCTGAGTAGGATTCAAAAATTATAGCAAAATTAGAAATCCCAAAGTAGGCAACAATAGCTATGGCCTTGTAAAAAAAATTTAAAAGTTCGAGAATTTTTTTGGGAAATTTTTCTATCTAGGGTTAGGGTTGAAGGGAATATAGTCAAGTATAAATTGTTTTTTAAAAGATTTGTGGCTATAAAAATAGCCGTTTTGAAGTTCCAAAGCAAGTAGGGTGCAATTTATTTCTTGGTTGTCCTCTTCTTTGGGGTTTTCTTGGCTGGTTTCTTTGCTGCTGGCTTCTTGGCTGCAGGTTTCTTGGTGGCTTTCTTGGCTGCTGGTTTTTTAGCAGCAGAAGCTGGCTTCTTTTTGGCAGCGGTCTTCTTCTTGGGTGTAGATTTGGCTTTCTTGGCAGCAGGCTTCTTCTTTGGGGTGGTTTTCTTGGTGGTCTTTTTAGCAGCTGGTTTCTTAGCGGCGGGCTTCTTCTTGGGAGCAGCCTTCTTCTTTGGTTCGGTCTTCTTTACAACTTTGAAAGATCCTGATGCACCGGTTCCTTTGGGTTGAGACAAGACACCGCTGATAACACCTCTCTTGAGAGCCATCTTGAGGTGGACAGAAGCATTGTCTCCGACTTTGTAGTTGGCTTGGATGTACTTGAGGATGGCTTGTCTTGAAGATCCACTTCTTTCTTTCAAAGCGACGATTGCAGCAGACACCATGTCGATGTATTTGGGATGCTCAGCTGGCTTTTTTGGTGCAGCTTTCTTCTTTTGTGCTTCAGACATGATTGCAATGAATTTCAAGTTTGAACGTAAAAAATTTCAGTAGTTCAGACACTTCTAACTTTTTCGTAGACTGATTCTCGATTTTCAGTTTTTTTCTATTAGAATGGAATTTTTTCCGATTTCGGACGCGAAAGTAAGCAATTTTCAAAAATGCATTTATATCCCTTTTTATAAATCGTGTTTGTTGGTGACGGGCAAAGTGTAAAATAAGGGCCTTCCCGAAAAGGTATAACAAAATGAAAAACTGCTCTGGACGGGGAAATAGTTAGGCTAGGTTGGGTGAAAATTTGAAAGCAATCGGTCGAGTAGAAAAAAAGTTATTAAAGAAAAAAGAGGAAATTTCATTGATTTTTCGAAGAAATTTCGTCTTGAAAAGCAAATAACTCTGCGAAAAAAATAGCTACGGACTTGATTCTTTTTGTTAAAGTTGCTCCAAGGCCTCTGCTTTTCGGCACCATAAGCAGTTTTTCGGTGACATTATTTTTGGTTGAGGAAATCGGGTGCGCGGCAACATGGGAAAACACGGCAAAATTTTATGTTTTGAGGGGTTGTTGTGGATGTCAGAACTTGGGCTAACACTAACCCTGAGCCCAAGAAAGGGGTGTGGAGCCTTTGGAATGAAGTAAACCTTCCCTAAGAGTAGGAAAGAAAATAAGAAAATATTTTTGGGGGAGAAAAAAAAATTTTTTTCCAATTCTTAGGTCAGGCAGGGTAGGCGAATGTTCTCTAGGCTCTTGTCTTTGGGCTGGTTGAAAATTTTTTATGAACATGAAAAAGTGAACTGAGCAGGGAAAATAGGGAACCCTTCTAGCCAGCAACTCGCTCCCGTTTAAAAAATAAAGTCATAATAGACAAAAATTGGTTTGCTTAGGGTTAGGGTTAGGGTTAGGGTTAGGGTTAGGGTTAGGGTTAGGGTTAGGGTTAGGGTTAGGGTTTATGTCCAAGCTTTGAAATTTTTTCTATTCTTTTCTACCCCTTACTTATTCAATCTACCAATCTACCAAGCACACATAAAATTCCGAACCCTAACCCTAACCCTAGTTCCCACCCATCCTCCTTGGGGACGTGATTACCCATCCCATTTCAAATCTGACTACCCCTCCCCCTCCCCTGCAAAGGAAACCACAAGTCTTTATCATTCCTTTCCAACCTGGCTGAGAACCCTTTCCATCCTCGGTATCGCTTCTCGGCCTAATGGCTAAGATCAAGTGTAGTATCTGTTCTTATCAGTTTAATATCTGATACGCCTTCCATAGTGTTGGCTCATATATTAATCTGATTTTTGGCTTCGGGTCAAGGGAGCGAGGTTTACCTCACCCTGACCACGGGTTGCCTCGGCGTTGCACTACAGTCGAGCGCGGCCCATTTTTATAAAAATTGAAATCACTACTTAAAGCTTCCTTCCCTCCATAGTCCTGGTGGTTATGTCTTCATGCGCGAGCGATGCGTGCGCATTTTGTTATTTGACCCGGCCGGATGAGCCCCCTATCCTTCATTCCTTCCCTCCGCGCTAGCTAGCTATCATCTCTTCCTTCCTTGGATGCAATTTGCATTTCTGATTTCTTTAGACCACAAGGAAAGTTATACCAGGGGACACCTAGGCTGAAACGAATCGCATTCAAACTCATACTTACCTGACGGGGAAGTAAAGCCTGATCAAGGAGGGGTTTCTTCCAGAGTGAGGCCCTCGCATTGCACTTCGCTTGGGCTGACCTCTGCGATTGCTACAAGTGTAGTAACTCGACCGTACAATTTCTGGTAGTGGGGGCCTGCGTCCGCGCTCGCCCCCTTCTCTTAAAAAAAAATGAATCAAAAAAAAATTCTTCACTGATGGGGCTCGAACTCAGGTCTTGTCTGTTCGACCCCTTGCCCTGCCTTGCCCCACCCATCAAAAATTATTTTCCCCATCTCGCCTCGAACTCAGAAGTGATGATTAGTAGACCCCTCCCATGAAAGTTTTAGACCCCAGAAAGAAAAGAAATCATGAAAAGCCTACGACACCGGGAGTTCCCAGGCGGTCCCCCATCCAAGTACTATCCCGGCCCGACGATGCTTAACTTCCGTGATCGGACGAGAACGGGTGTTTTCATCGTGGTATGGACGTAGACATTAGGTAGGGTATCTCTGGGGGTCTGATCACTTGCAGGGGATAGGATGACAGTAGTAGAGAGTATAACGTTCTCTAGGGTTATATTTTGAAGCTAGGGTTGGGGTTAGGGTTGTGTTTGAAACCAGAGGTTCAAAAAATAGACAAGTATGGTTTGTTTTTTAAGAGATTTGTGGTCTTAAAAAAGACCGTTTTTGGGGTTCCAACATCAGAGGAGAGACTTAGTTCTTCTTGGCTGATTCTTTGTTCTTCTTGGGAAGCAAGAGAGCGTTGATGTTTGGCAAGACACCACCATTAGCAATGGTGACTCCACTCAAGAGCTTGTTCAATTCTTCGTCGTTTCGGACGGCCAATTGGAGATGTCTTGGGATGATTCTTTGTTTCTTGTTGTCACGGGCAGCGTTACCAGCCAACTCCAAGATTTCAGCAGACAAGTATTCCAAAACAGCAGCCAAGTAAACTGGAGCTCCGGATCCAATTCGAGAAGCATAGTGTCCTTTTCTCAAGAATCGGTGGACTCTGCCAACTGGAAATTGTAATCCAGCTCTGAATGATCTGGTCTTTGACTTTGTCTTGGCTTTTCCTCCTTTTCCACGTCCAGACATGATGATTTTCGATAAAGTATTCACGTACGAAGAGACACTTTCGAAGCAAAAATTGTAGTTGAATTACTTCCCACAGAAAAAGCTTATTTTTTTACGTTCAGAAAAAGGGATATAAACGCTGTTTTCTAAACCAATCAGATTGCGCCATTTAACAATAGTGAAACCGGCTCGACCAATCACAGCGCGTAATCGCATTTTTGGATTCCGTAGAATCCCTTTTTTTTATTGAAATGTTTTTTATTTTGATTTGTCTCAAAACACTGATTAGCATTTTTGCAAAGCAGTAGTTCTACGCAAAATTCATCATGTCTGACGCACCAGCAAAAGGAGGAAAACAAGCCCCAAAAGTGGCCAAGAAAGGAGAGAAGAGAGCTGGAAAGAAAGGAGGCAAGATCGGAGGAACTGGCGAGAAGAAACGCAAGAGAAAGAGACGTGAATCTTACACCATCTACATCTACAACGTCTTGAAACAAGTCCACCCCGATGTTGGAGCTTCATCCAAAGCCATGAGCATCATGAACTCTTTCGTCAACGATATCTTCGAGAGAATCGCATCCGAAGCTTCACGCTTGGCTCTTCAAAACAAGAAATCCACCATCTCATCTCGTGAGATCCAAACTGCTGTTCGTCTCTTGCTTCCAGGAGAGTTGGCCAAGCACGCCGTCTCAGAAGGAACCAAAGCCGTCACCAAATACACCAGCAGCAAATAGATTTCCCTTGTTGGAACCCCAAAACGGTCTTTTTTAAGACCACAAATCTCTTAAAAAACAACCTATACTTGTCTATATTTTTACATCCCTGCCTGAGTTTGTGAGTTTGAGTTTGAAAATTTTCATGAAAAAAATCTAACGTCAAATATTGTGGACTACAAATCCATGAGAAATTTCTCTGACTATTGAAAAGTTATGAAGAAAATTCTGTTTAACGTCAAATAATTTTCGAAAAGTTTTTGAATAACGTCAGATAATTTTTCTGAGAAAAAATTGTTATGTTATGGCTAGGGAAATTTCAATTCTTAGATTTTTGGAAGGGTTATAATTTTTTTGTTTGGAGGGGTAGATAGGGAAAGGGTCTTGAGATATACAAAGTAAGATTTGTTTTTTGTGAGATGTGTGGCTATAAAAATAGCCGTTTTGTTGAGTCCAAGTCAAACTTCTTAACCTCCGAATCCGTAGAGAGTACGTCCTTGTCGTTTCAAGGCGTAGACGACGTCCATGGCGGTGACAGTCTTCCTTTTGGCGTGCTCGGTGTAAGTGACAGCATCACGGATGACATTTTCCAAGAAAACTTTCAAGACACCACGGGTCTCTTCGTAGATCAAACCAGAGATACGTTTGACACCACCTCGACGAGCAAGACGACGGATGGCTGGTTTGGTGATACCTTGGATGTTGTCACGTAAGATCTTTCTGTGACGTTTGGCACCTCCTTTGCCCAATCCTTTTCCTCCTTTTCCTCTACCAGTCATTATTGCGATGTACGTTCAGTAAGCTGAATACAGAAACTGTTTGAATTTGCACTTCCAAAATTCTATTTTCTACCAAATCAGAAAATTTCGAAGTACGGATGTATGTGGAAACACCTATTTCGACCAATCAGAATCGAGATTACTCAAATCAAAAAAACAAAGTTGCAAAAAAGTTTGAAGTTTGGCGGTTTTTCGCGAATATCTCAGAAACTACAAAAGCTATCAAAAAGATCTTTGGCAGAAAGATTTCAGGGCAGATGAGACGTCTTTTAAAGAAAAAATCATGAAAAAAGATTTAAAATTGGCTGAGATATAAGCTTTTTCCCGTCGCCAACAAACACGGATTTTGTTGATTTTCAAAAAGGGATATAAACGCTGTTTTTTAAACCAATCAGATTTCACTTTCATCGACCAATCAGATTACGCGATTTCGATGTAAACATTCTGAAAACCGGGAAGCCTTTAAAAAAATTCATTCAAATTTGATTTTTGCTAGAGAATTCAAGCAAATCAAGCACTTCTACTAGAAAAATGGCTAGAACAAAGCAAACTGCTCGTAAATCAACTGGAGGCAAAGCCCCACGAAAACAATTGGCTACCAAAGCTGCAAGAAAGAGTGCACCAGCCACCGGTGGAGTCAAGAAACCACACAGATACAGACCAGGAACCGTCGCTCTCCGTGAGATCAGAAGATACCAAAAATCCACTGAATTGCTCATCCGAAAGTTACCTTTCCAACGTTTGGTCCGTGAAATCGCTCAAGACTTCAAGACTGACTTGCGTTTCCAAAGCTCCGCCGTCTCTGCTCTCCAAGAAGCATCTGAAGCTTACCTCGTCGGACTCTTCGAAGACACCAACTTGTGTGCCATCCATGCTAAACGTGTCACCATCATGCCAAAAGACATCCAATTGGCCCGAAGAATCCGTGGAGAACGTGCTTAGATCTTTCCTGATTGTGGACCAAAAAACGGCTATTTTTATAGCCACACATCTCCTAAAAAACAAATCTTACTGTGTATATCATGAATCCCCCAAATATGACATAACTCCCCTCCCTGAGACTCAAAAAAAATCCCAGAAAATTCAAATGAATAGGCCTCTGAGTAGGATTCAAAAATTATAGCAAAATTAGAAATCCCAAAGTAGGCAACAATAGCTATGGCCTTGTAAAAAAAATTTTAAAAGTTCGAGAATTTTTTTTGGGAAATTTTTCTATCTAGGGTTAGGGTTGAAGGGAATATAGTCAAGTATAAATTGTTTTTTAAAAGATTTGTGGCTATAAAAATAGCCGTTTTGAAGTTCCAAAGCAAGTAGGGTGCAATTTATTTCTTGGTTGTCCTCTTCTTTGGGGTTTTCTTGGCTGGTTTCTTTGCTGCTGGCTTCTTGGCTGCAGGTTTCTTGGTGGCTTTCTTGGCTGCTGGTTTTTTAGCAGCAGAAGCTGGCTTCTTTTTGGCAGCGGTCTTCTTCTTGGGTGTAGATTTGGCTTTCTTGGCAGCAGGCTTCTTCTTTGGGGTGGTTTTCTTGGTGGTCTTTTTAGCAGCTGGTTTCTTAGCGGCGGGCTTCTTCTTGGGAGCAGCCTTCTTCTTTGGCTCGGTCTTCTTTACAACTTTGAAAGATCCTGATGCACCGGTTCCTTTGGGTTGAGACAAGACACCGCTGATAACACCTCTCTTCAGAGCCATCTTGAGGTGGACAGAAGCATTGTCTCCGACTTTGTAGTTGGCTTGGATGTACTTGAGGATGGCTTGTCTTGAAGATCCACTTCTTTCTTTCAAAGCGACGATTGCAGCAGACACCATGTCGATGTATTTGGGATGCTCAGCTGGCTTTTTTGGTGCAGCTTTCTTCTTTTGTGCTTCAGACATGATTGCAATGAATTTCAAGTTTGAACGTAAAAAATTTCAGTAGTTCAGACACTTCTAACTTTTTCGTAGACTGATTCTCGATTTTCAGTTTTTTTCTATTAGAATGGAATTTTTTCCGATTTCGGACGCGAAAGTAAGCAATTTTCAAAAATGCATTTATATCCCTTTTTATAAATCGTGTTTGTTGGTGACGGGCAAAGTGTAAAATAAGAGCTTCCCGAAAAGGTATAACAAAATGAAAAACTGTTCTGGACGGGGAAATAGTTAGGCTAGGTTGGGTGAAAATTTGAAAGCAATCGGTCGAGTAGAAAAAAAGTTATTAAAGAAAAAAGAGGAAATTTCATTGATTTTTCGAAGAAATTTCGTCTTGAAAAGCAAATAACTCTTCGAAAAAAATAGCTACGGACTTGATTCTTTTTGTTAAAGTTGCTCCAAGGCCTCTGCTTTTCGGCACCATAAGCAGTTTTTCGGTGACATTATTTTTGGTTGAGGAAATCGGGTGCGCGGCAACATGGGAAAACACGGCAAAATTTTATGTTTTGAGGGGTTGTTGTGGATGTCAGAACTTGGGCTAACACTAACCCTGAGCCCAAGAAAGGGGTGTGGAGCCTTTGGAATGAAGTAAACCTTCCCTAAGAGTAGGAAAGAAAATAAGAAAATATTTTTGGGGGAGAAAAAAAAAATTTTTTTCCAATTCTTAGGTCAGGCAGGGTAGGCGAATGTTCTCTAGGCTCTTGTCTTTGGGCTGGTTGAAAATTTTTTATGAACATGAAAAAGTGAACTGAGCAGGGAAAATAGGGAACCCTTCTAGCCAGCAACTCGCTCCCGTTTAAAAAATACAGTCAAAATAGACAAAAATTGGTTTGCTTAGGGTTAGGGTTAGGGTTAGGGTTAGGGTTAGGGTTAGGGTTAGGGTTAGGGTTAGGGTTAGGGTTTATGTCCAAGCTTTGAAATTTTTTCTATTCTTTTCTACCCCTTACTTATTCAATCTACCAATCTACCAAGCACACATAAAATTCCGAACCCTAACCCTAACCCTAGTTCCCACCCATCCTCCTTGGGGACGTGATTACCCATCCCATTTCAAATCTGACTACCCCTCCCCCTCCCCCTGCAAAGGAAACCACAAGTCTTTATCATTCCTTTCCAACCTGGCTGAGAACCCTTTCCATCCTCGGTATCGCTTCTCGGCCTAATGGCTAAGATCAAGTGTAGTATCTGTTCTTATCAGTTTAATATCTGATACGCCTTCCATAGTGTTGGCTCATATATTAATCTGATTTTTGGCTTCGGGTCAAGGGAGCGAGGTTTACCTCACCCTGACCACGGGTTGCCTCGGCGTTGCACTACAGTCGAGCGCGGCCCATTTTTATAAAAATTGAATTCACTACTTAAAGTTTCCTTCCCTCCATAGTCCTGGTGGTTATGTCTTCATGCGCGAGCGATGCGTGCGCATTTTGTTATTTGACCCGGCCGGATGAGCCCCCTATCCTTCATTCCTTCCCTCCGCGCTAGCTAGCTATCATCTCTTCCTTCCTTGGATGCAATTTGCATTTCTGATTTCTTTAGACCACAAGGAAAGTTATACCAGGGGACACCTAGGCTGAAACGAATCGCATTCAAACTCATACTTACCTGACGGGGAAGTAAAGCCTGATCAAGGAGGGGTTTCTTCCAGAGTGAGGCCCTCGCATTGCACTTCGCTTGGGCTGACCTCTGCGATTGCTACAAGTGTAGTAACTCGACCGTACAATTTCTGGTAGTGGGGGCCTGCGTCCGCGCTCGCCCCCTTCTCTTAAAAAAAAAATGAATCAAAAAAAATTCTCCACTGATGGGGCTCGAACTCAGGTCTTGTCTGTTCGACCCCTTGCCCTGCCTTGCCCCACCCATCAAAAATTATTTTCCCCATCTCGCCTCGAACTCAGAAGTGATGATTAGTAGACCCCTCCCATGAAAGTTTTAGACCCCAGAAAGAAAAGAAATCATGAAAAGCCTACGACACCGGGAGTTCCCAGGCGGTCCCCCATCCAAGTACTATCCCGGCCCGACGATGCTTAACTTCCGTGATCGGACGAGAACGGGTGTTTTCATCGTGGTATGGACGTAGACATTAGAAAGGGCATCTCTGGGGGTCTGATCACTTGCAAGGGATAGGATGACAGTAGAGAGTATAACTTTCTCTAGGGTTATATTTTGAAGCTAGGGTTGGGGTTAGGGTTGTGTTTGAAACCAGAGGTTCAAAAAATAGACAAGTATGGTTTGTTTTTTAAGAGATTTGTGGTCTTAAAAAAGACCGTTTTTGGGGTTCCAACATCAGAGGAGAGACTTAGTTCTTCTTGGCTGATTCTTTGTTCTTCTTGGGAAGCAAGAGAGCGTTGATGTTTGGCAAGACACCACCATTAGCAATGGTGACTCCACTCAAGAGCTTGTTCAATTCTTCGTCGTTTCGGACGGCCAATTGGAGATGTCTTGGAATGATTCTTTGTTTCTTGTTGTCACGGGCAGCGTTACCAGCCAACTCCAAGATTTCAGCAGACAAGTATTCCAAAACAGCAGCCAAGTAAACTGGAGCTCCGGATCCAATTCGAGAAGCATAGTGTCCTTTTCTCAAGAATCGGTGGACTCTGCCAACTGGAAATTGTAATCCAGCTCTGAATGATCTGGTCTTTGACTTTGTCTTGGCTTTTCCTCCTTTTCCACGTCCAGACATGATGATTTTCGATAAAGTATTCACGTACGAAGAGACACTTTCGAAGCAAAAATTGTAGTTGAATTACTTCCCACAGAAAAAGCTTATTTTTTTACGTTCAGAAAAAGGGATATAAACGCTGTTTTCTAAACCAATCAGATTGCGCCATTTAACAATAGTGAAACCGGCTCGACCAATCACAGCGCGTAATCGCATTTTTGGATTCCGTAGAATCCCTTTTTTTTATTGAAATGTTTTTTATTTTGATTTGTCTCAAAACACTGATTAGCATTTTCGCAAAGCAGTAGTTCTACGCAAAATTCATCATGTCTGACGCACCAGCAAAAGGAGGAAAACAAGCCCCAAAAGTGGCCAAGAAAGGAGAGAAGAGAGCTGGAAAGAAAGGAGGCAAGATCGGAGGAACTGGCGAGAAGAAACGCAAGAGAAAGAGACGTGAATCTTACACCATCTACATCTACAACGTCTTGAAACAAGTCCACCCCGATGTTGGAGCTTCATCCAAAGCCATGAGCATCATGAACTCTTTCGTCAACGATATCTTCGAGAGAATCGCATCCGAAGCTTCACGCTTGGCTCTTCAAAACAAGAAATCCACCATCTCATCTCGTGAGATCCAAACTGCTGTTCGTCTCTTGCTTCCAGGAGAGTTGGCCAAGCACGCCGTCTCAGAAGGAACCAAAGCCGTCACCAAATACACCAGCAGCAAATAGATTACCCTTGTTGGAACCCCAAAACGGTCTTTTTTAAGACCACAAATCTCTTAAAAAACAACCTATACTTGTCTATATTTTTACATCCCTGCCTGAGTTTGTGAGTTTGAGTTTGAAAATTTTCATGAAAAAAATCTAACGTCAAATATTGTGGACTACAAATTCATGAGAAATTTCTCTGACTATTGAAAAGTTATGAAGAAAATTCTGTTTAACGTCAAATAATTTTCGAAAAGTTTTTGAATAACGTCAGATAATTTTTCTGAGAAAAAAATTGTTATGTTATGGCTAGGGAAATTTCAATTCTTAGATTTTTGGAAGGGTTATAATTTTTTTGTTTGGAGGGGTAGATAGGGAAAGGGTCTTGAGATATACAAAGTAAGATTTGTTTTTTGTGAGATGTGTGGCTATAAAAATAGCCGTTTTGTTGAGTCCAAGTCAAACTTCTTAACCTCCGAATCCGTAGAGAGTACGTCCTTGTCGTTTCAAGGCGTAGACGACGTCCATGGCGGTGACAGTCTTCCTTTTGGCGTGCTCGGTGTAAGTGACAGCATCACGGATGACATTTTCCAAGAAAACTTTCAAGACACCACGGGTCTCTTCGTAGATCAAACCAGAGATACGTTTGACACCACCTCGACGAGCAAGACGACGGATGGCTGGTTTGGTGATACCTTGGATGTTGTCACGTAAGATCTTTCTGTGACGTTTGGCACCTCCTTTGCCCAATCCTTTTCCTCCTTTTCCTCTACCAGTCATTATTGCGATGTACGTTCAGTAAGCTGAATACAGAAACTGTTTGAATTTGCACTTCCAAAATTCTATTTTCTACCAAATCAGAAAATTTCGAAGTACGGATGTATGTGGAAACACCTATTTCGACCAATCAGAATCGAGATTACTCAAATCAAAAAAACAAAGTTGCAAAAAAGTTTGAAGTTTGGCGGTTTTTCGCGAATATCTCAGAAACTACAAAAGCTATCAAAAAGATCTTTGGCAGAAAGATTTCAGGGCAGATGAGACGTCTTTTAAAGAAAAAATCATGAAAAAAGATTCAAAATTGGCTGAGATATAAGCTTTTTCCCGTCGCCAACAAACACGGATTTTGTTGATTTTCAAAAAGGGATATAAACGCTGTTTTTTAAACCAATCAGATTTCACTTTCATCGACCAATCAGATTACGCGATTTCGATGTAAACATTCTGAAAACCGGGAAGCCTTTAAAAAAATTCATTCAAATTTGATTTTTGCTAGAGAATTCAAGCAAATCAAGCACTTCTACTAGAAAAATGGCTAGAACAAAGCAAACTGCTCGTAAATCAACTGGAGGCAAAGCCCCACGAAAACAATTGGCTACTAAAGCTGCAAGAAAGAGTGCACCAGCCACCGGTGGAGTCAAGAAACCACACAGATACAGACCAGGAACCGTCGCTCTCCGTGAGATCAGAAGATACCAAAAATCCACTGAATTGCTCATCCGAAAGTTACCTTTCCAACGTTTGGTCCGTGAAATCGCTCAAGACTTCAAGACTGACTTGCGTTTCCAAAGCTCCGCCGTCTCTGCTCTCCAAGAAGCATCTGAAGCTTACCTCGTCGGACTCTTCGAAGACACCAACTTGTGTGCCATCCATGCTAAACGTGTCACCATCATGCCAAAAGACATCCAATTGGCCCGAAGAATCCGTGGAGAACGTGCTTAGATCTTTCCTGATTGTGGACCAAAAAACGGCTATTTTTATAGCCACACATCTCCTAAAAAACAAATCTTACTGTGTATATCATGAATCCCCCAAATATGACATAACTCCCCTCCCTGAGACTCAAAAAAAATCCCAGAAAAAGTCAAATGAATAGGCCTCTGAGTAGGATTCAAAAATTATAGCAAAATTAGAAATCCCAAAGTAGGCAACAATAGCTATGGCCTTGTAAAAAAAATTTAAAAGTTCGAGAATTTTTTTTGGGAAATTTTTCTATCTAGGGTTAGGGTTGAAGGGAATATAGTCAAGTATAAATTGTTTTTTAAAAGATTTGTGGCTATAAAAATAGCCGTTTTGAAGTTCCAAAGCAAGTAGGGTGCAATTTATTTCTTGGTTGTCCTCTTCTTTGGGGTTTTCTTGGCTGGTTTCTTTGCTGCTGGCTTCTTGGCTGCAGGTTTCTTGGTGGCTTTCTTGGCTGCTGGTTTTTTAGCAGCAGAAGCTGGCTTCTTTTTGGCAGCGGTCTTCTTCTTGGGTGTAGATTTGGCTTTCTTGGCAGCAGGCTTCTTCTTTGGGGTGGTTTTCTTGGTGGTCTTTTTAGCAGCTGGTTTCTTAGCGGCGGGCTTCTTCTTGGGAGCAGCCTTCTTCTTTGGTTCGGTCTTCTTTACAACTTTGAAAGATCCTGATGCACCGGTTCCTTTGGGTTGAGACAAGACACCGCTGATAACACCTCTCTTGAGAGCCATCTTGAGGTGGACAGAAGCATTGTCTCCGACTTTGTAGTTGGCTTGGATGTACTTGAGGATGGCTTGTCTTGAAGATCCACTTCTTTCTTTCAAAGCGACGATTGCAGCAGACACCATGTCGATGTATTTGGATGCTCAGCTGGCTTTTTTGGTGCAGCTTTCTTCTTTTGTGCTTCAGACATGATTGCAATGAATTTCAAGTTTGAACGTAAAAAATTTCAGTAGTTCAGACACTTCTAACTTTTTCGTAGACTGATTCTCGATTTTCAGTTTTTTTCTATTAGAATGGAATTTTTTCCGATTTCGGACGCGAAAGTAAGCAATTTTCAAAAATGCATTTATATCCCTTTTTATAAATCGTGTTTGTTGGTGACGGGCAAAGTGCAAAATAAGAGCCTTCCCGAAAAGGTATAACAAAATGAAAAACTGCTCTGGACGGGGAAATAGTTAGGCTAGGTTGGGTGAAAATTTGAAAGCAATCGGTCGAGTAGAAAAAAAGTTATTAAAGAAAAAAGAGGAAATTTCATTGATTTTTCGAAGAAATTTCGTCTTGAAAAGCAAATAACTCTTCGAAAAAAATAGCTACGGACTTGATTCTTTTTGTTAAAGTTGCTCCAAGGCCTCTGCTTTTCGGCACCATAAGCAGTTTTTCGGTGACATTATTTTTGGTTGAGGAAATCGGGTGCGCGGCAACATGGGAAAACACGGCAAAATTTTATGTTTTGAGGGGTTGTTGTGGATATCAGAACTTGGGCTAACCCTAACCCTGAGCCCAAGAAAGGGGTGTAGAGCCTTTGGAATGAAGTAAACCTTCCCTAAGAGTAGGAAAGAAAATAAGAAAATATTTTTGGGGGAGAAAAAAAAATTTTTTTCCAATTCTTAGGTCAGGCAGGGTAGGCGAATGTTCTCTAGGCTCTTGTCTTTGGGCTGGTTGAAAATTTTTTGTGAACATAAAAAAGTGAACTGAGCAGGGAAAATAGGGAACCCTTCTAGCCAGCAGCTCGCTCCCGTTTAAAAAATACAGTCATAATAGACAAAAATTGGATTTGCTCTAGGGTTAGGGTTAGGGTTAGGGTTAGGGTTAGGGTTAGGGTTAGGGTTAGGGTTAGGGTTAGGGTTTATGTCCAAGCTTTGAAATTTTTTCTATTCTTTTCTACCCCTTACTTATTCAATCTACCAATCTACCAAGCACACATAAAATTCCGAACCCTAACCCTAACCCTAGTTCCCACCCATCCTCCTTGGGGACGTGATTACCCATCCCATTTCAAATCTGACTACCCCTCCCCCTCCCCCTGCAAAGGAAACCACAAGTCTTTATCATTCCTTTCCAACCTGGTTGAGAACCCTTTCCATCCTCTTTATCGCTTCTCGGCCTAATGGCTAAGATCAAGTGTAGTATCTGTTCTTATCAGTTTAATATCTGATACGCCTTCCATAGTGTTGGCTCATATATTAATCTGATTTTTGGCTTCGGGTCAAGGGAGCGAGGTTTACCTCACCCTGACCACGGGTTGCCTCGGCGTTGCACTACAGTCGAGCGCGGCCCATTTTTATAAAAATTGAAATCACTACTTAAAGCTTCCTTCCCTCCATAGTCCTGGTGGTTATGTCTTCATGCGCGAGCGATGCGTGCGCATTTTGTTATTTGACCCGGCCGGATGAGCCCCCTATCCTTCATTCCTTCCCTCCGCGCTAGCTAGCTATCATCTCTTCCTTCCTTGGATGCAATTTGCATTTCTGATTTCTTTAGACCACAAGGAAAGTTATACCAGGGGACACCTAGGCTGAAACGAATCGCATTCAAACTCATACTTACCTGACGGGGAAGTAAAGCCTGATCAAGGAGGGGTTTCTTCCAGAGTGAGGCCCTCGCATTGCACTTCGCTTGGGCTGACCTCTGCGATTGCTACAAGTGTAGTAACTCGACCGTACAATTTCTGGTAGTGGGGGCCTGCGTCCGCGCTCGCCCCCTTCTCTTAAAAAAAAAATGAATCAAAAAAAAATTCTCCACTGATGGGGCTCGAACTCAGGTCTTGTCTGTTCGACCCCTTGCCCTGCCTTGCCCCACCCATCAAAAATTATTTTCCCCATCTCGCCTCGAACTCAGAAGTGATGATTAGTAGACCCCTCCCATGAAAGTTTTAGACCCCAGAAAGAAAAGAAATCATGAAAAGCCTACGACACCGGGAGTTCCCAGGCGGTCCCCCATCCAAGTACTATCCCGGCCCGACGATGCTTAACTTCCGTGATCGGACGAGAACGGGTGTTTTCATCGTGGTATGGACGTAGACATTAGAAAGGGCATCTCTGGGGGTCTGATCACTTGCAAGGGATAGGATGACAGTAGAGAGTATAACTTTCTCTAGGGTTATATTTTGAAGCTAGGGTTGGGGTTAGGGTTGTGTTTGAAACCAGAGGTTCAAAAAATAGACAAGTACGGTTTGTTTTTTAAGAGATTTGTGGTCTTAAAAAAGACCGTTTTTGGGGTTCCAACATCAGAGGAGAGACTTAGTTCTTCTTGGCTGATTCTTTGTTCTTCTTGGGAAGCAAGAGAGCGTTGATGTTTGGCAAGACACCACCATTAGCAATGGTGACTCCACTCAAGAGCTTGTTCAATTCTTCGTCGTTTCGGACGGCCAATTGGAGATGTCTTGGAATGATTCTTTGTTTCTTGTTGTCACGGGCAGCGTTACCAGCCAACTCCAAGATTTCAGCAGACAAGTATTCCAAAACAGCAGCCAAGTAAACTGGAGCTCCGGATCCAATTCGAGAAGCATAGTGTCCTTTTCTCAAGAATCGGTGGACTCTGCCAACTGGAAATTGTAATCCAGCTCTGAATGATCTGGTCTTTGACTTTGTCTTGGCTTTTCCTCCTTTTCCACGTCCAGACATGATGATTTTCGATAAAGTATTCACGTACGAAGAGACACTTTCGAAGCAAAAATTGTAGTTGAATTACTTCCCACAGAAAAAGCTTATTTTTTTACGTTCAGAAAAAGGGATATAAACGCTGTTTTCTAAACCAATCAGATTGCGCCATTTAACAATAGTGAAACCGGCTCGACCAATCACAGCGCGTAATCGCATTTTTGGATTCCGTAGAATCCCTTTTTTTTATTGAAATGTTTTTTATTTTGATTTGTCTCAAAACACTGATTAGCATTTTCGCAAAGCAGTAGTTCTACGCAAAATTCATCATGTCTGACGCACCAGCAAAAGGAGGAAAACAAGCCCCAAAAGTGGCCAAGAAAGGAGAGAAGAGAGCTGGAAAGAAAGGAGGCAAGATCGGAGGAACTGGCGAGAAGAAACGCAAGAGAAAGAGACGTGAATCTTACACCATCTACATCTACAACGTCTTGAAACAAGTCCACCCCGATGTTGGAGCTTCATCCAAAGCCATGAGCATCATGAACTCTTTCGTCAACGATATCTTCGAGAGAATCGCATCCGAAGCTTCACGCTTGGCTCTTCAAAACAAGAAATCCACCATCTCATCTCGTGAGATCCAAACTGCTGTTCGTCTCTTGCTTCCAGGAGAGTTGGCCAAGCACGCCGTCTCAGAAGGAACCAAAGCCGTCACCAAATACACCAGCAGCAAATAGATTACCCTTGTTGGAACCCCAAAACGGTCTTTTTTAAGACCACAAATCTCTTAAAAAACAACCTATACTTGTCTATATTTTTACATCCCTGCCTGAGTTTGTGAGTTTGAGTTTGAAAATTTTCATGAAAAAAATCTAACGTCAAATATTGTGGACTACAAATTCATGAGAAATTTCTCTGACTATTGAAAAGTTATGAAGAAAATTCTGTTTAACGTCAAATAATTTTCGAAAAGTTTTTGAATAACGTCAGATAATTTTTCTGAGAAAAAAATTGTTATGTTATGGCTAGGGAAATTTCAATTCTTAGATTTTTGGAAGGGTTATAATTTTTTTGTTTGGAGGGGTAGATAGGGAAAGGGTCTTGAGATATACAAAGTAAGATTTGTTTTTTGTGAGATGTGTGGCTATAAAAATAGCCGTTTTGTTGAGTCCAAGTCAAACTTCTTAACCTCCGAATCCGTAGAGAGTACGTCCTTGTCGTTTCAAGGCGTAGACGACGTCCATGGCGGTGACAGTCTTCCTTTTGGCGTGCTCGGTGTAAGTGACAGCATCACGGATGACATTTTCCAAGAAAACTTTCAAGACACCACGGGTCTCTTCGTAGATCAAACCAGAGATACGTTTGACACCACCTCGACGAGCAAGACGACGGATGGCTGGTTTGGTGATACCTTGGATGTTGTCACGTAAGATCTTTCTGTGACGTTTGGCACCTCCTTTGCCCAATCCTTTTCCTCCTTTTCCTCTACCAGTCATTATTGCGATGTACGTTCAGTAAGCTGAATACAGAAACTGTTTGAATTTGCACTTCCAAAATTCTATTTTCTACCAAATCAGAAAATTTCGAAGTACGGATGTATGTGGAAACACCTATTTCGACCAATCAGAATCGAGATTACTCAAATCAAAAAAACAAAGTTGCAAAAAAGTTTGAAGTTTGGCGGTTTTTCGCGAATATCTCAGAAACTACAAAAGCTATCAAAAAGATCTTTGGCAGAAAGATTTCAGGGCAGATGAGACGTCTTTTAAAGAAAAAATCATGAAAAAAGATTCAAAATTGGCTGAGATATAAGCTTTTTCCCGTCGCCAACAAACACGGATTTTGTTGATTTTCAAAAAGGGATATAAACGCTGTTTTTTAAACCAATCAGATTTCACTTTCATCGACCAATCAGATTACGCGATTTCGATGTAAACATTCTGAAAACCGGGAAGCCTTTAAAAAAATTCATTCAAATTTGATTTTTGCTAGAGAATTCAAGCAAATCAAGCACTTCTACTAGAAAAATGGCTAGAACAAAGCAAACTGCTCGTAAATCAACTGGAGGCAAAGCCCCACGAAAACAATTGGCTACTAAAGCTGCAAGAAAGAGTGCACCAGCCACCGGTGGAGTCAAGAAACCACACAGATACAGACCAGGAACCGTCGCTCTCCGTGAGATCAGAAGATACCAAAAATCCACTGAATTGCTCATCCGAAAGTTACCTTTCCAACGTTTGGTCCGTGAAATCGCTCAAGACTTCAAGACTGACTTGCGTTTCCAAAGCTCCGCCGTCTCTGCTCTCCAAGAAGCATCTGAAGCTTACCTCGTCGGACTCTTCGAAGACACCAACTTGTGTGCCATCCATGCTAAACGTGTCACCATCATGCCAAAAGACATCCAATTGGCCCGAAGAATCCGTGGAGAACGTGCTTAGATCTTTCCTGATTGTGGACCAAAAAACGGCTATTTTTATAGCCACACATCTCCTAAAAAACAAATCTTACTGTGTATATCATGAATCCCCCAAATATGACATAACTCCCCTCCCTGAGACTCAAAAAAAATCCCAGAAAAAGTCAAATGAATAGGCCTCTGAGTAGGATTCAAAAATTATAGCAAAATTAGAAATCCCAAAGTAGGCAACAATAGCTATGGCCTTGTAAAAAAAATTTAAAAGTTCGAGAATTTTTTTTGGGAAATTTTTCTATCTAGGGTTAGGGTTGAAGGGAATATAGTCAAGTATAAATTGTTTTTTAAAAGATTTGTGGCTATAAAAATAGCCGTTTTGAAGTTCCAAAGCAAGTAGGGTGCAATTTATTTCTTGGTTGTCCTCTTCTTTGGGGTTTTCTTGGCTGGTTTCTTTGCTGCTGGCTTCTTGGCTGCAGGTTTCTTGGTGGCTTTCTTGGCTGCTGGTTTTTTAGCAGCAGAAGCTGGCTTCTTTTTGGCAGCGGTCTTCTTCTTGGGTGTAGATTTGGCTTTCTTGGCAGCAGGCTTCTTCTTTGGGGTGGTTTTCTTGGTGGTCTTTTTAGCAGCTGGTTTCTTAGCGGCGGGCTTCTTCTTGGGAGCAGCCTTCTTCTTTGGTTCGGTCTTCTTTACAACTTTGAAAGATCCTGATGCACCGGTTCCTTTGGGTTGAGACAAGACACCGCTGATAACACCTCTCTTGAGAGCCATCTTGAGGTGGACAGAAGCATTGTCTCCGACTTTGTAGTTGGCTTGGATGTACTTGAGGATGGCTTGTCTTGAAGATCCACTTCTTTCTTTCAAAGCGACGATTGCAGCAGACACCATGTCGATGTATTTGGGATGCTCAGCTGGCTTTTTTGGTGCAGCTTTCTTCTTTTGTGCTTCAGACATGATTGCAATGAATTTCAAGTTTGAACGTAAAAAATTTCAGTAGTTCAGACACTTCTAACTTTTTCGTAGACTGATTCTCGATTTTCAGTTTTTTTCTATTAGAATGGAATTTTTTCCGATTTCGGACGCGAAAGTAAGCAATTTTCAAAAATGCATTTATATCCCTTTTTATAAATCGTGTTTGTTGGTGACGGGCAAAGTGCAAAATAAGAGCCTTCCCGAAAAGGTATAACAAAATGAAAAACTGCTCTGGACGGGGAAATAGTTAGGCTAGGTTGGGTGAAAATTTGAAAGCAATCGGTCGAGTAGAAAAAAAGTTATTAAAGAAAAAAGAGGAAATTTCATTGATTTTTCGAAGAAATTTCGTCTTGAAAAGCAAATAACTCTTCGAAAAAAATAGCTACGGACTTGATTCTTTTTGTTAAAGTTGCTCCAAGGCCTCTGCTTTTCGGCACCATAAGCAGTTTTTCGGTGACATTATTTTTGGTTGAGGAAATCGGGTGCGCGGCAACATGGGAAAACACGGCAAAATTTTATGTTTTGAGGGGTTGTTGTGGATATCAGAACTTGGGCTAACCCTAACCCTGAGCCCAAGAAAGGGGTGTAGAGCCTTTGGAATGAAGTAAACCTTCCCTAAGAGTAGGAAAGAAAATAAGAAAATATTTTTGGGGGAGAAAAAAAAAATTCTTTTTCCAATTCTTAGGTCAGGCAGGGTAGGCGAATGTTCTCTAGGCTCTTGTCTTTGGGCTGGTTGAAAATTTTTTGTGAACATAAAAAAGTGAACTGAGCAGGGAAAATAGGGAACCCTTCTAGCCAGCAGCTCGCTCCCGTTTAAAAAATACAGTCATAATAGACAAAAATTGGATTTGCTCTAGGGTTAGGGTTAGGGTTAGGGTTAGGGTTAGGGTTAGGGTTAGGGTTAGGGTTAGGGTTAGGGTTTATGTCCAAGCTTTGAAATTTTTTCTATTCTTTTCTACCCCTTACTTATTCAATCTACCAATCTACCAAGCACACATAAAATTCCGAACCCTAACCCTAACCCTAGTTCCCACCCATCCTCCTTGGGGACGTGATTACCCATCCCATTTCAAATCTGACTACCCCTCCCCCTCCCCCTGCAAAGGAAACCACAAGTCTTTATCATTCCTTTCCAACCTGGTTGAGAACCCTTTCCATCCTCTTTATCGCTTCTCGGCCTAATGGCTAAGATCAAGTGTAGTATCTGTTCTTATCAGTTTAATATCTGATACGCCTTCCATAGTGTTGGCTCATATATTAATCTGATTTTTGGCTTCGGGTCAAGGGAGCGAGGTTTACCTCACCCTGACCACGGGTTGCCTCGGCGTTGCACTACAGTCGAGCGCGGCCCATTTTTATAAAAATTGAAATCACTACTTAAAGCTTCCTTCCCTCCATAGTCCTGGTGGTTATGTCTTCATGCGCGAGCGATGCGTGCGCATTTTGTTATTTGACCCGGCCGGATGAGCCCCCTATCCTTCATTCCTTCCCTCCGCGCTAGCTAGCTATCATCTCTTCCTTCCTTGGATGCAATTTGCATTTCTGATTTCTTTAGACCACAAGGAAAGTTATACCAGGGGACACCTAGGCTGAAACGAATCGCATTCAAACTCATACTTACCTGACGGGGAAGTAAAGCCTGATCAAGGAGGGGTTTCTTCCAGAGTGAGGCCCTCGCATTGCACTTCGCTTGGGCTGACCTCTGCGATTGCTACAAGTGTAGTAACTCGACCGTACAATTTCTGGTAGTGGGGGCCTGCGTCCGCGCTCGCCCCCTTCTCTTAAAAAAAAAATGAATCAAAAAAAAATTCTCCACTGATGGGGCTCGAACTCAGGTCTTGTCTGTTCGACCCCTTGCCCTGCCTTGCCCCACCCATCAAAAATTATTTTCCCCATCTCGCCTCGAACTCAGAAGTGATGATTAGTAGACCCCTCCCATGAAAGTTTTAGACCCCAGAAAGAAAAGAAATCATGAAAAGCCTACGACACCGGGAGTTCCCAGGCGGTCCCCCATCCAAGTACTATCCCGGCCCGACGATGCTTAACTTCCGTGATCGGACGAGAACGGGTGTTTTCATCGTGGTATGGACGTAGACATTAGAAAGGGCATCTCTGGGGGTCTGATCACTTGCAAGGGATAGGATGACAGTAGAGAGTATAACTTTCTCTAGGGTTATATTTTGAAGCTAGGGTTGGGGTTAGGGTTGTGTTTGAAACCAGAGGTTCAAAAAATAGACAAGTACGGTTTGTTTTTTAAGAGATTTGTGGTCTTAAAAAAGACCGTTTTTGGGGTTCCAACATCAGAGGAGAGACTTAGTTCTTCTTGGCTGATTCTTTGTTCTTCTTGGGAAGCAAGAGAGCGTTGATGTTTGGCAAGACACCACCATTAGCAATGGTGACTCCACTCAAGAGCTTGTTCAATTCTTCGTCGTTTCGGACGGCCAATTGGAGATGTCTTGGAATGATTCTTTGTTTCTTGTTGTCACGGGCAGCGTTACCAGCCAACTCCAAGATTTCAGCAGACAAGTATTCCAAAACAGCAGCCAAGTAAACTGGAGCTCCGGATCCAATTCGAGAAGCATAGTGTCCTTTTCTCAAGAATCGGTGGACTCTGCCAACTGGAAATTGTAATCCAGCTCTGAATGATCTGGTCTTTGACTTTGTCTTGGCTTTTCCTCCTTTTCCACGTCCAGACATGATGATTTTCGATAAAGTATTCACGTACGAAGAGACACTTTCGAAGCAAAAATTGTAGTTGAATTACTTCCCACAGAAAAAGCTTATTTTTTTACGTTCAGAAAAAGGGATATAAACGCTGTTTTCTAAACCAATCAGATTGCGCCATTTAACAATAGTGAAACCGGCTCGACCAATCACAGCGCGTAATCGCATTTTTGGATTCCGTAGAATCCCTTTTTTTTATTGAAATGTTTTTTATTTTGATTTGTCTCAAAACACTGATTAGCATTTTCGCAAAGCAGTAGTTCTACGCAAAATTCATCATGTCTGACGCACCAGCAAAAGGAGGAAAACAAGCCCCAAAAGTGGCCAAGAAAGGAGAGAAGAGAGCTGGAAAGAAAGGAGGCAAGATCGGAGGAACTGGCGAGAAGAAACGCAAGAGAAAGAGACGTGAATCTTACACCATCTACATCTACAACGTCTTGAAACAAGTCCACCCCGATGTTGGAGCTTCATCCAAAGCCATGAGCATCATGAACTCTTTCGTCAACGATATCTTCGAGAGAATCGCATCCGAAGCTTCACGCTTGGCTCTTCAAAACAAGAAATCCACCATCTCATCTCGTGAGATCCAAACTGCTGTTCGTCTCTTGCTTCCAGGAGAGTTGGCCAAGCACGCCGTCTCAGAAGGAACCAAAGCCGTCACCAAATACACCAGCAGCAAATAGATTACCCTTGTTGGAACCCCAAAACGGTCTTTTTTAAGACCACAAATCTCTTAAAAAACAACCTATACTTGTCTATATTTTTACATCCCTGCCTGAGTTTGTGAGTTTGAGTTTGAAAATTTTCATGAAAAAAATCTAACGTCAAATATTGTGGACTACAAATTCATGAGAAATTTCTCTGACTATTGAAAAGTTATGAAGAAAATTCTGTTTAACGTCAAATAATTTTCGAAAAGTTTTTGAATAACGTCAGATAATTTTTCTGAGAAAAAAATTGTTATGTTATGGCTAGGGAAATTTCAATTCTTAGATTTTTGGAAGGGTTATAATTTTTTTGTTTGGAGGGGTAGATAGGGAAAGGGTCTTGAGATATACAAAGTAAGATTTGTTTTTTGTGAGATGTGTGGCTATAAAAATAGCCGTTTTGTTGAGTCCAAGTCAAACTTCTTAACCTCCGAATCCGTAGAGAGTACGTCCTTGTCGTTTCAAGGCGTAGACGACGTCCATGGCGGTGACAGTCTTCCTTTTGGCGTGCTCGGTGTAAGTGACAGCATCACGGATGACATTTTCCAAGAAAACTTTCAAGACACCACGGGTCTCTTCGTAGATCAAACCAGAGATACGTTTGACACCACCTCGACGAGCAAGACGACGGATGGCTGGTTTGGTGATACCTTGGATGTTGTCACGTAAGATCTTTCTGTGACGTTTGGCACCTCCTTTGCCCAATCCTTTTCCTCCTTTTCCTCTACCAGTCATTATTGCGATGTACGTTCAGTAAGCTGAATACAGAAACTGTTTGAATTTGCACTTCCAAAATTCTATTTTCTACCAAATCAGAAAATTTCGAAGTACGGATGTATGTGGAAACACCTATTTCGACCAATCAGAATCGAGATTACTCAAATCAAAAAAACAAAGTTGCAAAAAAGTTTGAAGTTTGGCGGTTTTTCGCGAATATCTCAGAAACTACAAAAGCTATCAAAAAGATCTTTGGCAGAAAGATTTCAGGGCAGATGAGACGTCTTTTAAAGAAAAAATCATGAAAAAAGATTCAAAATTGGCTGAGATATAAGCTTTTTCCCGTCGCCAACAAACACGGATTTTGTTGATTTTCAAAAAGGGATATAAACGCTGTTTTTTAAACCAATCAGATTTCACTTTCATCGACCAATCAGATTACGCGATTTCGATGTAAACATTCTGAAAACCGGGAAGCCTTTAAAAAAATTCATTCAAATTTGATTTTTGCTAGAGAATTCAAGCAAATCAAGCACTTCTACTAGAAAAATGGCTAGAACAAAGCAAACTGCTCGTAAATCAACTGGAGGCAAAGCCCCACGAAAACAATTGGCTACTAAAGCTGCAAGAAAGAGTGCACCAGCCACCGGTGGAGTCAAGAAACCACACAGATACAGACCAGGAACCGTCGCTCTCCGTGAGATCAGAAGATACCAAAAATCCACTGAATTGCTCATCCGAAAGTTACCTTTCCAACGTTTGGTCCGTGAAATCGCTCAAGACTTCAAGACTGACTTGCGTTTCCAAAGCTCCGCCGTCTCTGCTCTCCAAGAAGCATCTGAAGCTTACCTCGTCGGACTCTTCGAAGACACCAACTTGTGTGCCATCCATGCTAAACGTGTCACCATCATGCCAAAAGACATCCAATTGGCCCGAAGAATCCGTGGAGAACGTGCTTAGATCTTTCCTGATTGTGGACCAAAAAACGGCTATTTTTATAGCCACACATCTCCTAAAAAACAAATCTTACTGTGTATATCATGAATCCCCCAAATATGACATAACTCCCCTCCCTGAGACTCAAAAAAAATCCCAGAAAAAGTCAAATGAATAGGCCTCTGAGTAGGATTCAAAAATTATAGCAAAATTAGAAATCCCAAAGTAGGCAACAATAGCTATGGCCTTGTAAAAAAAATTTTAAAAGTTCGAGAATTTTTTTTGGGAAATTTTTCTATCTAGGGTTAGGGTTGAAGGGAATATAGTCAAGTATAAATTGTTTTTTAAAAGATTTGTGGCTATAAAAATAGCCGTTTTGAAGTTCCAAAGCAAGTAGGGTGCAATTTATTTCTTGGTTGTCCTCTTCTTTGGGGTTTTCTTGGCTGGTTTCTTTGCTGCTGGCTTCTTGGCTGCAGGTTTCTTGGTGGCTTTCTTGGCTGCTGGTTTTTTAGCAGCAGAAGCTGGCTTCTTTTTGGCAGCGGTCTTCTTCTTGGGTGTAGATTTGGCTTTCTTGGCAGCAGGCTTCTTCTTTGGGGTGGTTTTCTTGGTGGTCTTTTTAGCAGCTGGTTTCTTAGCGGCGGGCTTCTTCTTGGGAGCAGCCTTCTTCTTTGGTTCGGTCTTCTTTACAACTTTGAAAGATCCTGATGCACCGGTTCCTTTGGGTTGAGACAAGACACCGCTGATAACACCTCTCTTGAGAGCCATCTTGAGGTGGACAGAAGCATTGTCTCCGACTTTGTAGTTGGCTTGGATGTACTTGAGGATGGCTTGTCTTGAAGATCCACTTCTTTCTTTCAAAGCGACGATTGCAGCAGACACCATGTCGATGTATTTGGGATGCTCAGCTGGCTTTTTTGGTGCAGCTTTCTTCTTTTGTGCTTCAGACATGATTGCAATGAATTTCAAGTTTGAACGTAAAAAATTTCAGTAGTTCAGACACTTCTAACTTTTTCGTAGACTGATTCTCGATTTTCAGTTTTTTTCTATTAGAATGGAATTTTTTCCGATTTCGGACGCGAAAGTAAGCAATTTTCAAAAATGCATTTATATCCCTTTTTATAAATCGTGTTTGTTGGTGACGGGCAAAGTGCAAAATAAGAGCCTTCCCGAAAAGGTATAACAAAATGAAAAACTGCTCTGGACGGGGAAATAGTTAGGCTAGGTTGGGTGAAAATTTGAAAGCAATCGGTCGAGTAGAAAAAAAGTTATTAAAGAAAAAAGAGGAAATTTCATTGATTTTTCGAAGAAATTTCGTCTTGAAAAGCAAATAACTCTTCGAAAAAAATAGCTACGGACTTGATTCTTTTTGTTAAAGTTGCTCCAAGGCCTCTGCTTTTCGGCACCATAAGCAGTTTTTCGGTGACATTATTTTTGGTTGAGGAAATCGGGTGCGCGGCAACATGGGAAAACACGGCAAAATTTTATGTTTTGAGGGGTTGTTGTGGATATCAGAACTTGGGCTAACCCTAACCCTGAGCCCAAGAAAGGGGTGTAGAGCCTTTGGAATGAAGTAAACCTTCCCTAAGAGTAGGAAAGAAAATAAGAAAATATTTTTGGGGGAGAAAAAAAAAATTCTTTTTCCAATTCTTAGGTCAGGCAGGGTAGGCGAATGTTCTCTAGGCTCTTGTCTTTGGGCTGGTTGAAAATTTTTTGTGAACATAAAAAGTGAACTGAGCAGGGAAAATAGGGAACCCTTCTAGCCAGCAGCTCGCTCCCGTTTAAAAAATACAGTCATAATAGACAAAAATTGGATTTGCTCTAGGGTTAGGGTTAGGGTTAGGGTTAGGGTTAGGGTTAGGGTTAGGGTTAGGGTTAGGGTTAGGGTTTATGTCCAAGCTTTGAAATTTTTTCTATTCTTTTCTACCCCTTACTTATTCAATCTACCAATCTACCAAGCACACATAAAATTCCGAACCCTAACCCTAACCCTAGTTCCCACCCATCCTCCTTGGGGACGTGATTACCCATCCCATTTCAAATCTGACTACCCCTCCCCCTCCCCCTGCAAAGGAAACCACAAGTCTTTATCATTCCTTCCCAACCTGGTTGAGAACCCTTTCCATCCTCTTTATCGCTTCTCGGCCTAATGGCTAAGATCAAGTGTAGTATCTGTTCTTATCAGTTTAATATCTGATACGCCTTCCATAGTGTTGGCTCATATATTAATCTGATTTTTGGCTTCGGGTCAAGGGAGCGAGGTTTACCTCACCCTGACCACGGGTTGCCTCGGCGTTGCACTACAGTCGAGCGCGGCCCATTTTTATAAAAATTGAAATCACTACTTAAAGCTTCCTTCCCTCCATAGTCCTGGTGGTTATGTCTTCATGCGCGAGCGATGCGTGCGCATTTTGTTATTTGACCCGGCCGGATGAGCCCCCTATCCTTCATTCCTTCCCTCCGCGCTAGCTAGCTATCATCTCTTCCTTCCTTGGATGCAATTTGCATTTCTGATTTCTTTAGACCACAAGGAAAGTTATACCAGGGGACACCTAGGCTGAAACGAATCGCATTCAAACTCATACTTACCTGACGGGGAAGTAAAGCCTGATCAAGGAGGGGTTTCTTCCAGAGTGAGGCCCTCGCATTGCACTTCGCTTGGGCTGACCTCTGCGATTGCTACAAGTGTAGTAACTCGACCGTACAATTTCTGGTAGTGGGGGCCTGCGTCCGCGCTCGCCCCCTTCTCTTAAAAAAAAATGAATCAAAAAAAAATTCTCCACTGATGGGGCTCGAACTCAGGTCTTGTCTGTTCGACCCCTTGCCCTGCCTTGCCCCACCCATCAAAAATTATTTTCCCCATCTCGCCTCGAACTCAGAAGTGATGATTAGTAGACCCCTCCCATGAAAGTTTTAGACCCCAGAAAGAAAAGAAATCATGAAAAGCCTACGACACCGGGAGTTCCCAGGCGGTCCCCCATCCAAGTACTATCCCGGCCCGACGATGCTTAACTTCCGTGATCGGACGAGAACGGGTGTTTTCATCGTGGTATGGACGTAGACATTAGAAAGGGCATCTCTGGGGGTCTGATCACTTGCAAGGGATAGGATGACAGTAGAGAGTATAACTTTCTCTAGGGTTATATTTTGAAGCTAGGGTTGGGGTTAGGGTTGTGTTTGAAACCAGAGGTTCAAAAAATAGACAAGTACGGTTTGTTTTTTAAGAGATTTGTGGTCTTAAAAAAGACCGTTTTTGGGGTTCCAACATCAGAGGAGAGACTTAGTTCTTCTTGGCTGATTCTTTGTTCTTCTTGGGAAGCAAGAGAGCGTTGATGTTTGGCAAGACACCACCATTAGCAATGGTGACTCCACTCAAGAGCTTGTTCAATTCTTCGTCGTTTCGGACGGCCAATTGGAGATGTCTTGGAATGATTCTTTGTTTCTTGTTGTCACGGGCAGCGTTACCAGCCAACTCCAAGATTTCAGCAGACAAGTATTCCAAAACAGCAGCCAAGTAAACTGGAGCTCCGGATCCAATTCGAGAAGCATAGTGTCCTTTTCTCAAGAATCGGTGGACTCTGCCAACTGGAAATTGTAATCCAGCTCTGAATGATCTGGTCTTTGACTTTGTCTTGGCTTTTCCTCCTTTTCCACGTCCAGACATGATGATTTTCGATAAAGTATTCACGTACGAAGAGACACTTTCGAAGCAAAAATTGTAGTTGAATTACTTCCCACAGAAAAAGCTTATTTTTTTACGTTCAGAAAAAGGGATATAAACGCTGTTTTCTAAACCAATCAGATTGCGCCATTTAACAATAGTGAAACCGGCTCGACCAATCACAGCGCGTAATCGCATTTTTGGATTCCGTAGAATCCCTTTTTTTTATTGAAATGTTTTTTATTTTGATTTGTCTCAAAACACTGATTAGCATTTTTGCAAAGCAGTAGTTCTACGCAAAATTCATCATGTCTGACGCACCAGCAAAAGGAGGAAAACAAGCCCCAAAAGTGGCCAAGAAAGGAGAGAAGAGAGCTGGAAAGAAAGGAGGCAAGATCGGAGGAACTGGCGAGAAGAAACGCAAGAGAAAGAGACGTGAATCTTACACCATCTACATCTACAACGTCTTGAAACAAGTCCACCCCGATGTTGGAGCTTCATCCAAAGCCATGAGCATCATGAACTCTTTCGTCAACGATATCTTCGAGAGAATCGCATCCGAAGCTTCACGATTGGCTCTTCAAAACAAGAAATCCACCATCTCATCTCGTGAGATCCAAACTGCTGTTCGTCTCTTGCTTCCAGGAGAGTTGGCCAAGCACGCCGTCTCAGAAGGAACCAAAGCCGTCACCAAATACACCAGCAGCAAATAGATTTCCCTTGTTGGAACCCCAAAACGGTCTTTTTTAAGACCACAAATCTTTTAAAAAACAACCTATACTTGTCTATAATTTTTCTCCCTGCCTGAGTTTGTGAGTTTGAGTTTGAAAATTTTCATGAAAAAAATCTAACGTCAAATATTGTGGACTACAAATTCATGAGAAATTTCTCTGACTATTGAAAAGTCATGAAGAAAATTCTGTTTAACGTCAAATAATTTTCGAAAAGTTTTTGAATAACGTCAGATAATTTTCTGAGAAAAAAATTTTATGTTATGGCTAGGAAAATTTCAATTCTAAGATTTTTGGAAGGGTTATAATTTTTTTGTTTGGAGGGGTAGATAGGGAAAGGGTCTTGAGATATACAAAGTAAGATTTGTTTTTTGTGAGATGTGTGGCTATAAAAATAGCCGTTTTGTTGAGTCCAAGTCAAACTTCTTAACCTCCGAATCCGTAGAGAGTACGTCCTTGTCGTTTCAAGGCGTAGACGACGTCCATGGCGGTGACAGTCTTCCTTTTGGCGTGCTCGGTGTAAGTGACAGCATCACGGATGACATTTTCCAAGAAAACTTTCAAGACACCACGGGTCTCTTCGTAGATCAAACCAGAGATACGTTTGACACCACCTCGACGAGCAAGACGACGGATGGCTGGTTTGGTGATACCTTGGATGTTGTCACGTAAGATCTTTCTGTGACGTTTGGCACCTCCTTTGCCCAATCCTTTTCCTCCTTTTCCTCTACCAGTCATTATTGCGATGTACGTTCAGTAAGCTGAATACAGAAACTGTTTGAATTTGCACTTCCAAAATTCTATTTTCTACCAAATCAGAAAATTTCGAAGTACGGATGTATGTGGAAACACCTATTTCGACCAATCAGAATCGAGATTACTCAAATCAAAAAAACAAAGTTGCAAAAAAGTTTGAAGTTTGGCGGTTTTTCGCGAATATCTCAGAAACTACAAAAGCTATCAAAAAGATCTTTGGCAGAAAGATTTCAGGGCAGATGAGACGTCTTTTAAAGAAAAAATCATGAAAAAAGATTTAAAATTGGCTGAGATATAAGCTTTTTCCCGTCGCCAACAAACACGGATTTTGTTGATTTTCAAAAAGGGATATAAACGCTGTTTTTTAAACCAATCAGATTTCACTTTCATCGACCAATCAGATTACGCGATTTCGATGTAAACATTCTGAAAACCGGGAAGCCTTTAAAAAAATTCATTCAAATTTGATTTTTGCTAGAGAATTCAAGCAAATCAAGCACTTCTACTAGAAAAATGGCTAGAACAAGCAAACTGCTCGTAAATCAACTGGAGGCAAAGCCCCACGAAAACAATTGGCTACCAAAGCTGCAAGAAAGAGTGCACCAGCCACCGGTGGAGTCAAGAAACCACACAGATACAGACCAGGAACCGTCGCTCTCCGTGAGATCAGAAGATACCAAAAATCCACTGAATTGCTCATCCGAAAGTTACCTTTCCAACGTTTGGTCCGTGAAATCGCTCAAGACTTCAAGACTGACTTGCGTTTCCAAAGCTCCGCCGTCTCTGCTCTCCAAGAAGCATCTGAAGCTTACCTCGTCGGACTCTTCGAAGACACCAACTTGTGTGCCATCCATGCTAAACGTGTCACCATCATGCCAAAAGACATCCAATTGGCCCGAAGAATCCGTGGAGAACGTGCTTAGATCTTTCCTGATTGTGGACCAAAAAACGGCTATTTTTATAGCCACACATCTCCTAAAAAACAAATCTTACTGTGTATATCATGAATCCCCCAAATATGACATAACTCCCCTCCCTGAGACTCAAAAAAAATCCCAGAAAATTCAAATGAATAGGCCTCTGAGTAGGATGGAAAAATTATAGCAAAATTAGAAATCCCAAAGTAGGCAACAATAGCTATGGCCTTGTAAAAAAAATTTAAAAGTTCGAGAATTTTTTTTGGGAAATTTTTCTATCTAGGGTTAGGGTTGAAGGGAATATAGTCAAGTATAAATTGTTTTTTAAAAGATTTGTGGCTATAAAAATAGCCGTTTTGAAGTTCCAAAGCAAGTAGGGTGCAATTTATTTCTTGGTTGTCCTCTTCTTTGGGGTTTTCTTGGCTGGTTTCTTTGCTGCTGGCTTCTTGGCTGCAGGTTTCTTGGTGGCTTTCTTGGCTGCTGGTTTTTTAGCAGCAGAAGCTGGCTTCTTTTTGGCAGCGGTCTTCTTCTTGGGTGTAGATTTGGCTTTCTTGGCAGCAGGCTTCTTCTTTGGGGTGGTTTTCTTGGTGGTCTTTTTAGCAGCTGGTTTCTTAGCGGCGGGCTTCTTCTTGGGAGCAGCCTTCTTCTTTGGCTCGGTCTTCTTTACAACTTTGAAAGATCCTGATGCACCGGTTCCTTTGGGTTGAGACAAGACACCGCTGATAACACCTCTCTTCAGAGCCATCTTGAGGTGGACAGAAGCATTGTCTCCGACTTTGTAGTTGGCTTGGATGTACTTGAGGATGGCTTGTCTTGAAGATCCACTTCTTTCTTTCAAAGCGACGATTGCAGCAGACACCATGTCGATGTATTTTGGGATGCTCAGCTGGCTTTTTTGGTGCAGCTTTCTTCTTTTGTGCTTCAGACATGATTGCAATGAATTTCAAGTTTGAACGTAAAAAATTTCAGTAGTTCAGACACTTCTAACTTTTTCGTAGACTGATTCTCGATTTTCAGTTTTTTTCTATTAGAATGGAATTTTTTCCGATTTCGGACGCGAAAGTAAGCAATTTTCAAAAATGCATTTATATCCCTTTTTATAAATCGTGTTTGTTGGTGACGGGCAAAGTGTAAAATAAGGGCTTTCCCGAAAAGGTATAACAAAATAAAAAACTGTTCTGGACGGGGAAATAGTTAGGCTAGGTTGGGTGAAAATTTGAAAGCAATCGGTCGAGTAGAAAAAAAGTTATTAAAGAAAAAAGAGGAAATTTCATTGATTTTTCGAAGAAATTTCGTCTTGAAAAGCAAATAACTCTGCGAAAAAAATAGCTACGGACTTGATTCTTTTTGTTAAAGTTGCTCCAAGGCCTCTGCTTTTCGGCACCATAAGCAGTTTTTCGGTGACATTATTTTTGGTTGAGGAAATCGGGTGCGCGGCAACATGGGAAAACACGGCAAAATTTTATGTTTTGAGGGGTTGTTGTGGATGTCAGAACTTGGGCTAACACTAACCCTGAGCCCAAGAAAGGGGTGTGGAGCCTTTGGAATGAAGTAAACCTTCCCTAAGAGTAGGAAAGAAAATAAGAAAATATTTTTGGGAGAGAAAAAAAAATTTTTTTCCAATTCTTAGGTCAGGCAGGGTAGGCGAATGTTCTCTAGGCTCTTGTCTTTGGGCTGGTTGAAAATTTTTTGTGAACATAAAAAGTGAACTGAGCAGGGAAAATAGGGAACCCTTCTAGCCAGCAACTCGCTCCCGTTTGAAAAATAAAGTCAAAATAGACAAAAATTGGATTAGCTTAGGGTTAGGGTTAGGGTTAGGGTTAGGGTTAGGGTTAGGGTTAGGGTTAGGGTTAGGGTTAGGGTTTATGTCCAAGCTTTGAAATTTTTTCTATTCTATTCTTTTCTGATTGTTTCCCATTACTTGATTCATATCTACCCGGCCAATCTACCTACCAAGCACACATAAAATTCCGAACCCGAACCCTAACCCTAACCCTAGTTCCCATCCTCCCTTACTTGGGGGACGTGATTACCCATCCCATTTCAAATCTGACTACCCCCTCCCCCTCCCCCTGCAAAGGAAACCACAAGTCTTTATCATTCCTTCCCAACCTGGCTGAAACCCTGTCCATCCTCGGTATCGCTTCTCGGCCTAATGGCTAAGATCAAGTGTAGTATCTGTTCTTATCAGTTTAATATCTGATACGCCTTCCATAGTGTTGGCTCATATATTAATCTGATTTTTGGCTTCGGGTCAAGGGAGCGAGGTTTACCTCACCCTGACCACGGGTTGCCTCGGCGTTGCACTACAGTCGAGCGCGGCCCATTTTTATAAAAATTGAATTCACTACTTAAAGTTTCCTTCCCTCCATAGTCCTGGTGGTTATGTCTTCATGCGCGAGCGATGCGTGCGCATTTTGTTATTTGACCCGGCCGGATGAGCCCCCTATCCTTCATCCTTCCCTCCGCGCTGCTAGCTATCATCCTTCCTTGGATGCAATTTGCATTTCTGATTTCTTTAGACCACAAGGAAAGTTATACCAAGGGACACCTAGGCTGAAACGAATCGCATTCAAACTCATACTTACCTGACGGGGAAGTAAAGCCTGATCAAGGAGGGGTTTCTTCCAGAGTGAGGCCCTCGCATTGCACTTCGCTTGGGCTGACCTCTGCGATTGCTACAAGTGTAGTAACTCGACCGTACAATTTCTGGTAGTGGGGGCCTGCGTCCGCGCTCGCCCCCTTCTTTAAAAAAAATTGAATAAAAAAAAATTTCTTCACTGATGGGGCTCGAACTCAGGTCTTGTCTGTTCGACCCCTTGCCCTGCCTTCTTGCCCCACCCATCAAAAAATTATTTATCCCTCCTCGCCTCGAACTCAGAAGTGATGATTAGACCCCTCCCATGAAAGTATTAGACCCCTCCATGAAAGATAGACCCCAGATAGAAAAGAAATCATGAAAAGCCTACGACACCGGGAGTTCCCAGGCGGTCCCCCATCCAAGTACTATCCCGGCCCGACGATGCTTAACTTCCGTGATCGGACGAGAACGGGTGTTTTCATCGTGGTATGGACGTAGACATTAGGTAGGGTTTCTTTGGGGGTCTGATCACTTGCAAGGGGATAGGATGACAGTAGAGAGTATAGGTTAATTTTGAAGCTAGGGCTAGGGTTAGGGTTAGGGTTGTGTTTGAAACCAGAGGTTCAAAAAAATATAGACAAGTATGGTTTGTTTTTTAAGAGATTTGTGGTCTTAAAAAAGACCGTTTTTGGGGTTCCAACATCAGAGGAGAGACTTAGTTCTTCTTGGCTGATTCTTTGTTCTTCTTGGGAAGCAAGAGAGCGTTGATGTTTGGCAAGACACCACCATTGGCAATGGTGACTCCACTCAAGAGCTTGTTCAATTCTTCGTCGTTTCGGACGGCCAATTGGAGATGTCTTGGGATGATTCTTTGTTTCTTGTTGTCACGGGCAGCGTT
This sequence comes from Clytia hemisphaerica, assembly GCF_902728285.1. NCBI lineage: Eukaryota > Metazoa > Cnidaria > Hydrozoa > Leptothecata > Clytiidae > Clytia > Clytia hemisphaerica. Next base: position 185,120 of record NW_027103533.1, read on the forward strand.
ACCAGCCAACTCCAAGATTTCAGCAGACAAGTATTCCAAAACAGCAGCCAAGTAAACTGGAGCTCCGGATCCAATTCGAGAAGCATAGTGTCCTTTTCTCAAGAATCGGTGGACTCTGCCAACTGGAAATTGTAATCCAGCTCTGAATGATCTGGTCTTTGACTTTGTCTTGGCTTTTCCTCCTTTTCCACGTCCAGACATGATGATTTTCGATAAAGTATTCACGTACGAAGAGACACTTTCGAAGCAAAAATTGTAGTTGAATTACTTCCCACAGAAAAAGCTTATTTTTTTACGTTCAGAAAAAGGGATATAAACGCTTTTTCTAAACCAATCAGATTGCGCCATTAACAATAGTGAAACCGGCTCGACCAATCACAGCGCGTAATCGCATTTTTGGATTCCGTAGAATCCCTTTTTTTTATTGAAATGTTTTTTATTTTGATTTGTCTCAAAACACTGATTAGCATTTTTGCAAAGCAGTAGTTCTACGCAAAATTCATCATGTCTGACGCACCACAAAGGAGGAAAACAAGCCCCAAAAGTGGCCAAGAAAGGAGAGAAGAGAGCTGGAAAGAAAGGAGGCAAGATCGGAGGAACTGGCGAGAAGAAACGCAAGAGAAAGAGACGTGAATCTTACACCATCTACATCTACAACGTCTTGAAACAAGTCCACCCCGATGTTGGAGCTTCATCCAAAGCCATGAGCATCATGAACTCTTTCGTCAACGATATCTTCGAGAGAATCGCATCCGAAGCTTCACGATTGGCTCTTCAAAACAAGAAATCCACCATCTCATCTCGTGAGATCCAAACTGCTGTTCGTCTCTTGCTTCCAGGAGAGTTGGCCAAGCACGCCGTCTCAGAAGGAACCAAAGCCGTCACCAAATACACCAGCAGCAAATAGATTTCTCCCCTTGTTGGAACCCCAAAACGGTCTTTTTTAAGACCACAAATCTTTTAAAAAACAACCTATACTTGTCTATAATTTTGTCTCCTTCCTGCCGCCTGCCTGAGTTTGAGTTTGAAAATTTTCATTAAAATAGTTTAACGTCAAATAATTTCTTTCTGAGGAAAGATTGAACCTATTTTGGCTTGAAAAAATCTAACGTCAAATATTGTAGACTACAAATCCATGAGAAATTTCTCTGACTATTGAAAAGTCATGAAGAAAATTCTGTTTAACGTCAAATAATTTTCGAAAAATGCAAGTCTTTGAACAACGTCAGATAATTTTTCTAAGAAAGAATCCCTTGTGTTATGGCTAGGAAAATTTCAATTCTAAGATTTTTGGAAGGGTTATAATTTTTTGTTTGGAGGGGTAGATAGGGAAAGGGTCAGGGTATGCTATGAATTAAAATTCAAAGCTTGAGATATACAAAGTAAGATTTGTTTTTTATGAGATGTGTGGCTATAAAAATAGCCGTTTTGTTGAGTCCAAGTCAAACTTCTTAACCTCCGAATCCGTAGAGAGTACGTCCTTGTCGTTTCAAGGCGTAGACGACGTCCATGGCGGTGACAGTCTTCCTTTTGGCGTGCTCGGTGTAAGTGACAGCATCACGGATGACATTTTCCAAGAAAACTTTCAAGACACCACGGGTCTCTTCGTAGATCAAACCAGAGATACGTTTGACACCACCTCGACGAGCAAGACGACGGATGGCTGGTTTGGTGATACCTTGGATGTTGTCACGTAAGATCTTTCTGTGACGTTTGGCACCTCCTTTGCCCAATCCTTTTCCTCCTTTTCCTCTACCAGTCATTATTGCGATGTACGTTCAGTAAGCTGAATACAGAAACTGTTTGAATTTGCACTTCCAAAATTCTATTTTCTACCAAGTCAGAAAATTTCGAAGTACGGATGTATGTGGAAACACCTATTTCGACCAATCAGAATCGAGATTACTCAAATCAAAAAAAACAAAGTTGCAAAAAAGTTTGAAGTTTGGCGGTTTTTCGCGAATATCTCAGAAACTACAAAAGCTATCAAAAAGATCTTTGGCAGAAAGATTTCAGGGCAGATGAGACGTCTTTTAAAGAAAAAATCATGAAAAAAGATTTAAAATTGGCTGAGATATAAGCTTTTTCCCGTCGCCAACAAACACGGATTTTGTTGATTTTCAAAAAGGGATATAAACGCTGTTTTTTAAACCAATCAGATTTCACTTTCATCGACCAATCAGATTACGCGATTTCGATGTAAACATTCTGAAAACCGGGAAGCCTTTAAAAAAATTCATTCAAATTTGATTTTTGCTAGAGAATTCAAGCAAATCAAGCACTTCTACTAGAAAAATGGCTAGAACTAAGCAAACTGCTCGTAAATCAACTGGAGGCAAAGCCCCACGAAAACAATTGGCTACCAAAGCTGCAAGAAAGAGTGCACCAGCCACCGGTGGAGTCAAGAAACCACACAGATACAGACCAGGAACCGTCGCTCTCCGTGAGATCAGAAGATACCAAAAATCCACTGAATTGCTCATCCGAAAGTTACCTTTCCAACGTTTGGTCCGTGAAATCGCTCAAGACTTCAAGACTGACTTGCGTTTCCAAAGCTCCGCCGTCTCTGCTCTCCAAGAAGCATCTGAAGCCTACCTCGTCGGACTCTTCGAAGACACCAACTTGTGTGCCATCCATGCTAAACGTGTCACCATCATGCCAAAAGACATCCAATTGGCCCGAAGAATCCGTGGAGAACGTGCTTAGATCTTTCCTGATTGTGGACCAAAAAACGGCTATTTTTATAGCCACACATCTCCTAAAAAACAAATCTTACTGTGTATATCATGAATCCCCCAAATATGACATAACTCCCTCCCTGAGACTCAAAAAAAATCCCAGAAAATTCAAATGAATAGGCCTCTGAGTAGGATGGAAAAATTCAAAAATTATAGCAAAATTAGAAATCCCAAAGTAGGCAATAACATGGCCTTGCCTTGTAAAAAAAAATTAAAAGTTCGAGAATTTTTTTTGGGAAATTTTTCTATCTAGGGTTAGGGTTGAAGGGATATAGTCAAGTATAAATTGTTTTTTAAAAGATTTGTGGCTATAAAAATAGCCGTTTTGAAGTTCCAAAGCAAGTAGGGTGCAATTTATTTCTTGGTTGTCCTCTTCTTTGGGGTTTTCTTGGCTGGTTTCTTTGCTGCTGGCTTCTTGGCTGCAGGTTTCTTGGTGGCTTTCTTGGCTGCTGGTTTTTTAGCAGCAGAAGCTGGCTTCTTTTTGGCAGCGGTCTTCTTCTTGGGTGTAGATTTGGCTTTCTTGGCAGCAGGCTTCTTCTTTGGGGTGGTTTTCTTGGTGGTCTTTTTAGCAGCTGGTTTCTTAGCGGCGGGCTCTTCTTGGGAGCAGCCTTCTTCTTTGGCTCGGTCTTCTTTACAACTTTGAAAGATCCTGATGCACCGGTTCCTTTGGGTTGAGACAAGACACCGCTGATAACACCTCTCTTCAGAGCCATCTTGAGGTGGACAGAAGCATTGTCTCCGACTTTGTAGTTGGCTTGGATGTACTTGAGGATGGCTTGTCTTGAGATCCACTTCTTTCTTTCAAAGCGACGATTGCAGCAGACACCATGTCGATGTATTTGGACTCAGCTGGCTTTTTTTTTAGCTTATGTTCTTTTTGTTTAAACATGATATAATTGAAATTTAATAAAAAATAGTAGTTATACAACACTTCTATTTTTCTCATCATTTAGATTTATTAGAATGAATTTTTATTTCAGAAAGAAGCGAAAGTCAATGCAGTTTGAATTTCATTTCACATTCTAACTTTTCGTAGATATATATTTCAGTTGAATGGTTTTTTCCGATTTCGGACGCGAAAGTAAGCTAAAAAATGCATTTATATCCCATAAAGTGTTGACGGGCAAAGTAAAAAGGGCTTTCCCGAAAAGGTATAACAAAATAAAAAACTGTTCTGGACGGGGAAATAGTTAGGCTAGGTTGGTGAAAATTTGAAAGCAATCGGTCGAGTAGAAAAAAAGTTATTAAAGAAAAAAGAGGAAATTTCATTGATTTTTCGAAGAAATTTCGTCTTGAAAAGCAAATAACTCTGCGAAAAAATAGCTACGGACTTGATTCTTTTTGTTAAAGTTGCTCCAAGGCCTCTGCTTTTCGGCACCATAAGCAGTTTTTCGGTGACATTATTTTTGGTTGAGGAAATCGGGTGCGCGGCAACATGGGAAAACACGGCAAAATTTATGTTTTGAGGGGTTGTTGTGGATGTCAGAACTTGGGCTAACACTAACCCTGAGCCCAAGAAAGGGTGTGGAGCCTTTGGAATGAAGTAAACCTTCCCTAAGAGTAGGAAAGAAAATGAAAATATTTTTGGGAGAGGAAAAAAAAATTTTTTCTCCAATTCTTAGGTCAGGCAGGGTAGGCGAATGTTCTCTAGGCTCTTGTTCTTGGGCTGGTTGAAAATTTTTTATGAACATGAAAAAGTGAACTGAGCAGGGAAAATAGGGAACCCTTCTAGCCAGCAACTCGCTCCCGTTTGAAAAATAAAGTCAAAATAGACAAAAATTGGTTAGGGTTAGGGTTAGGGTTGGGTTAGGGTTAGGTTAGGGTTAGGGTTGGGTTAGGTTAGGTTTAGGGTTTATGTCCAAGCTTTGAAATTTTTTCTATTCTCTTACTTACTTTTATTGATTGTTTCCCATCCATGGATCGATCCTGAGTGGATCTATATACCCCTATGGGCCGGCCAATCTACCAATCTAGGTAGAAGCACACATTAAATTCCGAACCCGAACCCTAACCCTAACCCTAGTTCCCACCCATCCTTCCTTGCTTGGGGACGTGATTACCCATCCCATTTCAAATCTGACTACCCCTCCCCCTCCCCCTGCAAAGGAAACCACAAGTCTTTATCTTTCCTTCCCAGCCTGGCTGGAAAACCAAAGCCATCCTCGGTATCGCTTCTCGGCCTAATGGCTAAGATCAAGTGTAGTATCTGTTCTTATCAGTTTAATATCTGATACGCCTTCCATAGTGTTGGCTCATATATTAATCTGATTTTTGGCTTCGGGTCAAGGGAGCGAGGTTTACCTCACCCTGACCACGGGTTGCCTCGGCGTTGCACTACAGTCGAGCGCGGCCCATTTTTATAAAAATTGAATTCACTACTTAAAGTTTCCTTCCCTCCATAGTCCTGGTGGTTATGTCTTCATGCGCGAGCGATGCGTGCGCATTTTGTTATTTGACCCGGCCGGATGAGCCCCCTATCCTTCATTCCTTCTCCGCGCTAGCTAGCTATCATCCCTTCTTGGATGCAATTTGCATTTCTGATTTCTTTAGACCACAAGGAAAGTTATACCAAGGGACACCTAGGCTGAAACGAATCGCATTCAAACTCATACTTACCTGACGGGGAAGTAAAGCCTGATCAAGGAGGGGTTTCTTCCAGAGTGAGGCCCTCGCATTGCACTTCGCTTGGGCTGACCTCTGCGATTGCTACAAGTGTAGTAACTCGACCGTACAATTTCTGGTAGTGGGGGCCTGCGTCCGCGCTCGCCCCCTTCTTTAAAAAAAAAATTGAATAAAAAAAAATTTCTTCACTGACAGGGCTCGAACTCAGTCTTGTCTTTGTCGACACCCTTGCCCTGCCTTGCCCCATCAAAAAATTATTTTCCCACCTCGCCTCGAACTCAGAAGTGATGGTTAGACCCCTCCCATGAAAGTATTAGACCCCTCCCATGAAAGTATTAGACCCCAGATAGAAAAGAAATCATGAAAAGTCTACGACACCGGGAGTTCCCAGGCGGTCCCCCATCCAAGTACTATCCCGGCCCGACGATGCTTAACTTCCGTGATCGGACGAGAACGGGTGTTTTCATCGTGGTATGGACGTAGACATTAGGTAGGGTTTCTTGGGGGTCTGATCACTTGCAAGGGATAGGATGACAGTAGAGAGTATAGGGTTCTATTTTGAAGCTAGGGCTAGGGTTAGGGTTAGGGTTGTGTTTGAAACCAGAGGTTCAAAAAATATAGACAAGTATGGTTTGTTTTTTAAGAGATTTGTGGTCTTAAAAAAGACCGTTTTTGGGGTTCCAACATCAGAGGAGAGACTTAGTTCTTCTTGGCTGATTCTTTGTTCTTCTTGGGAAGCAAGAGAGCGTTGATGTTTGGCAAGACACCACCATTGGCAATGGTGACTCCACTCAAGAGCTTGTTCAATTCTTCGTCGTTTCGGACGGCCAATTGGAGATGTCTTGGGATGATTCTTTGTTTCTTGTTGTCACGGGCAGCGTTACCAGCCAACTCCAAGATTTCAGCAGACAAGTATTCCAAAACAGCAGCCAAGTAAACTGGAGCTCCGGATCCAATTCGAGAAGCATAGTGTCCTTTTCTCAAGAATCGGTGGACTCTGCCAACTGGAAATTGTAATCCAGCTCTGAATGATCTGGTCTTTGACTTTGTCTTGGCTTTTCCTCCTTTTCCACGTCCAGACATGATGATTTTCGATAAAGTATTCACGTACGAAGAGACACTTTCGAAGCAAAAATTGTAGTTGAATTACTTCCCACAGAAAAAGCTTATTTTTTTACGTTCAGAAAAAGGGATATAAACGCTGTTTTCTAAACCAATCAGATTGCGCCATTTAACAATAGTGAAACCGGCTCGACCAATCACAGCGCGTAATCGCATTTTTGGATTCCGTAGAATCCCTTTTTTTTATTGAAATGTTTTTTATTTTGATTTGTCTCAAAACACTGATTAGCATTTTTGCAAAGCAGTAGTTCTACGCAAAATTCATCATGTCTGACGCACCAGCAAAAGGAGGAAAACAAGCCCCAAAGTGGCCAAGAAAGGAGAGAAGAGAGCTGGAAAGAAAGGAGGCAAGATTGGAGGAACTGGCGACAAGAAACGCAAGAGAAAGAGACGTGAATCTTACACCATCTACATCTACAACGTCTTGAAACAAGTCCACCCCGATGTTGGAGCTTCATCCAAAGCCATGAGCATCATGAACTCTTTCGTCAACGATATCTTCGAGAGAATCGCATCCGAAGCTTCACGATTGGCTCTTCAAAACAAGAAATCCACCATCTCATCTCGTGAGATCCAAACTGCTGTTCGTCTCTTGCTTCCAGGAGAGTTGGCCAAGCACGCCGTCTCAGAAGGAACCAAAGCCGTCACCAAATACACCAGCAGCAAATAGATTTCTCCCCTTGTTGGAACCCCAAAACGGTCTTTTTTAAGACCACAAATCTTTTAAAAAACAACCTATACTTGTCTATAATTTTGTCTCCCTTCCTGCCTGCCTGCCTGAGTTTGAGTTTGAAAATTTCATTAAAAAACGTCAAATAATTTCTTTCTGAGGAAAGGATTGAACCTATTTTTGGCTTGAAAAAATCTAACGTCAAATATTGTAGACTACAAATCCATGAGAAATTTCTCTGACTATTGAAAAGTCATGAAGAAAATTCTGTTTAACGTCAAATAATTTTCGAAAAATGCAAGTCTTTGAACGAACGTCAGATAATTTTTCTAAGAAAAGAATCCCTTGTGTTATGGTAGGAAAATTTCAATTCTAAGATTTTTGGAAGGGTTATAATTTTTTTGTTTGGAGGGGTAGATAGGGAAAGGGTCAGGGTATGCTATGAATTAAAATTCAAAGCTTGAGATATACAAAGTAAGATTTGTTTTTTATGAGATGTGTGGCTATAAAAATAGCCGTTTTGTTGAGTCCAAGTCAAACTTCTTAACCTCCGAATCCGTAGAGAGTACGTCCTTGTCGTTTCAAGGCGTAGACGACGTCCATGGCGGTGACAGTCTTCCTTTTGGCGTGCTCGGTGTAAGTGACAGCATCACGGATGACATTTTCCAAGAAAACTTTCAAGACACCACGGGTCTCTTCGTAGATCAAACCAGAGATACGTTTGACACCACCTCGACGAGCAAGACGACGGATGGCTGGTTTGGTGATACCTTGGATGTTGTCACGTAAGATCTTTCTGTGACGTTTGGCACCTCCTTTGCCCAATCCTTTTCCTCCTTTTCCTCTACCAGTCATTATTGCGATGTACGTTCAGTAAGCTGAATACAGAAACTGTTTGAATTTGCACTTCCAAAATTCTATTTTCTACCAAGTCAGAAAATTTCGAAGTACGGATGTATGTGGAAACACCTATTTCGACCAATCAGAATCGAGATTACTCAAATCAAAAAAACAAAGTTGCAAAAAAGTTTGAAGTTTGGCGGTTTTTCGCGAATATCTCAGAAACTACAAAAGCTATCAAAAAGATCTTTGGCAGAAAGATTTCAGGGCAGATGAGACGTCTTTTAAAGAAAAAATCATGAAAAAAGATTTAAAATTGGCTGAGATATAAGCTTTTTCCCGTCGCCAACAAACACGGATTTTGTTGATTTTCAAAAAGGGATATAAACGCTGTTTTTTAAACCAATCAGATTTCACTTTCATCGACCAATCAGATTACGCGATTTCGATGTAAACATCTGAAAACCGGGAAGCCTTTAAAAAAATTCATTCAAATTTGATTTTTGCTAGAGAATTCAAGCAAATCAAGCACTTCTACTAGAAAAATGGCTAGAACTAAGCAAACTGCTCGTAAATCAACTGGAGGCAAAGCCCCACGAAAACAATTGGCTACCAAAGCTGCAAGAAAGAGTGCACCAGCCACCGGTGGAGTCAAGAAACCACACAGATACAGACCAGGAACCGTCGCTCTCCGTGAGATCAGAAGATACCAAAAATCCACTGAATTGCTCATCCGAAAGTTACCTTTCCAACGTTTGGTCCGTGAAATCGCTCAAGACTTCAAGACTGACTTGCGTTTCCAAAGCTCCGCCGTCTCTGCTCTCCAAGAAGCATCTGAAGCCTACCTCGTCGGACTCTTCGAAGACACCAACTTGTGTGCCATCCATGCTAAACGTGTCACCATCATGCCAAAAGACATCCAATTGGCCCGAAGAATCCGTGGAGAACGTGCTTAGATCTTTCCTGATTGTGGACCAAAAAACGGCTATTTTTATAGCCACACATCTCCTAAAAAACAAATCTTACTGTGTATATCATGAATCCCCCAAATATGACATAACTCCCTCCCTGAGACTCAAAAAAATCCCAGAAAATTCAAATGAATAGGCCTCTGAGTAGGATGGAAAAATTCAAAAATTATAGCAAAATTAGAAATCCCAAAGTAGGCAACAATATGGCCTTGCCTTGTAAAAAAAAATTAAAAAGTTCGAGAATTTCTTTTGGGAAATTTTTCTATCTAGGGTTAGGGTTGAAGGGAATATAGTCAAGTATAAATTGTTTTTTAAAAGATTTGTGGCTATAAAAATAGCCGTTTTGAAGTTCCAAAGCAAGTAGGGTGCAATTTATTTCTTGGTTGTCCTCTTCTTTGGGGTTTTCTTGGCTGGTTTCTTTGCTGCTGGCTTCTTGGCTGCAGGTTTCTTGGTGGCTTTCTTGGCTGCTGGTTTTTTAGCAGCAGAAGCTGGCTTCTTTTTGGCAGCGGTCTTCTTCTTGGGTGTAGATTTGGCTTTCTTGGCAGCAGGCTTCTTCTTTGGGGTGGTTTTCTTGGTGGTCTTTTTAGCAGCTGGTTTCTTAGCGGCGGGCTTCTTCTTGGGAGCAGCCTTCTTCTTTGGCTCGGTCTTCTTTACAACTTTGAAAGATCCTGATGCACCGGTTCCTTTGGGTTGAGACAAGACACCGCTGATAACACCTCTCTTCAGAGCCATCTTGAGGTGGACAGAAGCATTGTCTCCGACTTTGTAGTTGGCTTGGATGTACTTGAGGATGGCTTGTCTTGAAGATCCACTTCTTTCTTTCAAAGCGACGATTGCAGCAGACACCATGTCGATGTATTTTGGATGCTCAGCTGGCTTTTTTGGTGCAGCTTTCTTCTTTTGTGCTTCAGACATGATTGCAATGAATTTCAAGTTTGAACGTAAAAAATTTCAGTAGTTCAGACACTTCTAACTTTTTCGTAGACTGATTCTCGATTTTCAGTTTTTTTCTATTAGAATGGAATTTTTTCCGATTTCGGACGCGAAAGTAAGCTATTTTCAAAAATGCATTTATATCCCTTTTTATAAATCGTGTTTGTTGGTGACGGGCAAAGTGTAAAATAAGGGCTTTCCCGAAAAGGTATAACAAAATAAAAAACTGTTCTGGACGGGGAAATAGTTAGGCTAGGTTGGGTGAAAATTTGAAAGCAATCGGTCGAGTAGAAAAAAAGTTATTAAAGAAAAAAGAGGAAATTTCATTGATTTTTCGAAGAAATTTCGTCTTGAAAAGCAAATAACTCTGCGAAAAAAATAGCTACGGACTTGATTCTTTTTGTTAAAGTTGCTCCAAGGCCTCTGCTTTTCGGCACCATAAGCAGTTTTTCGGTGACATTATTTTTGGTTGAGGAAATCGGGTGCGCGGCAACATGGGAAAACACGGCAAAATTTTATGTTTTGAGGGGTTGTTGTGGATGTCAGAACTTGGGCTAACACTAACCCTGAGCCCAAGAAAGGGGTGTGGAGCCTTTGGAATGAAGTAAACCTTCCCTAAGAGTAGGAAAGAAAATAAGAAAATATTTTTGGGAGAGGAAAAAAAAATTTTTCTCCAATTCTTAGGTCAGGCAGGGTAGGCGAATGTTCTCTAGGCTCTTGTTTTTGGGCTGGTTGAAAATTTTTTATGAACATGAAAAAGTGAACTGAGCAGGGAAAATAGGGAACCCTTCTAGCCAGCAACTCGCTCCCGTTTGAAAAATAAAGTCAAAATAGACAAAAATTGGTTAGGGTTAGGGTTAGGGTTAGGGTTAGGGTTAGGGTTAGGGTTAGGGTTAGGGTTAGGGTTAGGGTTAGGGTTTATGTCCAAGCTTTGAAATTTTTTCTATTCTTACTTACTTTATTGATTGTTTCCCATCCATGGATCGATCCTGAGTGGATCTATATACCTATGGGCCGGCCAATCTACCAATCTAGGTAGAAGCACACATTAAATTCCGAACCCTAACCCTAACCCTAACCCTAGTTCCCACCCATCCTTCCTTGCTTGGGGACGTGATTACCCATCCCATTTCAAATCTGACTACCCCTCCCCCTCCCCCTGCAAAGGAAACCACAAGTCTTTATCTTTCCTTCCCAACCTGGCTGGCAACCCTGTCCATCCTCGGTATCGCTTCTCGGCCTAATGGCTAAGATCAAGTGTAGTATCTGTTCTTATCAGTTTAATATCTGATACGCCTTCCATAGTGTTGGCTCATATATTAATCTGATTTTTGGCTTCGGGTCAAGGGAGCGAGGTTTACCTCACCCTGACCACGGGTTGCCTCGGCGTTGCACTACAGTCGAGCGCGGCCCATTTTTATAAAAATTGAATTCACTACTTAAAGTTTCCTTCCCTCCATAGTCCTGGTGGTTATGTCTTCATGCGCGAGCGATGCGTGCGCATTTTGTTATTTGACCCGGCCGGATGAGCCCCCTATCCTTCATTCCTTCCCTCCGCGCTAGCTAGCTATCATCCCTTCCTTGGATGCAATTTGCATTTCTGATTTCTTTAGACCACAAGGAAAGTTATACCAAGGGACACCTAGGGTGAAACGAATCGCATTTAAACTCATACTTACCTGACGGGGAAGTAAAGCCTGATCAAGGAGGGGTTTCTTCCAGAGTGAGGCCCTCGCATTGCACTTCGCTTGGGCTGACCTCTGCGATTGCTACAAGTGTAGTAACTCGACCGTACAATTTCTGGTAGTGGGGGCCTGCGTCCGCGCTCGCCCCCTTCTTTAAAAAAAAATTGAATAAAAAAAATTTCTTCACTGATGGGCTCGAACTCAAGTCTTGTCTGTTGTCGACACCTTGCCCTGCCTTGCCCCACTCATGAAAAATTATTTTCCCACCTCGCCTCGAACTCAGAAGTGATGGTTAGACCCCTCCCATGAAAGTATTAGACCCCTCCCATGAAAGTATTAGACCCCAGATAGAAAAGAAATCATGAAAAGTCTACGACACCGGGAGTTCCCAGGCGGTCCCCCATCCAAGTACTATCCCGGCCCGACGATGCTTAACTTCCGTGATCGGACGAGAACGGGTGTTTTCATCGTGGTATGGACGTAGACATTAGGTAGGGTTTCTTGGGGGTCTGATCACTTGCAAGGGATAGGATGACAGTAGAGAGTATAGGGTTATATTTTGAAGCTAGGGCTAGGGTTAGGGTTAGGGTTGTGTTTGAAACCAGAGGTTCAAAAAAATATAGACAAGTATGGTTTGTTTTTTAAGAGATTTGTGGTCTTAAAAAAGACCGTTTTTGGGGTTCCAACATCAGAGGAGAGACTTAGTTCTTCTTGGCTGATTCTTTGTTCTTCTTGGGAAGCAAGAGAGCGTTGATGTTTGGCAAGACACCACCATTGGCAATGGTGACTCCACTCAAGAGCTTGTTCAATTCTTCGTCGTTTCGGACGGCCAATTGGAGATGTCTTGGGATGATTCTTTGTTTCTTGTTGTCACGGGCAGCGTTACCAGCCAACTCCAAGATTTCAGCAGACAAGTATTCCAAAACAGCAGCCAAGTAAACTGGAGCTCCGGATCCAATTCGAGAAGCATAGTGTCCTTTTCTCAAGAATCGGTGGACTCTGCCAACTGGAAATTGTAATCCAGCTCTGAATGATCTGGTCTTTGACTTTGTCTTGGCTTTTCCTCCTTTTCCACGTCCAGACATGATGATTTTCGATAAAGTATTCACGTACGAAGAGACACTTTCGAAGCAAAAATTGTAGTTGAATTACTTCCCACAGAAAAAGCTTATTTTTTTACGTTCAGAAAAAGGGATATAAACGCTGTTTTCTAAACCAATCAGATTGCGCCATTTAACAATAGTGAAACCGGCTCGACCAATCACAGCGCGTAATCGCATTTTTGGATTCCGTAGAATCCCTTTTTTTTATTGAAATGTTTTTTATTTTGATTTGTCTCAAAACACTGATTAGCATTTTTGCAAAGCAGTAGTTCTACGCAAAATTCATCATGTCTGACGCACCAGCAAAAGGAGGAAAACAAGCCCCAAAAGTGGCCAAGAAAGGAGAGAAGAGAGCTGGAAAGAAAGGAGGCAAGATCGGAGGAACTGGCGAGAAGAAACGCAAGAGAAAGAGACGTGAATCTTACACCATCTACATCTACAACGTCTTGAAACAAGTCCACCCCGATGTTGGAGCTTCATCCAAAGCCATGAGCATCATGAACTCTTTCGTCAACGATATCTTCGAGAGAATCGCATCCGAAGCTTCACGATTGGCTCTTCAAAACAAGAAATCCACCATCTCATCTCGTGAGATCCAAACTGCTGTTCGTCTCTTGCTTCCAGGAGAGTTGGCCAAGCACGCCGTCTCAGAAGGAACCAAAGCCGTCACCAAATACACCAGCAGCAAATAGATTTCTCCCCTTGTTGGAACCCCAAAACGGTCTTTTTTAAGACCACAAATCTTTTAAAAAACAACCTATACTTGTCTATAATTTTGTCTCCCTTCCTGCCTGCCTGCCTGAGTTTGAGTTTGAAAATTTTCATTAAAATAGTTTAACGTCAAATAATTTCTTTCTGAGGAAAGGATTGAATATTTTTGGCTGGAAAAAATCTAACGTCAAATATTGTAGACTACAAATCCATGAGAAATTTCTCTGACTATTGAAAAGTCATGAAGAAAATTCTGTTTAACGTCAAATAATTTTCGAAAAATGCAAGTCTTTGAACGAACGTCAGATAATTTTTCTAAGAAAAGAATCCCTTGTGTTATGGGTAGGAAAATTTCAATTCTAAGATTTTTGGGAGGGTTATAATTTTTTTGTTTGGAGGGGTAGATAGGGAAAGGGTCAGGGTATGCTATGAATTAAAATTCAAAGCTTGAGATATACAAAGTAAGATTTGTTTTTTATGAGATGTGTGGCTATAAAAATAGCCGTTTTGTTGAGTCCAAGTCAAACTTCTTAACCTCCGAATCCGTAGAGAGTACGTCCTTGTCGTTTCAAGGCGTAGACGACGTCCATGGCGGTGACAGTCTTCCTTTTGGCGTGCTCGGTGTAAGTGACAGCATCACGGATGACATTTTCCAAGAAAACTTTCAAGACACCACGGGTCTCTTCGTAGATCAAACCAGAGATACGTTTGACACCACCTCGACGAGCAAGACGACGGATGGCTGGTTTGGTGATACCTTGGATGTTGTCACGTAAGATCTTTCTGTGACGTTTGGCACCTCCTTTGCCCAATCCTTTTCCTCCTTTTCCTCTACCAGTCATTATTGCGATGTACGTTCAGTAAGCTGAATACAGAAACTGTTTGAATTTGCACTTCCAAAATTCTATTTTCTACCAAGTCAGAAAATTTCGAAGTACGGATGTATGTGGAAACACCTATTTCGACCAATCAGAATCGAGATTACTCAAATCAAAAAAACAAAGTTGCAAAAAAGTTTGAAGTTTGGCGGTTTTTCGCGAATATCTCAGAAACTACAAAAGCTATCAAAAAGATCTTTGGCAGAAAGATTTCAGGGCAGATGAGACGTCTTTTAAAGAAAAAATCATGAAAAAAGATTTAAAATTGGCTGAGATATAAGCTTTTTCCCGTCGCCAACAAACACGGATTTTGTTGATTTTCAAAAAGGGATATAAACGCTGTTTTTTAAACCAATCAGATTTCACTTTCATCGACCAATCAGATTACGCGATTTCGATGTAAACAATCTGAAAACCGGGAAGCCTTTAAAAAAATTCATTCAAATTTGATTTTTGCTAGAGAATTCAAGCAAATCAAGCACTTCTACTAGAAAAATGGCTAGAACTAAGCAAACTGCTCGTAAATCAACTGGAGGCAAAGCCCCACGAAAACAATTGGCTACCAAAGCTGCAAGAAAGAGTGCACCAGCCACCGGTGGAGTCAAGAAACCACACAGATACAGACCAGGAACCGTCGCTCTCCGTGAGATCAGAAGATACCAAAAATCCACTGAATTGCTCATCCGAAAGTTACCTTTCCAACGTTTGGTCCGTGAAATCGCTCAAGACTTCAAGACTGACTTGCGTTTCCAAAGCTCCGCCGTCTCTGCTCTCCAAGAAGCATCTGAAGCCTACCTCGTCGGACTCTTCGAAGACACCAACTTGTGTGCCATCCATGCTAAACGTGTCACCATCATGCCAAAAGACATCCAATTGGCCCGAAGAATCCGTGGAGAACGTGCTTAGATCTTTCCTGATTGTGGACCAAAAAACGGCTATTTTTATAGCCACACATCTCCTAAAAAACAAATCTTACTGTGTATATCATGAATCCCCCAAATATGACATAACTCCCCTCCCTGAGACTCAAAAAAAATCCCAGAAAATTCAAATGAATAGGCCTCTGAGTAGGATGGAAAAATTCAAAAATTATAGCAAAATTAGAAATCCCAAAGTAGGCAACAATATGGCCTTGCCTTGTAAAAAAAAATTAAAAAGTTCGAGAATTTTTTTGGGAAATTTTTCTATCTAGGGTTAGGGTTGAAGGGAATATAGTCAAGTATAAATTGTTTTTTAAAAGATTTGTGGCTATAAAAATAGCCGTTTTGAAGTTCCAAAGCAAGTAGGGTGCAATTTATTTCTTGGTTGTCCTCTTCTTTGGGGTTTTCTTGGCTGGTTTCTTTGCTGCTGGCTTCTTGGCTGCAGGTTTCTTGGTGGCTTTCTTGGCTGCTGGTTTTTTAGCAGCAGAAGCTGGCTTCTTTTTGGCAGCGGTCTTCTTCTTGGGTGTAGATTTGGCTTTCTTGGCAGCAGGCTTCTTCTTTGGGGTGGTTTTCTTGGTGGTCTTTTTAGCAGCTGGTTTCTTAGCGGCGGGCTTCTTCTTGGGAGCAGCCTTCTTCTTTGGCTCGGTCTTCTTTACAACTTTGAAAGATCCTGATGCACCGGTTCCTTTGGGTTGAGACAAGACACCGCTGATAACACCTCTCTTCAGAGCCATCTTGAGGTGGACAGAAGCATTGTCTCCGACTTTGTAGTTGGCTTGGATGTACTTGAGGATGGCTTGTCTTGAAGATCCACTTCTTTCTTTCAAAGCGACGATTGCAGCAGACACCATGTCGATGTATTTTGGATGCTCAGCTGGCTTTTTTGGTGCAGCTTTCTTCTTTTGTGCTTCAGACATGATTGCAATGAATTTCAAGTTTGAACGTAAAAAATTTCAGTAGTTCAGACACTTCTAACTTTTTCGTAGACTGATTCTCGATTTTCAGTTTTTTTCTATTAGAATGGAATTTTTTCCGATTTCGGACGCGAAAGTAAGCAATTTTCAAAAATGCATTTATATCCCTTTTTATAAATCGTGTTTGTTGGTGACGGGCAAAGTGTAAAATAAGGGCTTTCCCGAAAAGGTATAACAAAATAAAAAACTGTTCTGGACGGGGAAATAGTTAGGCTAGGTTGGGTGAAAATTTGAAAGCAATCGGTCGAGTAGAAAAAAAGTTATTAAAGAAAAAAGAGGAAATTTCATTGATTTTTCGAAGAAATTTCGTCTTGAAAAGCAAATAACTCTGCGAAAAAAATAGCTACGGACTTGATTCTTTTTGTTAAAGTTGCTCCAAGGCCTCTGCTTTTCGGCACCATAAGCAGTTTTTCGGTGACATTATTTTTGGTTGAGGAAATCGGGTGCGCGGCAACATGGGAAAACACGGCAAAATTTTATGTTTTGAGGGGTTGTTGTGGATGTCAGAACTTGGGCTAACACTAACCCTGAGCCCAAGAAAGGGGTGTGGAGCCTTTGGAATGAAGTAAACCTTCCCTAAGAGTAGGAAAGAAAATAAGAAAATATTTTTGGGAGAGGAAAAAAAAATTTTTCTCCAATTCTTAGGTCAGGCAGGGTAGGCGAATGTTCTCTAGGCTCTTGTTCTTGGGCTGGTTGAAAATTTTTTATGAACATGAAAAAGTGAACTGAGCAGGGAAAATAGGGAACCCTTCTAGCCAGCAACTCGCTCCCGTTTGAAAAATAAAGTCAAAATAGACAAAAATTGGTTAGGGTTAGGGTTAGGGTTAGGGTTAGGGTTAGGGTTAGGGTTAGGGTTAGGGTTAGGGTTAGGGTTAGGGTTTATGTCCAAGCTTTGAAATTTTTTCTATTCTTACTTACTTTATTGATTGTTTCCCATCCATGGATCGATCCTGAGTGGATCTATATACCCTATGGGCCGGCCAATCTACCAATCTAGGTAGAAGCACACATTAAATTCCGAACCCTAACCCTAACCCTAACCCTAGTTCCCACCCATCCTTCCTTGCTTGGGGGACGTGATTACCCATCCCATTTCAAATCTGACTACCCCTCCCCCTCCCCCTGCAAAGGAAACCACAAGTCTTTATCATTCCTTCCCAACCTGGCTGGCAACCCTGTCCATCCTCGGTATCGCTTCTCGGCCTAATGGCTAAGATCAAGTGTAGTATCTGTTCTTATCAGTTTAATATCTGATACGCCTTCCATAGTGTTGGCTCATATATTAATCTGATTTTTGGCTTCGGGTCAAGGGAGCGAGGTTTACCTCACCCTGACCACGGGTTGCCTCGGCGTTGCACTACAGTCGAGCGCGGCCCATTTTTATAAAAATTGAATTCACTACTTAAAGTTTCCTTCCCTCCATAGTCCTGGTGGTTATGTCTTCATGCGCGAGCGATGCGTGCGCATTTTGTTATTTGACCCGGCCGGATGAGCCCCCTATCCTTCATTCCTTCCCTCCGCGCTAGCTAGCTATCATCCCTTCCTTGGATGCAATTTGCATTTCTGATTTCTTTAGACCACAAGGAAAGTTATACCAAGGGACACCTAGGCTGAAACGAACCGCATTTAAACTCATACTTACCTGACGGGGAAGTAAAGCCTGATCAAGGAGGGGTTTCTTCCAGAGTGAGGCCCTCGCATTGCACTTCGCTTGGGCTGACCTCTGCGATTGCTACAAGTGTAGTAACTCGACCGTACAATTTCTGGTAGTGGGGGCCTGCGTCCGCGCTCGCCCCCTTCTTTAAAAAAAAAATTGAATAAAAAAAATTTCTTCACTGACAGGGCTCGAACTCAAGTCTTGTCTATTGTCGACCCCTTGCCCTGCCTTGCCCCACTCATGAAAAATTATTTTACCCACCTCGCCTCGAACTCAGAAGTGATGGTTAGACCCCTCCCATGAAAGTATTAGACCCCTCCCATGAAAGTATTAGACCCCAGATAGAAAAGAAATCATGAAAAGTCTACGACACCGGGAGTTCCCAGGCGGTCCCCCATCCAAGTACTATCCCGGCCCGACGATGCTTAACTTCCGTGATCGGACGAGAACGGGTGTTTTCATCGTGGTATGGACGTAGACACTAGGTAGGGTTTCTTTGGGGGTCTGATCACTTGCAAGGGATAGGATTACAGTAGAGAGTATAGGGTTATATTTTGAAGCTAGGGCTAGGGTTAGGGTTAGGGTTGTGTTTGAAACCAGAGGTTCAAAAAAATATAGACAAGTATGGTTTGTTTTTTAAGAGATTTGTGGTCTTAAAAAAGACCGTTTTTGGGGTTCCAACATCAGAGGAGAGACTTAGTTCTTCTTGGCTGATTCTTTGTTCTTCTTGGGAAGCAAGAGAGCGTTGATGTTTGGCAAGACACCACCATTGGCAATGGTGACTCCACTCAAGAGCTTGTTCAATTCTTCGTCGTTTCGGACGGCCAATTGGAGATGTCTTGGGATGATTCTTTGTTTCTTGTTGTCACGGGCAGCGTTACCAGCCAACTCCAAGATTTCAGCAGACAAGTATTCCAAAACAGCAGCCAAGTAAACTGGAGCTCCGGATCCAATTCGAGAAGCATAGTGTCCTTTTCTCAAGAATCGGTGGACTCTGCCAACTGGAAATTGTAATCCAGCTCTGAATGATCTGGTCTTTGACTTTGTCTTGGCTTTTCCTCCTTTTCCACGTCCAGACATGATGATTTTCGATAAAGTATTCACGTACGAAGAGACACTTTCGAAGCAAAAATTGTAGTTGAATTACTTCCCACAGAAAAAGCTTATTTTTTTACGTTCAGAAAAAGGGATATAAACGCTGTTTTCTAAACCAATCAGATTGCGCCATTTAACAATAGTGAAACCGGCTCGACCAATCACAGCGCGTAATCGCATTTTTGGATTCCGTAGAATCCCTTTTTTTTATTGAAATGTTTTTTATTTTGATTTGTCTCAAAACACTGATTAGCATTTTTGCAAAGCAGTAGTTCTACGCAAAATTCATCATGTCTGACGCACCAGCAAAAGGAGGAAAACAAGCCCCAAAAGTGGCCAAGAAAGGAGAGAAGAGAGCTGGAAAGAAAGGAGGCAAGATCGGAGGAACTGGCGAGAAGAAACGCAAGAGAAAGAGACGTGAATCTTACACCATCTACATCTACAACGTCTTGAAACAAGTCCACCCCGATGTTGGAGCTTCATCCAAAGCCATGAGCATCATGAACTCTTTCGTCAACGATATCTTCGAGAGAATTGCATCCGAAGCTTCACGATTGGCTCTTCAAAACAAGAAATCCACCATCTCATCTCGTGAGATCCAAACTGCTGTTCGTCTCTTGCTTCCAGGAGAGTTGGCCAAGCACGCCGTCTCAGAAGGAACCAAAGCCGTCACCAAATACACCAGCAGCAAATAGATTTCTCCCCTTGTTGGAACCCCAAAACGGTCTTTTTTAAGACCACAAATCTTTTAAAAAACAACCTATACTTGTCTATAATTTTGTCTCCCTTCCTGCCTGCCTGCCTGAGTTTGAGTTTGAAAATTTTCATTAAAATTTAACGTCAAATAATTTCTTTCTGAGGAAAGGATTGAACCTATTTTTGGCTGGAAAAAAATCTAACGTCAAATATTGTAGACTACAAATCCATGAGAAATTTCTCTGACTATTGAAAAGTCATGAAGAAAATTCTGTTTAACGTCAAATAATTTTCGAAAAATGCAAGTCTTTGAACGAACGTCAGATAATTTTTCTAAGAAAAGAATCCCTTGTGTTATGGGTAGGAAAATTTCAATTCTAAGATTTTTGGGAGGGTTATAATTTTTTTGTTTGGAGGGGTAGATAGGGAAAGGGTCAGGGTATGCTATGAATTAAAATTCAAAGCTTGAGATATACAAAGTAAGATTTGTTTTTTATGAGATGTGTGGCTATAAAAATAGCCGTTTTGTTGAGTCCAAGTCAAACTTCTTAACCTCCGAATCCGTAGAGAGTACGTCCTTGTCGTTTCAAGGCGTAGACGACGTCCATGGCGGTGACAGTCTTCCTTTTGGCGTGCTCGGTGTAAGTGACAGCATCACGGATGACATTTTCCAAGAAAACTTTCAAGACACCACGGGTCTCTTCGTAGATCAAACCAGAGATACGTTTGACACCACCTCGACGAGCAAGACGACGGATGGCTGGTTTGGTGATACCTTGGATGTTGTCACGTAAGATCTTTCTGTGACGTTTGGCACCTCCTTTGCCCAATCCTTTTCCTCCTTTTCCTCTACCAGTCATTATTGCGATGTACGTTCAGTAAGCTGAATACAGAAACTGTTTGAATTTGCACTTCCAAAATTCTATTTTCTACCAAGTCAGAAAATTTCGAAGTACGGATGTATGTGGAAACACCTATTTCGACCAATCAGAATCGAGATTACTCAAATCAAAAAAACAAAGTTGCAAAAAAGTTTGAAGTTTGGCGGTTTTTCGCGAATATCTCAGAAACTACAAAAGCTATCAAAAAGATCTTTGGCAGAAAGATTTCAGGGCAGATGAGACGTCTTTTAAAGAAAAAATCATGAAAAAAGATTTAAAATTGGCTGAGATATAAGCTTTTTCCCGTCGCCAACAAACACGGATTTTGTTGATTTTCAAAAAGGGATATAAACGCTGTTTTTTAAACCAATCAGATTTCACTTTCATCGACCAATCAGATTACGCGATTTCGATGTAAACAATCTGAAAACCGGGAAGCCTTTAAAAAAATTCATTCAAATTTGATTTTTGCTAGAGAATTCAAGCAAATCAAGCACTTCTACTAGAAAAATGGCTAGAACTAAGCAAACTGCTCGTAAATCAACTGGAGGCAAAGCCCCACGAAAACAATTGGCTACCAAAGCTGCAAGAAAGAGTGCACCAGCCACCGGTGGAGTCAAGAAACCACACAGATACAGACCAGGAACCGTCGCTCTCCGTGAGATCAGAAGATACCAAAAATCCACTGAATTGCTCATCCGAAAGTTACCTTTCCAACGTTTGGTCCGTGAAATCGCTCAAGACTTCAAGACTGACTTGCGTTTCCAAAGCTCCGCCGTCTCTGCTCTCCAAGAAGCATCTGAAGCCTACCTCGTCGGACTCTTCGAAGACACCAACTTGTGTGCCATCCATGCTAAACGTGTCACCATCATGCCAAAAGACATCCAATTGGCCCGAAGAATCCGTGGAGAACGTGCTTAGATCTTTCCTGATTGTGGACCAAAAAACGGCTATTTTTATAGCCACACATCTCCTAAAAAACAAATCTTACTGTGTATATCATGAATCCCCCAAATATGACATAACTCCCTCCCTGAGACTCAAAAAAAATCCCAGAAAATTCAAATGAATAGGCCTCTGAGTAGGATGGAAAAATTCAAAAATTATAGCAAAATTAGAAATCCCAAAGTAGGCAACAATATGGCCTTGCCTTGTAAAAAAAAATTAAAAAGTTCGAGAATTTCTTTTGGGAAATTTTTCTATCTAGGGTTAGGGTTGAAGGGAATATAGTCAAGTATAAATTGTTTTTTAAAAGATTTGTGGCTATAAAAATAGCCGTTTTGAAGTTCCAAAGCAAGTAGGGTGCAATTTATTTCTTGGTTGTCCTCTTCTTTGGGGTTTTCTTGGCTGGTTTCTTTGCTGCTGGCTTCTTGGCTGCAGGTTTCTTGGTGGCTTTCTTGGCTGCTGGTTTTTTAGCAGCAGAAGCTGGCTTCTTTTTGGCAGCGGTCTTCTTCTTGGGTGTAGATTTGGCTTTCTTGGCAGCAGGCTTCTTCTTTGGGGTGGTTTTCTTGGTGGTCTTTTTAGCAGCTGGTTTCTTAGCGGCGGGCTTCTTCTTGGGAGCAGCCTTCTTCTTTGGCTCGGTCTTCTTTACAACTTTGAAAGATCCTGATGCACCGGTTCCTTTGGGTTGAGACAAGACACCGCTGATAACACCTCTCTTCAGAGCCATCTTGAGGTGGACAGAAGCATTGTCTCCGACTTTGTAGTTGGCTTGGATGTACTTGAGGATGGCTTGTCTTGAAGATCCACTTCTTTCTTTCAAAGCGACGATTGCAGCAGACACCATGTCGATGTATTTTGGATGCTCAGCTGGCTTTTTTGGTGCAGCTTTCTTCTTTTGTGCTTCAGACATGATTGCAATGAATTTCAAGTTTGAACGTAAAAAATTTCAGTAGTTCAGACACTTCTAACTTTTTCGTAGACTGATTCTCGATTTTCAGTTTTTTTCTATTAGAATGGAATTTTTTCCGATTTCGGACGCGAAAGTAAGCTATTTTCAAAAATGCATTTATATCCCTTTTTATAAATCGTGTTTGTTGGTGACGGGCAAAGTGTAAAATAAGGGCTTTCCCGAAAAGGTATAACAAAATAAAAAACTGTTCTGGACGGGGAAATAGTTAGGCTAGGTTGGGTGAAAATTTGAAAGCAATCGGTCGAGTAGAAAAAAAGTTATTAAAGAAAAAAGAGGAAATTTCATTGATTTTTCGAAGAAATTTCGTCTTGAAAAGCAAATAACTCTGCGAAAAAAATAGCTACGGACTTGATTCTTTTTGTTAAAGTTGCTCCAAGGCCTCTGCTTTTCGGCACCATAAGCAGTTTTTCGGTGACATTATTTTTGGTTGAGGAAATCGGGTGCGCGGCAACATGGGAAAACACGGCAAAATTTTATGTTTTGAGGGGTTGTTGTGGATGTCAGAACTTGGGCTAACACTAACCCTGAGCCCAAGAAAGGGGTGTGGAGCCTTTGGAATGAAGTAAACCTTCCCTAAGAGTAGGAAAGAAAATAAGAAAATATTTTTGGGAGAGGAAAAAAAAAATTTTTCTCCAATTCTTAGGTCAGGCAGGGTAGGCGAATGTTCTCTAGGCTCTTGTTCTTGGGCTGGTTGAAAATTTTTTATGAACATGAAAAAGTGAACTGAGCAGGGAAAATAGGGAACCCTTCTAGCCAGCAACTCGCTCCCGTTTGAAAAATAAAGTCAAAATAGACAAAAATTGGTTAGGGTTAGGGTTAGGGTTAGGGTTAGGGTTAGGGTTAGGGTTAGGGTTAGGGTTAGGGTTAGGGTTTATGTCCAAGCTTTGAAATTTTTTCTATTCTTACTTACTTTATTGATTGTTTCCCATCCATGGATCGATCCTGAGTGGATCTATATACCCTATGGGCCGGCCAATCTACCAATCTAGGTAGAAGCACACATTAAATTCCGAACCCTAACCCTAACCCTAACCCTAGTTCCCACCCATCCTTCCTTGCTTGGGGGACGTGATTACCCATCCCATTTCAAATCTGACTACCCCTCCCCCTCCCCCTGCAAAGGAAACCACAAGTCTTTATCTTTCCTTCCCAACCTGGCTGGCAACCCTGTCCATCCTCGGTATCGCTTCTCGGCCTAATGGCTAAGATCAAGTGTAGTATCTGTTCTTATCAGTTTAATATCTGATACGCCTTCCATAGTGTTGGCTCATATATTAATCTGATTTTTGGCTTCGGGTCAAGGGAGCGAGGTTTACCTCACCCTGACCACGGGTTGCCTCGGCGTTGCACTACAGTCGAGCGCGGCCCATTTTTATAAAAATTGAATTCACTACTTAAAGTTTCCTTCCCTCCATAGTCCTGGTGGTTATGTCTTCATGCGCGAGCGATGCGTGCGCATTTTGTTATTTGACCCGGCCATGTGGATGAGCCCCCTATCCTTCATTCCTTCCCTCCGCGCTAGCTAGCTATCATCCCTTCCTTGGATGCAATTTGCATTTCTGATTTCTTTAGACCACAAGGAAAGTTATACCAAGGGACACCTAGGGTGAAACGAACCGCATTTAAACTCATACTTACCTGACGGGGAAGTAAAGCCTGATCAAGGAGGGGTTTCTTCCAGAGTGAGGCCCTCGCATTGCACTTCGCTTGGGCTGACCTCTGCGATTGCTACAAGTGTAGTAACTCGACCGTACAATTTCTGGTAGTGGGGGCCTGCGTCCGCGCTCGCCCCCTTCTTTAAAAAAAAATTGAATAAAAAAAATTTCTTCACTGACAGGGCTCGAACTCAAGTCTTGTCTATTGTCGACACCTTGCCCTGCCTTGCCCCACTCATGAAAAATTATTTTACCCACCTCGCCTCGAACTCAGAAGTGATGGTTAGACCCCTCCCATGAAAGTATTAGACCCCTCCCATGAAAGTATTAGACCCCAGATAGAAAAGAAATCATGAAAAGTCTACGACACCGGGAGTTCCCAGGCGGTCCCCCATCCAAGTACTATCCCGGCCCGACGATGCTTAACTTCCGTGATCGGACGAGAACGGGTGTTTTCATCGTGGTATGGACGTAGACACTAGGTAGGGTTTCTTTGGGGGTCTGATCACTTGCAAGGGATAGGATTACAGTAGAGAGTATAGGGTTATATTTTGAAGCTAGGGCTAGGGTTAGGGTTAGGGTTGTGTTTGAAACCAGAGGTTCAAAAAAATATAGACAAGTATGGTTTGTTTTTTAAGAGATTTGTGGTCTTAAAAAAGACCGTTTTTGGGGTTCCAACATCAGAGGAGAGACTTAGTTCTTCTTGGCTGATTCTTTGTTCTTCTTGGGAAGCAAGAGAGCGTTGATGTTTGGCAAGACACCACCATTGGCAATGGTGACTCCACTCAAGAGCTTGTTCAATTCTTCGTCGTTTCGGACGGCCAATTGGAGATGTCTTGGGATGATTCTTTGTTTCTTGTTGTCACGGGCAGCGTTACCAGCCAACTCCAAGATTTCAGC
Source organism: Clytia hemisphaerica (assembly GCF_902728285.1). Lineage (NCBI taxonomy): Eukaryota > Metazoa > Cnidaria > Hydrozoa > Leptothecata > Clytiidae > Clytia > Clytia hemisphaerica. Next base: position 210,083 of record NW_027103533.1, read on the forward strand.
AGACAAGTATTCCAAAACAGCAGCCAAGTAAACTGGAGCTCCGGATCCAATTCGAGAAGCATAGTGTCCTTTTCTCAAGAATCGGTGGACTCTGCCAACTGGAAATTGTAATCCAGCTCTGAATGATCTGGTCTTTGACTTTGTCTTGGCTTTTCCTCCTTTTCCACGTCCAGACATGATGATTTTCGATAAAGTATTCACGTACGAAGAGACACTTTCGAAGCAAAAATTGTAGTTGAATTACTTCCCACAGAAAAAGCTTATTTTTTTACGTTCAGAAAAAGGGATATAAACGCTGTTTTCTAAACCAATCAGATTGCGCCATTTAACAATAGTGAAACCGGCTCGACCAATCACAGCGCGTAATCGCATTTTTGGATTCCGTAGAATCCCTTTTTTTTATTGAAATGTTTTTTATTTTGATTTGTCTCAAAACACTGATTAGCATTTTTGCAAAGCAGTAGTTCTACGCAAAATTCATCATGTCTGACGCACCAGCAAAAGGAGGAAAACAAGCCCCAAAAGTGGCCAAGAAAGGAGAGAAGAGAGCTGGAAAGAAAGGAGGCAAGATCGGAGGAACTGGCGAGAAGAAACGCAAGAGAAAGAGACGTGAATCTTACACCATCTACATCTACAACGTCTTGAAACAAGTCCACCCCGATGTTGGAGCTTCATCCAAAGCCATGAGCATCATGAACTCTTTCGTCAACGATATCTTCGAGAGAATTGCATCCGAAGCTTCACGATTGGCTCTTCAAAACAAGAAATCCACCATCTCATCTCGTGAGATCCAAACTGCTGTTCGTCTCTTGCTTCCAGGAGAGTTGGCCAAGCACGCCGTCTCAGAAGGAACCAAAGCCGTCACCAAATACACCAGCAGCAAATAGATTTCTCCCCTTGTTGGAACCCCAAAACGGTCTTTTTTAAGACCACAAATCTTTTAAAAAACAACCTATACTTGTCTATAATTTTGTCTCCCTTCCTGCCTGCCTGCCTGAGTTTGAGTTTGAAAATTTTCATTAAAATAGTTTAACGTCAAATAATTTCTTTCTGAGGAAAGGATTGAACCTATTTTTGGCTGGAAAAAAAATCTAACGTCAAATATTGTAGACTACAAATCCATGAGAAATTTCTCTGACTATTGAAAAGTCATGAAGAAAATTCTGTTTAACGTCAAATAATTTTCGAAAAATGCAAGTCTTTGAACGAACGTCAGATAATTTTTCTAAGAAAAGAATCCCTTGTGTTATGGGTAGGAAAATTTCAATTCTAAGATTTTTGGGAGGGTTATAATTTTTTTGTTTGGAGGGGTAGATAGGGAAAGGGTCAGGGTATGCTATGAATTAAAATTCAAAGCTTGAGATATACAAAGTAAGATTTGTTTTTTATGAGATGTGTGGCTATAAAAATAGCCGTTTTGTTGAGTCCAAGTCAAACTTCTTAACCTCCGAATCCGTAGAGAGTACGTCCTTGTCGTTTCAAGGCGTAGACGACGTCCATGGCGGTGACAGTCTTCCTTTTGGCGTGCTCGGTGTAAGTGACAGCATCACGGATGACATTTTCCAAGAAAACTTTCAAGACACCACGGGTCTCTTCGTAGATCAAACCAGAGATACGTTTGACACCACCTCGACGAGCAAGACGACGGATGGCTGGTTTGGTGATACCTTGGATGTTGTCACGTAAGATCTTTCTGTGACGTTTGGCACCTCCTTTGCCCAATCCTTTTCCTCCTTTTCCTCTACCAGTCATTATTGCGATGTACGTTCAGTAAGCTGAATACAGAAACTGTTTGAATTTGCACTTCCAAAATTCTATTTTCTACCAAGTCAGAAAATTTCGAAGTACGGATGTATGTGGAAACACCTATTTCGACCAATCAGAATCGAGATTACTCAAATCAAAAAAACAAAGTTGCAAAAAAGTTTGAAGTTTGGCGGTTTTTCGCGAATATCTCAGAAACTACAAAAGCTATCAAAAAGATCTTTGGCAGAAAGATTTCAGGGCAGATGAGACGTCTTTTAAAGAAAAAATCATGAAAAAAGATTTAAAATTGGCTGAGATATAAGCTTTTTCCCGTCGCCAACAAACACGGATTTTGTTGATTTTCAAAAAGGGATATAAACGCTGTTTTTTAAACCAATCAGATTTCACTTTCATCGACCAATCAGATTACGCGATTTCGATGTAAACAATCTGAAAACCGGGAAGCCTTTAAAAAAATTCATTCAAATTTGATTTTTGCTAGAGAATTCAAGCAAATCAAGCACTTCTACTAGAAAAATGGCTAGAACTAAGCAAACTGCTCGTAAATCAACTGGAGGCAAAGCCCCACGAAAACAATTGGCTACCAAAGCTGCAAGAAAGAGTGCACCAGCCACCGGTGGAGTCAAGAAACCACACAGATACAGACCAGGAACCGTCGCTCTCCGTGAGATCAGAAGATACCAAAAATCCACTGAATTGCTCATCCGAAAGTTACCTTTCCAACGTTTGGTCCGTGAAATCGCTCAAGACTTCAAGACTGACTTGCGTTTCCAAAGCTCCGCCGTCTCTGCTCTCCAAGAAGCATCTGAAGCCTACCTCGTCGGACTCTTCGAAGACACCAACTTGTGTGCCATCCATGCTAAACGTGTCACCATCATGCCAAAAGACATCCAATTGGCCCGAAGAATCCGTGGAGAACGTGCTTAGATCTTTCCTGATTGTGGACCAAAAAACGGCTATTTTTATAGCCACACATCTCCTAAAAAACAAATCTTACTGTGTATATCATGAATCCCCCAAATATGACATAACTCCCTCCCTGAGACTCAAAAAAAATCCCAGAAAATTCAAATGAATAGGCCTCTGAGTAGGATGGAAAAATTCAAAAATTATAGCAAAATTAGAAATCCCAAAGTAGGCAACAATATGGCCTTGCCTTGTAAAAAAAAATTAAAAAGTTCGAGAATTTCTTTTGGGAAATTTTTCTATCTAGGGTTAGGGTTGAAGGGAATATAGTCAAGTATAAATTGTTTTTTAAAAGATTTGTGGCTATAAAAATAGCCGTTTTGAAGTTCCAAAGCAAGTAGGGTGCAATTTATTTCTTGGTTGTCCTCTTCTTTGGGGTTTTCTTGGCTGGTTTCTTTGCTGCTGGCTTCTTGGCTGCAGGTTTCTTGGTGGCTTTCTTGGCTGCTGGTTTTTTAGCAGCAGAAGCTGGCTTCTTTTTGGCAGCGGTCTTCTTCTTGGGTGTAGATTTGGCTTTCTTGGCAGCAGGCTTCTTCTTTGGGGTGGTTTTCTTGGTGGTCTTTTTAGCAGCTGGTTTCTTAGCGGCGGGCTTCTTCTTGGGAGCAGCCTTCTTCTTTGGCTCGGTCTTCTTTACAACTTTGAAAGATCCTGATGCACCGGTTCCTTTGGGTTGAGACAAGACACCGCTGATAACACCTCTCTTCAGAGCCATCTTGAGGTGGACAGAAGCATTGTCTCCGACTTTGTAGTTGGCTTGGATGTACTTGAGGATGGCTTGTCTTGAAGATCCACTTCTTTCTTTCAAAGCGACGATTGCAGCAGACACCATGTCGATGTATTTTGGATGCTCAGCTGGCTTTTTTGGTGCAGCTTTCTTCTTTTGTGCTTCAGACATGATTGCAATGAATTTCAAGTTTGAACGTAAAAAATTTCAGTAGTTCAGACACTTCTAACTTTTTCGTAGACTGATTCTCGATTTTCAGTTTTTTTCTATTAGAATGGAATTTTTTCCGATTTCGGACGCGAAAGTAAGCTATTTTCAAAAATGCATTTATATCCCTTTTTATAAATCGTGTTTGTTGGTGACGGGCAAAGTGTAAAATAAGGGCTTTCCCGAAAAGGTATAACAAAATAAAAAACTGTTCTGGACGGGGAAATAGTTAGGCTAGGTTGGGTGAAAATTTGAAAGCAATCGGTCGAGTAGAAAAAAAGTTATTAAAGAAAAAAGAGGAAATTTCATTGATTTTTCGAAGAAATTTCGTCTTGAAAAGCAAATAACTCTGCGAAAAAAATAGCTACGGACTTGATTCTTTTTGTTAAAGTTGCTCCAAGGCCTCTGCTTTTCGGCACCATAAGCAGTTTTTCGGTGACATTATTTTTGGTTGAGGAAATCGGGTGCGCGGCAACATGGGAAAACACGGCAAAATTTTATGTTTTGAGGGGTTGTTGTGGATGTCAGAACTTGGGCTAACACTAACCCTGAGCCCAAGAAAGGGGTGTGGAGCCTTTGGAATGAAGTAAACCTTCCCTAAGAGTAGGAAAGAAAATAAGAAAATATTTTTGGGAGAGGAAAAAAAAATTTTTCTCCAATTCTTAGGTCAGGCAGGGTAGGCGAATGTTCTCTAGGCTCTTGTTCTTGGGCTGGTTGAAAATTTTTTATGAACATGAAAAAGTGAACTGAGCAGGGAAAATAGGGAACCCTTCTAGCCAGCAACTCGCTCCCGTTTGAAAAATAAAGTCAAAATAGACAAAAATTGGTTAGGGTTAGGGTTAGGGTTAGGGTTAGGGTTAGGGTTAGGGTTAGGGTTAGGGTTAGGGTTAGGGTTAGGGTTTATGTCCAAGCTTTGAAATTTTTTCTATTCTTACTTACTTTATTGATTGTTTCCCATCCATGGATCGATCCTGAGTGGATCTATATACCCTATGGGCCGGCCAATCTACCAATCTAGGTAGAAGCACACATTAAATTCCGAACCCTAACCCTAACCCTAACCCTAGTTCCCACCCATCCTTCCTTGCTTGGGGGACGTGATTACCCATCCCATTTCAAATCTGACTACCCCTCCCCCTCCCCCTGCAAAGGAAACCACAAGTCTTTATCTTTCCTTCCCAACCTGGCTGGCAACCCTGTCCATCCTCGGTATCGCTTCTCGGCCTAATGGCTAAGATCAAGTGTAGTATCTGTTCTTATCAGTTTAATATCTGATACGCCTTCCATAGTGTTGGCTCATATATTAATCTGATTTTTGGCTTCGGGTCAAGGGAGCGAGGTTTACCTCACCCTGACCACGGGTTGCCTCGGCGTTGCACTACAGTCGAGCGCGGCCCATTTTTATAAAAATTGAATTCACTACTTAAAGTTTCCTTCCCTCCATAGTCCTGGTGGTTATGTCTTCATGCGCGAGCGATGCGTGCGCATTTTGTTATTTGACCCGGCCATGTGGATGAGCCCCCTATCCTTCATTCCTTCCCTCCGCGCTAGCTAGCTATCATCCCTTCCTTGGATGCAATTTGCATTTCTGATTTCTTTAGACCACAAGGAAAGTTATACCAAGGGACACCTAGGGTGAAACGAACCGCATTTAAACTCATACTTACCTGACGGGGAAGTAAAGCCTGATCAAGGAGGGGTTTCTTCCAGAGTGAGGCCCTCGCATTGCACTTCGCTTGGGCTGACCTCTGCGATTGCTACAAGTGTAGTAACTCGACCGTACAATTTCTGGTAGTGGGGGCCTGCGTCCGCGCTCGCCCCCTTCTTTAAAAAAAAAATGAATAAAAAAAATTTCTTCACTGACAGGGCTCGAACTCAAGTCTTGTCTATTGTCGACACCTTGCCCTGCCTTGCCCCACTCATGAAAAATTATTTTACCCACCTCGCCTCGAACTCAGAAGTGATGGTTAGACCCCTCCCATGAAAGTATTAGACCCCTCCCATGAAAGTATTAGACCCCAGATAGAAAAGAAATCATGAAAAGTCTACGACACCGGGAGTTCCCAGGCGGTCCCCCATCCAAGTACTATCCCGGCCCGACGATGCTTAACTTCCGTGATCGGACGAGAACGGGTGTTTTCATCGTGGTATGGACGTAGACACTAGGTAGGGTTTCTTTGGGGGTCTGATCACTTGCAAGGGATAGGATTACAGTAGAGAGTATAGGGTTATATTTTGAAGCTAGGGCTAGGGTTAGGGTTAGGGTTGTGTTTGAAACCAGAGGTTCAAAAAAATATAGACAAGTATGGTTTGTTTTTTAAGAGATTTGTGGTCTTAAAAAAGACCGTTTTTGGGGTTCCAACATCAGAGGAGAGACTTAGTTCTTCTTGGCTGATTCTTTGTTCTTCTTGGGAAGCAAGAGAGCGTTGATGTTTGGCAAGACACCACCATTGGCAATGGTGACTCCACTCAAGAGCTTGTTCAATTCTTCGTCGTTTCGGACGGCCAATTGGAGATGTCTTGGGATGATTCTTTGTTTCTTGTTGTCACGGGCAGCGTTACCAGCCAACTCCAAGATTTCAGCAGACAAGTATTCCAAAACAGCAGCCAAGTAAACTGGAGCTCCGGATCCAATTCGAGAAGCATAGTGTCCTTTTCTCAAGAATCGGTGGACTCTGCCAACTGGAAATTGTAATCCAGCTCTGAATGATCTGGTCTTTGACTTTGTCTTGGCTTTTCCTCCTTTTCCACGTCCAGACATGATGATTTTCGATAAAGTATTCACGTACGAAGAGACACTTTCGAAGCAAAAATTGTAGTTGAATTACTTCCCACAGAAAAAGCTTATTTTTTTACGTTCAGAAAAAGGGATATAAACGCTGTTTTCTAAACCAATCAGATTGCGCCATTTAACAATAGTGAAACCGGCTCGACCAATCACAGCGCGTAATCGCATTTTTGGATTCCGTAGAATCCCTTTTTTTTATTGAAATGTTTTTTATTTTGATTTGTCTCAAAACACTGATTAGCATTTTTGCAAAGCAGTAGTTCTACGCAAAATTCATCATGTCTGACGCACCAGCAAAAGGAGGAAAACAAGCCCCAAAAGTGGCCAAGAAAGGAGAGAAGAGAGCTGGAAAGAAAGGAGGCAAGATCGGAGGAACTGGCGAGAAGAAACGCAAGAGAAAGAGACGTGAATCTTACACCATCTACATCTACAACGTCTTGAAACAAGTCCACCCCGATGTTGGAGCTTCATCCAAAGCCATGAGCATCATGAACTCTTTCGTCAACGATATCTTCGAGAGAATTGCATCCGAAGCTTCACGATTGGCTCTTCAAAACAAGAAATCCACCATCTCATCTCGTGAGATCCAAACTGCTGTTCGTCTCTTGCTTCCAGGAGAGTTGGCCAAGCACGCCGTCTCAGAAGGAACCAAAGCCGTCACCAAATACACCAGCAGCAAATAGATTTCTCCCCTTGTTGGAACCCCAAAACGGTCTTTTTTAAGACCACAAATCTTTTAAAAAACAACCTATACTTGTCTATAATTTTGTCTCCCTTCCTGCCTGCCTGCCTGAGTTTGAGTTTGAAAATTTTCATTAAAATAGTTTAACGTCAAATAATTTCTTTCTGAGGAAAGGATTGAACCTATTTTTGGCTGGAAAAAAAATCTAACGTCAAATATTGTAGACTACAAATCCATGAGAAATTTCTCTGACTATTGAAAAGTCATGAAGAAAATTCTGTTTAACGTCAAATAATTTTCGAAAAATGCAAGTCTTTGAACGAACGTCAGATAATTTTTCTAAGAAAAGAATCCCTTGTGTTATGGGTAGGAAAATTTCAATTCTAAGATTTTTGGGAGGGTTATAATTTTTTTGTTTGGAGGGGTAGATAGGGAAAGGGTCAGGGTATGCTATGAATTAAAATTCAAAGCTTGAGATATACAAAGTAAGATTTGTTTTTTATGAGATGTGTGGCTATAAAAATAGCCGTTTTGTTGAGTCCAAGTCAAACTTCTTAACCTCCGAATCCGTAGAGAGTACGTCCTTGTCGTTTCAAGGCGTAGACGACGTCCATGGCGGTGACAGTCTTCCTTTTGGCGTGCTCGGTGTAAGTGACAGCATCACGGATGACATTTTCCAAGAAAACTTTCAAGACACCACGGGTCTCTTCGTAGATCAAACCAGAGATACGTTTGACACCACCTCGACGAGCAAGACGACGGATGGCTGGTTTGGTGATACCTTGGATGTTGTCACGTAAGATCTTTCTGTGACGTTTGGCACCTCCTTTGCCCAATCCTTTTCCTCCTTTTCCTCTACCAGTCATTATTGCGATGTACGTTCAGTAAGCTGAATACAGAAACTGTTTGAATTTGCACTTCCAAAATTCTATTTTCTACCAAGTCAGAAAATTTCGAAGTACGGATGTATGTGGAAACACCTATTTCGACCAATCAGAATCGAGATTACTCAAATCAAAAAAACAAAGTTGCAAAAAAGTTTGAAGTTTGGCGGTTTTTCGCGAATATCTCAGAAACTACAAAAGCTATCAAAAAGATCTTTGGCAGAAAGATTTCAGGGCAGATGAGACGTCTTTTAAAGAAAAAATCATGAAAAAAGATTTAAAATTGGCTGAGATATAAGCTTTTTCCCGTCGCCAACAAACACGGATTTTGTTGATTTTCAAAAAGGGATATAAACGCTGTTTTTTAAACCAATCAGATTTCACTTTCATCGACCAATCAGATTACGCGATTTCGATGTAAACAATCTGAAAACCGGGAAGCCTTTAAAAAAATTCATTCAAATTTGATTTTTGCTAGAGAATTCAAGCAAATCAAGCACTTCTACTAGAAAAATGGCTAGAACTAAGCAAACTGCTCGTAAATCAACTGGAGGCAAAGCCCCACGAAAACAATTGGCTACCAAAGCTGCAAGAAAGAGTGCACCAGCCACCGGTGGAGTCAAGAAACCACACAGATACAGACCAGGAACCGTCGCTCTCCGTGAGATCAGAAGATACCAAAAATCCACTGAATTGCTCATCCGAAAGTTACCTTTCCAACGTTTGGTCCGTGAAATCGCTCAAGACTTCAAGACTGACTTGCGTTTCCAAAGCTCCGCCGTCTCTGCTCTCCAAGAAGCATCTGAAGCCTACCTCGTCGGACTCTTCGAAGACACCAACTTGTGTGCCATCCATGCTAAACGTGTCACCATCATGCCAAAAGACATCCAATTGGCCCGAAGAATCCGTGGAGAACGTGCTTAGATCTTTCCTGATTGTGGACCAAAAAACGGCTATTTTTATAGCCACACATCTCCTAAAAAACAAATCTTACTGTGTATATCATGAATCCCCCAAATATGACATAACTCCCTCCCTGAGACTCAAAAAAAATCCCAGAAAATTCAAATGAATAGGCCTCTGAGTAGGATGGAAAAATTCAAAAATTATAGCAAAATTAGAAATCCCAAAGTAGGCAACAATATGGCCTTGCCTTGTAAAAAAAAATTAAAAAGTTCGAGAATTTCTTTTGGGAAATTTTTCTATCTAGGGTTAGGGTTGAAGGGAATATAGTCAAGTATAAATTGTTTTTTAAAAGATTTGTGGCTATAAAAATAGCCGTTTTGAAGTTCCAAAGCAAGTAGGGTGCAATTTATTTCTTGGTTGTCCTCTTCTTTGGGGTTTTCTTGGCTGGTTTCTTTGCTGCTGGCTTCTTGGCTGCAGGTTTCTTGGTGGCTTTCTTGGCTGCTGGTTTTTTAGCAGCAGAAGCTGGCTTCTTTTTGGCAGCGGTCTTCTTCTTGGGTGTAGATTTGGCTTTCTTGGCAGCAGGCTTCTTCTTTGGGGTGGTTTTCTTGGTGGTCTTTTTAGCAGCTGGTTTCTTAGCGGCGGGCTTCTTCTTGGGAGCAGCCTTCTTCTTTGGCTCGGTCTTCTTTACAACTTTGAAAGATCCTGATGCACCGGTTCCTTTGGGTTGAGACAAGACACCGCTGATAACACCTCTCTTCAGAGCCATCTTGAGGTGGACAGAAGCATTGTCTCCGACTTTGTAGTTGGCTTGGATGTACTTGAGGATGGCTTGTCTTGAAGATCCACTTCTTTCTTTCAAAGCGACGATTGCAGCAGACACCATGTCGATGTATTTTGGATGCTCAGCTGGCTTTTTTGGTGCAGCTTTCTTCTTTTGTGCTTCAGACATGATTGCAATGAATTTCAAGTTTGAACGTAAAAAATTTCAGTAGTTCAGACACTTCTAACTTTTTCGTAGACTGATTCTCGATTTTCAGTTTTTTTCTATTAGAATGGAATTTTTTCCGATTTCGGACGCGAAAGTAAGCTATTTTCAAAAATGCATTTATATCCCTTTTTATAAATCGTGTTTGTTGGTGACGGGCAAAGTGTAAAATAAGGGCTTTCCCGAAAAGGTATAACAAAATAAAAAACTGTTCTGGACGGGGAAATAGTTAGGCTAGGTTGGGTGAAAATTTGAAAGCAATCGGTCGAGTAGAAAAAAAGTTATTAAAGAAAAAAGAGGAAATTTCATTGATTTTTCGAAGAAATTTCGTCTTGAAAAGCAAATAACTCTGCGAAAAAAATAGCTACGGACTTGATTCTTTTTGTTAAAGTTGCTCCAAGGCCTCTGCTTTTCGGCACCATAAGCAGTTTTTCGGTGACATTATTTTTGGTTGAGGAAATCGGGTGCGCGGCAACATGGGAAAACACGGCAAAATTTTATGTTTTGAGGGGTTGTTGTGGATGTCAGAACTTGGGCTAACACTAACCCTGAGCCCAAGAAAGGGGTGTGGAGCCTTTGGAATGAAGTAAACCTTCCCTAAGAGTAGGAAAGAAAATAAGAAAATATTTTTGGGAGAGGAAAAAAAAAATTTTTCTCCAATTCTTAGGTCAGGCAGGGTAGGCGAATGTTCTCTAGGCTCTTGTTCTTGGGCTGGTTGAAAATTTTTTATGAACATGAAAAAGTGAACTGAGCAGGGAAAATAGGGAACCCTTCTAGCCAGCAACTCGCTCCCGTTTGAAAAATAAAGTCAAAATAGACAAAAATTGGTTAGGGTTAGGGTTAGGGTTAGGGTTAGGGTTAGGGTTAGGGTTAGGGTTAGGGTTAGGGTTAGGGTTAGGGTTTATGTCCAAGCTTTGAAATTTTTTCTATTCTTACTTACTTTATTGATTGTTTCCCATCCATGGATCGATCCTGAGTGGATCTATATACCCTATGGGCCGGCCAATCTACCAATCTAGGTAGAAGCACACATTAAATTCCGAACCCTAACCCTAACCCTAACCCTAGTTCCCACCCATCCTTCCTTGCTTGGGGGACGTGATTACCCATCCCATTTCAAATCTGACTACCCCTCCCCCTCCCCCTGCAAAGGAAACCACAAGTCTTTATCTTTCCTTCCCAACCTGGCTGGCAACCCTGTCCATCCTCGGTATCGCTTCTCGGCCTAATGGCTAAGATCAAGTGTAGTATCTGTTCTTATCAGTTTAATATCTGATACGCCTTCCATAGTGTTGGCTCATATATTAATCTGATTTTTGGCTTCGGGTCAAGGGAGCGAGGTTTACCTCACCCTGACCACGGGTTGCCTCGGCGTTGCACTACAGTCGAGCGCGGCCCATTTTTATAAAAATTGAATTCACTACTTAAAGTTTCCTTCCCTCCATAGTCCTGGTGGTTATGTCTTCATGCGCGAGCGATGCGTGCGCATTTTGTTATTTGACCCGGCCATGTGGATGAGCCCCCTATCCTTCATTCCTTCCCTCCGCGCTAGCTAGCTATCATCCCTTCCTTGGATGCAATTTGCATTTCTGATTTCTTTAGACCACAAGGAAAGTTATACCAAGGGACACCTAGGGTGAAACGAACCGCATTTAAACTCATACTTACCTGACGGGGAAGTAAAGCCTGATCAAGGAGGGGTTTCTTCCAGAGTGAGGCCCTCGCATTGCACTTCGCTTGGGCTGACCTCTGCGATTGCTACAAGTGTAGTAACTCGACCGTACAATTTCTGGTAGTGGGGGCCTGCGTCCGCGCTCGCCCCCTTCTTTAAAAAAAAATTGAATAAAAAAAATTTCTTCACTGACAGGGCTCGAACTCAAGTCTTGTCTATTGTCGACACCTTGCCCTGCCTTGCCCCACTCATGAAAAATTATTTTACCCACCTCGCCTCGAACTCAGAAGTGATGGTTAGACCCCTCCCATGAAAGTATTAGACCCCTCCCATGAAAGTATTAGACCCCAGATAGAAAAGAAATCATGAAAAGTCTACGACACCGGGAGTTCCCAGGCGGTCCCCCATCCAAGTACTATCCCGGCCCGACGATGCTTAACTTCCGTGATCGGACGAGAACGGGTGTTTTCATCGTGGTATGGACGTAGACACTAGGTAGGGTTTCTTTGGGGGTCTGATCACTTGCAAGGGATAGGATTACAGTAGAGAGTATAGGGTTATATTTTGAAGCTAGGGCTAGGGTTAGGGTTAGGGTTGTGTTTGAAACCAGAGGTTCAAAAAATATAGACAAGTATGGTTTGTTTTTTAAGAGATTTGTGGTCTTAAAAAAGACCGTTTTTGGGGTTCCAACATCAGAGGAGAGACTTAGTTCTTCTTGGCTGATTCTTTGTTCTTCTTGGGAAGCAAGAGAGCGTTGATGTTTGGCAAGACACCACCATTGGCAATGGTGACTCCACTCAAGAGCTTGTTCAATTCTTCGTCGTTTCGGACGGCCAATTGGAGATGTCTTGGGATGATTCTTTGTTTCTTGTTGTCACGGGCAGCGTTACCAGCCAACTCCAAGATTTCAGCAGACAAGTATTCCAAAACAGCAGCCAAGTAAACTGGAGCTCCGGATCCAATTCGAGAAGCATAGTGTCCTTTTCTCAAGAATCGGTGGACTCTGCCAACTGGAAATTGTAATCCAGCTCTGAATGATCTGGTCTTTGACTTTGTCTTGGCTTTTCCTCCTTTTCCACGTCCAGACATGATGATTTTCGATAAAGTATTCACGTACGAAGAGACACTTTCGAAGCAAAAATTGTAGTTGAATTACTTCCCACAGAAAAAGCTTATTTTTTTACGTTCAGAAAAAGGGATATAAACGCTGTTTTCTAAACCAATCAGATTGCGCCATTTAACAATAGTGAAACCGGCTCGACCAATCACAGCGCGTAATCGCATTTTTGGATTCCGTAGAATCCCTTTTTTTTATTGAAATGTTTTTTATTTTGATTTGTCTCAAAACACTGATTAGCATTTTTGCAAAGCAGTAGTTCTACGCAAAATTCATCATGTCTGACGCACCAGCAAAAGGAGGAAAACAAGCCCCAAAAGTGGCCAAGAAAGGAGAGAAGAGAGCTGGAAAGAAAGGAGGCAAGATCGGAGGAACTGGCGAGAAGAAACGCAAGAGAAAGAGACGTGAATCTTACACCATCTACATCTACAACGTCTTGAAACAAGTCCACCCCGATGTTGGAGCTTCATCCAAAGCCATGAGCATCATGAACTCTTTCGTCAACGATATCTTCGAGAGAATTGCATCCGAAGCTTCACGATTGGCTCTTCAAAACAAGAAATCCACCATCTCATCTCGTGAGATCCAAACTGCTGTTCGTCTCTTGCTTCCAGGAGAGTTGGCCAAGCACGCCGTCTCAGAAGGAACCAAAGCCGTCACCAAATACACCAGCAGCAAATAGATTTCTCCCCTTGTTGGAACCCCAAAACGGTCTTTTTTAAGACCACAAATCTTTTAAAAAACAACCTATACTTGTCTATAATTTTGTCTCCCTTCCTGCCTGCCTGCCTGAGTTTGAGTTTGAAAATTTTCATTAAAATAGTTTAACGTCAAATAATTTCTTTCTGAGGAAAGGATTGAACCTATTTTTGGCTGGAAAAAAAATCTAACGTCAAATATTGTAGACTACAAATCCATGAGAAATTTCTCTGACTATTGAAAAGTCATGAAGAAAATTCTGTTTAACGTCAAATAATTTTCGAAAAATGCAAGTCTTTGAACGAACGTCAGATAATTTTTCTAAGAAAAGAATCCCTTGTGTTATGGGTAGGAAAATTTCAATTCTAAGATTTTTGGGAGGGTTATAATTTTTTTGTTTGGAGGGGTAGATAGGGAAAGGGTCAGGGTATGCTATGAATTAAAATTCAAAGCTTGAGATATACAAAGTAAGATTTGTTTTTTATGAGATGTGTGGCTATAAAAATAGCCGTTTTGTTGAGTCCAAGTCAAACTTCTTAACCTCCGAATCCGTAGAGAGTACGTCCTTGTCGTTTCAAGGCGTAGACGACGTCCATGGCGGTGACAGTCTTCCTTTTGGCGTGCTCGGTGTAAGTGACAGCATCACGGATGACATTTTCCAAGAAAACTTTCAAGACACCACGGGTCTCTTCGTAGATCAAACCAGAGATACGTTTGACACCACCTCGACGAGCAAGACGACGGATGGCTGGTTTGGTGATACCTTGGATGTTGTCACGTAAGATCTTTCTGTGACGTTTGGCACCTCCTTTGCCCAATCCTTTTCCTCCTTTTCCTCTACCAGTCATTATTGCGATGTACGTTCAGTAAGCTGAATACAGAAACTGTTTGAATTTGCACTTCCAAAATTCTATTTTCTACCAAGTCAGAAAATTTCGAAGTACGGATGTATGTGGAAACACCTATTTCGACCAATCAGAATCGAGATTACTCAAATCAAAAAAACAAAGTTGCAAAAAAGTTTGAAGTTTGGCGGTTTTTCGCGAATATCTCAGAAACTACAAAAGCTATCAAAAAGATCTTTGGCAGAAAGATTTCAGGGCAGATGAGACGTCTTTTAAAGAAAAAATCATGAAAAAAGATTTAAAATTGGCTGAGATATAAGCTTTTTCCCGTCGCCAACAAACACGGATTTTGTTGATTTTCAAAAAGGGATATAAACGCTGTTTTTTAAACCAATCAGATTTCACTTTCATCGACCAATCAGATTACGCGATTTCGATGTAAACAATCTGAAAACCGGGAAGCCTTTAAAAAAATTCATTCAAATTTGATTTTTGCTAGAGAATTCAAGCAAATCAAGCACTTCTACTAGAAAAATGGCTAGAACTAAGCAAACTGCTCGTAAATCAACTGGAGGCAAAGCCCCACGAAAACAATTGGCTACCAAAGCTGCAAGAAAGAGTGCACCAGCCACCGGTGGAGTCAAGAAACCACACAGATACAGACCAGGAACCGTCGCTCTCCGTGAGATCAGAAGATACCAAAAATCCACTGAATTGCTCATCCGAAAGTTACCTTTCCAACGTTTGGTCCGTGAAATCGCTCAAGACTTCAAGACTGACTTGCGTTTCCAAAGCTCCGCCGTCTCTGCTCTCCAAGAAGCATCTGAAGCCTACCTCGTCGGACTCTTCGAAGACACCAACTTGTGTGCCATCCATGCTAAACGTGTCACCATCATGCCAAAAGACATCCAATTGGCCCGAAGAATCCGTGGAGAACGTGCTTAGATCTTTCCTGATTGTGGACCAAAAAACGGCTATTTTTATAGCCACACATCTCCTAAAAAACAAATCTTACTGTGTATATCATGAATCCCCCAAATATGACATAACTCCCTCCCTGAGACTCAAAAAAAATCCCAGAAAATTCAAATGAATAGGCCTCTGAGTAGGATGGAAAAATTCAAAAATTATAGCAAAATTAGAAATCCCAAAGTAGGCAACAATATGGCCTTGCCTTGTAAAAAAAAATTAAAAAGTTCGAGAATTTTTTTGGGAAATTTTTCTATCTAGGGTTAGGGTTGAAGGGAATATAGTCAAGTATAAATTGTTTTTTAAAAGATTTGTGGCTATAAAAATAGCCGTTTTGAAGTTCCAAAGCAAGTAGGGTGCAATTTATTTCTTGGTTGTCCTCTTCTTTGGGGTTTTCTTGGCTGGTTTCTTTGCTGCTGGCTTCTTGGCTGCAGGTTTCTTGGTGGCTTTCTTGGCTGCTGGTTTTTTAGCAGCAGAAGCTGGCTTCTTTTTGGCAGCGGTCTTCTTCTTGGGTGTAGATTTGGCTTTCTTGGCAGCAGGCTTCTTCTTTGGGGTGGTTTTCTTGGTGGTCTTTTTAGCAGCTGGTTTCTTAGCGGCGGGCTTCTTCTTGGGAGCAGCCTTCTTCTTTGGCTCGGTCTTCTTTACAACTTTGAAAGATCCTGATGCACCGGTTCCTTTGGGTTGAGACAAGACACCGCTGATAACACCTCTCTTCAGAGCCATCTTGAGGTGGACAGAAGCATTGTCTCCGACTTTGTAGTTGGCTTGGATGTACTTGAGGATGGCTTGTCTTGAAGATCCACTTCTTTCTTTCAAAGCGACGATTGCAGCAGACACCATGTCGATGTATTTTGGATGCTCAGCTGGCTTTTTTGGTGCAGCTTTCTTCTTTTGTGCTTCAGACATGATTGCAATGAATTTCAAGTTTGAACGTAAAAAATTTCAGTAGTTCAGACACTTCTAACTTTTTCGTAGACTGATTCTCGATTTTCAGTTTTTTTCTATTAGAATGGAATTTTTTCCGATTTCGGACGCGAAAGTAAGCTATTTTCAAAAATGCATTTATATCCCTTTTTATAAATCGTGTTTGTTGGTGACGGGCAAAGTGTAAAATAAGGGCTTTCCCGAAAAGGTATAACAAAATAAAAAACTGTTCTGGACGGGGAAATAGTTAGGCTAGGTTGGGTGAAAATTTGAAAGCAATCGGTCGAGTAGAAAAAAAGTTATTAAAGAAAAAAGAGGAAATTTCATTGATTTTTCGAAGAAATTTCGTCTTGAAAAGCAAATAACTCTGCGAAAAAAATAGCTACGGACTTGATTCTTTTTGTTAAAGTTGCTCCAAGGCCTCTGCTTTTCGGCACCATAAGCAGTTTTTCGGTGACATTATTTTTGGTTGAGGAAATCGGGTGCGCGGCAACATGGGAAAACACGGCAAAATTTTATGTTTTGAGGGGTTGTTGTGGATGTCAGAACTTGGGCTAACACTAACCCTGAGCCCAAGAAAGGGGTGTGGAGCCTTTGGAATGAAGTAAACCTTCCCTAAGAGTAGGAAAGAAAATAAGAAAATATTTTTGGGAGAGGAAAAAAAAATTTTTCTCCAATTCTTAGGTCAGGCAGGGTAGGCGAATGTTCTCTAGGCTCTTGTTCTTGGGCTGGTTGAAAATTTTTTATGAACATGAAAAAGTGAACTGAGCAGGGAAAATAGGGAACCCTTCTAGCCAGCAACTCGCTCCCGTTTGAAAAATAAAGTCAAAATAGACAAAAATTGGTTAGGGTTAGGGTTAGGGTTAGGGTTAGGGTTAGGGTTAGGGTTAGGGTTAGGGTTAGGGTTAGGGTTAGGGTTTATGTCCAAGCTTTGAAATTTTTTCTATTCTTACTTACTTTATTGATTGTTTCCCATCCATGGATCGATCCTGAGTGGATCTATATACCCTATGGGCCGGCCAATCTACCAATCTAGGTAGAAGCACACATTAAATTCCGAACCCTAACCCTAACCCTAACCCTAGTTCCCACCCATCCTTCCTTGCTTGGGGGACGTGATTACCCATCCCATTTCAAATCTGACTACCCCTCCCCCTCCCCCTGCAAAGGAAACCACAAGTCTTTATCTTTCCTTCCCAACCTGGCTGGCAACCCTGTCCATCCTCGGTATCGCTTCTCGGCCTAATGGCTAAGATCAAGTGTAGTATCTGTTCTTATCAGTTTAATATCTGATACGCCTTCCATAGTGTTGGCTCATATATTAATCTGATTTTTGGCTTCGGGTCAAGGGAGCGAGGTTTACCTCACCCTGACCACGGGTTGCCTCGGCGTTGCACTACAGTCGAGCGCGGCCCATTTTTATAAAAATTGAATTCACTACTTAAAGTTTCCTTCCCTCCATAGTCCTGGTGGTTATGTCTTCATGCGCGAGCGATGCGTGCGCATTTTGTTATTTGACCCGGCCATGTGGATGAGCCCCCTATCCTTCATTCCTTCCCTCCGCGCTAGCTAGCTATCATCCCTTCCTTGGATGCAATTTGCATTTCTGATTTCTTTAGACCACAAGGAAAGTTATACCAAGGGACACCTAGGGTGAAACGAACCGCATTTAAACTCATACTTACCTGACGGGGAAGTAAAGCCTGATCAAGGAGGGGTTTCTTCCAGAGTGAGGCCCTCGCATTGCACTTCGCTTGGGCTGACCTCTGCGATTGCTACAAGTGTAGTAACTCGACCGTACAATTTCTGGTAGTGGGGGCCTGCGTCCGCGCTCGCCCCCTTCTTTAAAAAAAAATTGAATAAAAAAAATTTCTTCACTGACAGGGCTCGAACTCAAGTCTTGTCTATTGTCGACACCTTGCCCTGCCTTGCCCCACTCATGAAAAATTATTTTACCCACCTCGCCTCGAACTCAGAAGTGATGGTTAGACCCCTCCCATGAAAGTATTAGACCCCTCCCATGAAAGTATTAGACCCCAGATAGAAAAGAAATCATGAAAAGTCTACGACACCGGGAGTTCCCAGGCGGTCCCCCATCCAAGTACTATCCCGGCCCGACGATGCTTAACTTCCGTGATCGGACGAGAACGGGTGTTTTCATCGTGGTATGGACGTAGACACTAGGTAGGGTTTCTTTGGGGGTCTGATCACTTGCAAGGGATAGGATTACAGTAGAGAGTATAGGGTTATATTTTGAAGCTAGGGCTAGGGTTAGGGTTAGGGTTGTGTTTGAAACCAGAGGTTCAAAAAAATATAGACAAGTATGGTTTGTTTTTTAAGAGATTTGTGGTCTTAAAAAAGACCGTTTTTGGGGTTCCAACATCAGAGGAGAGACTTAGTTCTTCTTGGCTGATTCTTTGTTCTTCTTGGGAAGCAAGAGAGCGTTGATGTTTGGCAAGACACCACCATTGGCAATGGTGACTCCACTCAAGAGCTTGTTCAATTCTTCGTCGTTTCGGACGGCCAATTGGAGATGTCTTGGGATGATTCTTTGTTTCTTGTTGTCACGGGCAGCGTTACCAGCCAACTCCAAGATTTCAGCAGACAAGTATTCCAAAACAGCAGCCAAGTAAACTGGAGCTCCGGATCCAATTCGAGAAGCATAGTGTCCTTTTCTCAAGAATCGGTGGACTCTGCCAACTGGAAATTGTAATCCAGCTCTGAATGATCTGGTCTTTGACTTTGTCTTGGCTTTTCCTCCTTTTCCACGTCCAGACATGATGATTTTCGATAAAGTATTCACGTACGAAGAGACACTTTCGAAGCAAAAATTGTAGTTGAATTACTTCCCACAGAAAAAGCTTATTTTTTTACGTTCAGAAAAAGGGATATAAACGCTGTTTTCTAAACCAATCAGATTGCGCCATTTAACAATAGTGAAACCGGCTCGACCAATCACAGCGCGTAATCGCATTTTTGGATTCCGTAGAATCCCTTTTTTTTATTGAAATGTTTTTTATTTTGATTTGTCTCAAAACACTGATTAGCATTTTTGCAAAGCAGTAGTTCTACGCAAAATTCATCATGTCTGACGCACCAGCAAAAGGAGGAAAACAAGCCCCAAAAGTGGCCAAGAAAGGAGAGAAGAGAGCTGGAAAGAAAGGAGGCAAGATCGGAGGAACTGGCGAGAAGAAACGCAAGAGAAAGAGACGTGAATCTTACACCATCTACATCTACAACGTCTTGAAACAAGTCCACCCCGATGTTGGAGCTTCATCCAAAGCCATGAGCATCATGAACTCTTTCGTCAACGATATCTTCGAGAGAATTGCATCCGAAGCTTCACGATTGGCTCTTCAAAACAAGAAATCCACCATCTCATCTCGTGAGATCCAAACTGCTGTTCGTCTCTTGCTTCCAGGAGAGTTGGCCAAGCACGCCGTCTCAGAAGGAACCAAAGCCGTCACCAAATACACCAGCAGCAAATAGATTTCTCCCCTTGTTGGAACCCCAAAACGGTCTTTTTTAAGACCACAAATCTTTTAAAAAACAACCTATACTTGTCTATAATTTTGTCTCCCTTCCTGCCTGCCTGCCTGAGTTTGAGTTTGAAAATTTTCATTAAAATAGTTTAACGTCAAATAATTTCTTTCTGAGGAAAGGATTGAACCTATTTTTGGCTGGAAAAAAAATCTAACGTCAAATATTGTAGACTACAAATCCATGAGAAATTTCTCTGACTATTGAAAAGTCATGAAGAAAATTCTGTTTAACGTCAAATAATTTTCGAAAAATGCAAGTCTTTGAACGAACGTCAGATAATTTTTCTAAGAAAAGAATCCCTTGTGTTATGGGTAGGAAAATTTCAATTCTAAGATTTTTGGGAGGGTTATAATTTTTTTGTTTGGAGGGGTAGATAGGGAAAGGGTCAGGGTATGCTATGAATTAAAATTCAAAGCTTGAGATATACAAAGTAAGATTTGTTTTTTATGAGATGTGTGGCTATAAAAATAGCCGTTTTGTTGAGTCCAAGTCAAACTTCTTAACCTCCGAATCCGTAGAGAGTACGTCCTTGTCGTTTCAAGGCGTAGACGACGTCCATGGCGGTGACAGTCTTCCTTTTGGCGTGCTCGGTGTAAGTGACAGCATCACGGATGACATTTTCCAAGAAAACTTTCAAGACACCACGGGTCTCTTCGTAGATCAAACCAGAGATACGTTTGACACCACCTCGACGAGCAAGACGACGGATGGCTGGTTTGGTGATACCTTGGATGTTGTCACGTAAGATCTTTCTGTGACGTTTGGCACCTCCTTTGCCCAATCCTTTTCCTCCTTTTCCTCTACCAGTCATTATTGCGATGTACGTTCAGTAAGCTGAATACAGAAACTGTTTGAATTTGCACTTCCAAAATTCTATTTTCTACCAAGTCAGAAAATTTCGAAGTACGGATGTATGTGGAAACACCTATTTCGACCAATCAGAATCGAGATTACTCAAATCAAAAAAACAAAGTTGCAAAAAAGTTTGAAGTTTGGCGGTTTTTCGCGAATATCTCAGAAACTACAAAAGCTATCAAAAAGATCTTTGGCAGAAAGATTTCAGGGCAGATGAGACGTCTTTTAAAGAAAAAATCATGAAAAAAGATTTAAAATTGGCTGAGATATAAGCTTTTTCCCGTCGCCAACAAACACGGATTTTGTTGATTTTCAAAAAGGGATATAAACGCTGTTTTTTAAACCAATCAGATTTCACTTTCATCGACCAATCAGATTACGCGATTTCGATGTAAACAATCTGAAAACCGGGAAGCCTTTAAAAAAATTCATTCAAATTTGATTTTTGCTAGAGAATTCAAGCAAATCAAGCACTTCTACTAGAAAAATGGCTAGAACTAAGCAAACTGCTCGTAAATCAACTGGAGGCAAAGCCCCACGAAAACAATTGGCTACCAAAGCTGCAAGAAAGAGTGCACCAGCCACCGGTGGAGTCAAGAAACCACACAGATACAGACCAGGAACCGTCGCTCTCCGTGAGATCAGAAGATACCAAAAATCCACTGAATTGCTCATCCGAAAGTTACCTTTCCAACGTTTGGTCCGTGAAATCGCTCAAGACTTCAAGACTGACTTGCGTTTCCAAAGCTCCGCCGTCTCTGCTCTCCAAGAAGCATCTGAAGCCTACCTCGTCGGACTCTTCGAAGACACCAACTTGTGTGCCATCCATGCTAAACGTGTCACCATCATGCCAAAAGACATCCAATTGGCCCGAAGAATCCGTGGAGAACGTGCTTAGATCTTTCCTGATTGTGGACCAAAAAACGGCTATTTTTATAGCCACACATCTCCTAAAAAACAAATCTTACTGTGTATATCATGAATCCCCCAATATGACATAACTCCCTCCCTGAGACTCAAAAAAAATCCCAGAAAATTCAAATGAATAGGCCTCTGAGTAGGATGGAAAAATTCAAAAATTATAGCAAAATTAGAAATCCCAAAGTAGGCAACAATATGGCCTTGCCTTGTAAAAAAAAATTAAAAAGTTCGAGAATTTCTTTTGGGAAATTTTTCTATCTAGGGTTAGGGTTGAAGGGAATATAGTCAAGTATAAATTGTTTTTTAAAAGATTTGTGGCTATAAAAATAGCCGTTTTGAAGTTCCAAAGCAAGTAGGGTGCAATTTATTTCTTGGTTGTCCTCTTCTTTGGGGTTTTCTTGGCTGGTTTCTTTGCTGCTGGCTTCTTGGCTGCAGGTTTCTTGGTGGCTTTCTTGGCTGCTGGTTTTTTAGCAGCAGAAGCTGGCTTCTTTTTGGCAGCGGTCTTCTTCTTGGGTGTAGATTTGGCTTTCTTGGCAGCAGGCTTCTTCTTTGGGGTGGTTTTCTTGGTGGTCTTTTTAGCAGCTGGTTTCTTAGCGGCGGGCTTCTTCTTGGGAGCAGCCTTCTTCTTTGGCTCGGTCTTCTTTACAACTTTGAAAGATCCTGATGCACCGGTTCCTTTGGGTTGAGACAAGACACCGCTGATAACACCTCTCTTCAGAGCCATCTTGAGGTGGACAGAAGCATTGTCTCCGACTTTGTAGTTGGCTTGGATGTACTTGAGGATGGCTTGTCTTGAAGATCCACTTCTTTCTTTCAAAGCGACGATTGCAGCAGACACCATGTCGATGTATTTTGGATGCTCAGCTGGCTTTTTTGGTGCAGCTTTCTTCTTTTGTGCTTCAGACATGATTGCAATGAATTTCAAGTTTGAACGTAAAAAATTTCAGTAGTTCAGACACTTCTAACTTTTTCGTAGACTGATTCTCGATTTTCAGTTTTTTTCTATTAGAATGGAATTTTTTCCGATTTCGGACGCGAAAGTAAGCTATTTTCAAAAATGCATTTATATCCCTTTTTATAAATCGTGTTTGTTGGTGACGGGCAAAGTGTAAAATAAGGGCTTTCCCGAAAAGGTATAACAAAATAAAAACTGTTCTGGACGGGGAAATAGTTAGGCTAGGTTGGGTGAAAATTTGAAAGCAATCGGTCGAGTAGAAAAAAGTTATTAAAGAAAAAAGAGGAAATTTCATTGATTTTTCGAAGAAATTTCGTCTTGAAAAGCAAATAACTCTGCGAAAAAAATAGCTACGGACTTGATTCTTTTTGTTAAAGTTGCTCCAAGGCCTCTGCTTTTCGGCACCATAAGCAGTTTTTCGGTGACATTATTTTTGGTTGAGGAAATCGGGTGCGCGGCAACATGGGAAAACACGGCAAAATTTTATGTTTTGAGGGGTTGTTGTGGATGTCAGAACTTGGGCTAACACTAACCCTGAGCCCAAGAAAGGGGTGTGGAGCCTTTGGAATGAAGTAAACCTTCCCTAAGAGTAGGAAAGAAAATAAGAAAATATTTTTGGGAGAGGAAAAAAAAAATTTTTCTCCAATTCTTAGGTCAGGCAGGGTAGGCGAATGTTCTCTAGGCTCTTGTTCTTGGGCTGGTTGAAAATTTTTTATGAACATGAAAAAGTGAACTGAGCAGGGAAAATAGGGAACCCTTCTAGCCAGCAACTCGCTCCCGTTTGAAAAATAAAGTCAAAATAGACAAAAATTGGTTAGGGTTAGGGTTAGGGTTAGGGTTAGGGTTAGGGTTAGGGTTAGGGTTAGGGTTAGGGTTAGGGTTAGGGTTAGGGTTTATGTCCAAGCTTTGAAATTTTTTCTATTCTTACTTACTTTATTGATTGTTTCCCATCCATGGATCGATCCTGAGTGGATCTATATACCCTATGGGCCGGCCAATCTACCAATCTAGGTAGAAGCACACATTAAATTCCGAACCCTAACCCTAACCCTAACCCTAGTTCCCACCCATCCTTCCTTGCTTGGGGGACGTGATTACCCATCCCATTTCAAATCTGACTACCCCTCCCCCTCCCCCTGCAAAGGAAACCACAAGTCTTTATCTTTCCTTCCCAACCTGGCTGGCAACCCTGTCCATCCTCGGTATCGCTTCTCGGCCTAATGGCTAAGATCAAGTGTAGTATCTGTTCTTAGTTATTTGGCAAAGAGACTGTCCGTAACCCGGCTTTTGGTTTATCCAATTTAAGTCCGATTGGAGAGCCGAGACTCGATCAATCCAAGAAGAAGATTCTCCAAAAAACAAATTCCCCCAAACTTGCACCACAATGAAGTTGCATGCGCTGGCCGTATATCTTGGAAAAAATCCGCATCGAAGTGAGCAAGCCTCGACAAAGCAATCGATTTGGGTTTGGATCAAACGTGTACGCTGTAACAAGATCAATGAAACGCACTTACGTCCATCTCAACAGTTTGGAACAAAAAACATCTCTTACAAAAGGTTTCTACGATCCCGTCGTATCAATTCCACTTGTGGTGACGGCACAAGGAATTCCGATCGAGCTAACAAAGAATGACGTATTCGACATCTTTTCAGCTTGGGGAGAAGTTACCAAGACAATAGCAACAACAAAAATCTACAGAAACATCCGCTACAGAAATGGCAATTGGCAAATTCATTTCAAGCGTTTCTTCAAAGAGCTTCCGAATCACATCTCAGCTAAAAGTTCTGCCCTCAACGAAAACATCTACATCACAACAGCGTTCGACAAAGCCGAAATGATCAAACGTGTTGTACCGACAAGACCTACAAACACCAATCCCCCTCCTCCCTCTCAGCCCCAGAGCAGTGGAGAAGAAAAAACAAAAACAACAACCGTATATCCCAAGCAACCAACGAATCCGACGCACCATGAGCAGGCATCTCGACGTCCTACAGAAACCTCTCGGCCTATTGGCTAAGAACATGTCTCAGGAATGCTCCAGACTTCGGTTCCGCTTCCGCATGTTCGTCCTTTTATTCGGGAGCTGTCAAGGTAACCAGCTCACACATGGACGTTGATTCATTAGACTCGGACTTAAATGTTGGTACCGAATCGCGCCTAATGGCCTCGTTGGAAACCAATCGCCAGGAGGACAGTCTAAAGAAACCATGAAAACCTACATTAACCATGGAAACCGACACTGGAAGAGCTCCAATGGATTTTGAGGTTAATCCACACAAATCATCCGTAAGACCCCAGTAGTGGGACACGACCAAATAAAAGTCCAAAAAGTCCAAAACAAAACCAATTCAACCCAAGCATCAGTGGCGCAATCGGCAGCACACCAGACTTCCAATCCAGAGGTCGCAGTTCGAACCCCGTTCGGAACCAAAACATCAACACAACAAAAAACAACATCTGGAGAATCAAAACCACCACGCCCTCAGGGCAGGGAACAAATTCCAAATAATCTTAAACTGCAAAAAGAATTCACCTGAGAATAACTTTGACAAATTCATTTCAACAGAGAAAAGTACTTCCTTCAATCTCCATCTACCACCGTCACAAAGGTTAGTGAAGCTTTGGAGACTAAATACTTTTATGGCCATATTGCTTGGTCCTTCTTTCTTGATGAACATGAATGGGCAGCAATGATGTTTCGATTAAATATAATGAGACAAGAACCTAGCTTTAACGAGTTAAACTATAACTTCTTCGCTGATGGATACATGCATTACTGTGATAATCTTGCTCCACCAGACTTTAGAAGTTACAATGCAATGAACAAATAGAACATTTTATTAAAGTTGTTGAATCACGTTGGAAGAATTCAGAGACACAAAGTCACTTGGGACAAACCTACCCAGTGATAAAAAATGGGCAATTTGGCGATTTAATCGTGGTCTTTTTTTCGGATGAATTGTCTAAATATTTCTATAGCACGAGTACCGACAGGACCTGACTTGGGGCACTGAGACTTCGTTTTCTTTGGCTTTTTGAGGGGTAAACACTCTACAGGTAGTCTTCTTGAGATGTGTATTTTTCTTGGGTTGGGTGGTTAGCTCTTCCATGGTCGCTGGTTCTGTAGTTGTAGCATTGCGTCTCTTCGAGTTTCTGGTGGTAGTTCTTGTTATCGGGTTTTTTTCTTAGGAAAGTCAGGTCTAGACTGGTAACTCAGCTTTAGAAATAAAACAACTTCAAACAAATATCGAGTTATATTTTTACTAGTGTATTTATTACTTGTACTAAAAATACATTTTCACTAAAAAAAAAAAAAAAAAAAAAAAAAAAAAAAAAAAAAAAAAGTCTGTTCTTATCAGTTTAATATCTGATACGCCTTCCATAGTGTTGGCTCATATATTAATCTGATTTTTGGCTTCGGGTCAAGGGAGCGAGGTTTACCTCACCCTGACCACGGGTTGCCTCGGCGTTGCACTACAGTCGAGCGCGGCCCATTTTTATAAAAATTGAATTCACTACTTAAAGTTTCCTTCCCTCCATAGTCCTGGTGGTTATGTCTTCATGCGCGAGCGATGCGTGCGCATTTTGTTATTTGACCCGGCCATGGGATGAGCCCCCTATCCTTCATTCCTTCCCTCCGCGCTAGCTAGCTATCATCCCTTCCTTGGATTTTGCATTTCTGATTTCTTTAGACCACAAGGAAAGTTATACCAAGGGACACCTAGGTGAAACGAACCGCATTTAAACTCATACTTACCTGACGGGGAAGTAAAGCCTGATCAAGGAGGGGTTTCTTCCAGAGTGAGGCCCTCGCATTGCACTTCGCTTGGGCTGACCTCTGCGATTGCTACAAGTGTAGTAACTCGACCGTACAATTTCTGGTAGTGGGGGCCTGCGTCCGCGCTCGCCCCCTTCTTTTAAAAAAAAAATGAAAAAAAAAAATTTCTTCACTGACAGGGCTCGAACTCAAGTCTTGTCTATTGTCGACACCTTGCCCTGCCTTGCCCCACTCATGAAAAATTATTTTACCCACCTCGCCTCGAACTCAGAAGTGATGGTTAGACCCCTCCATGAAAGTATTAGACCCCTCCCATGAAAGTATTAGACCCCAGATAGAAAAGAAATCATGAAAAGTCTACGACACCGGGAGTTCCCAGGCGGTCCCCCATCCAAGTACTATCCCGGCCCGACGATGCTTAACTTCCGTGATCGGACGAGAACGGGTGTTTTCATCGTGGTATGGACGTAGACACTAGGTAGGGTTTCTTTGGGGGTCTGATCACTTGCAAGGGATAGGATTACAGTAGAGAGTATAGGGTTATATTTTGAAGCTAGGGCTAGGGTTAGGGTTAGGGTTGTGTTTGAAACCAGAGGTTCAAAAAAATATAGACAAGTATGGTTTGTTTTTTAAGAGATTTGTGGTCTTAAAAAAGACCGTTTTTGGGGTTCCAACATCAGAGGAGAGACTTAGTTCTTCTTGGCTGATTCTTTGTTCTTCTTGGGAAGCAAGAGAGCGTTGATGTTTGGCAAGACACCACCATTGGCAATGGTGACTCCACTCAAGAGCTTGTTCAATTCTTCGTCGTTTCGGACGGCCAATTGGAGATGTCTTGGGATGATTCTTTGTTTCTTGTTGTCACGGGCAGCGTTACCAGCCAACTCCAAGATTTCAGCAGACAAGTATTCCAAAACAGCAGCCAAGTAAACTGGAGCTCCGGATCCAATTCGAGAAGCATAGTGTCCTTTTCTCAAGAATCGGTGGACTCTGCCAACTGGAAATTGTAATCCAGCTCTGAATGATCTGGTCTTTGACTTTGTCTTGGCTTTTCCTCCTTTTCCACGTCCAGACATGATGATTTTCGATAAAGTATTCACGTACGAAGAGACACTTTCGAAGCAAAAATTGTAGTTGAATTACTTCCCACAGAAAAAGCTTATTTTTTTACGTTCAGAAAAAGGGATATAAACGCTGTTTTCTAAACCAATCAGATTGCGCCATTTAACAATAGTGAAACCGGCTCGACCAATCACAGCGCGTAATCGCATTTTTGGATTCCGTAGAATCCCTTTTTTTTATTGAAATGTTTTTTATTTTGATTTGTCTCAAAACACTGATTAGCATTTTTGCAAAGCAGTAGTTCTACGCAAATTCATCATGTCTGACGCACCAGCAAAAGGAGGAAAACAAGCCCCAAAAGTGGCCAAGAAAGGAGAGAAGAGAGCTGGAAAGAAAGGAGGCAAGATCGGAGGAACTGGCGACAAGAAACGCAAGAGAAAGAGACGTGAATCTTACACCATCTACATCTACAACGTCTTGAAACAAGTCCACCCCGATGTTGGAGCTTCATCCAAAGCCATGAGCATCATGAACTCTTTCGTCAACGATATCTTCGAGAGAATCGCATCCGAAGCTTCACGATTGGCTCTTCAAAACAAGAAATCCACCATCTCATCTCGTGAGATCCAAACTGCTGTTCGTCTCTTGCTTCCAGGAGAGTTGGCCAAGCACGCCGTCTCAGAAGGAACCAAAGCCGTCACCAAATACACCAGCAGCAAATAGATTTCTCCCCTTGTTGGAACCCCAAAACGGTCTTTTTTAAGACCACAAATCTTTTAAAAAACAACCTATACTTGTCTATAATTTTGTCTCCCTTCCTGCCTGCCTGAGTTTGAGTTTGAAAATTTCATTAAAATAGTTTAACGTCAAATAATTTCTTTCTGAGGAAAGGATTGAACCTATTTTTGGCTGGAAAAAATCTAACGTCAAATATTGTAGACTACAAATCCATGAGAAATTTCTCTGACTATTGAAAAGTCATGAAGAAAATTCTGTTTAACGTCAAATAATTTTCGAAAAATGCAAGTCTTTGAACGAACGAGAAATTTTTCTAAGAATCCCTTGTGTTATGGGTAGGAAAATTTCAATTCTAAGATTTTTGGGAGGGTTATAATTTTTTTGTTTGGAGGGGTAGATAGGGAAAGGGTCAGGGTATGCTATGAATTAAAATTCAAAGCTTGAGATATACAAAGTAAGATTTGTTTTTTATGAGATGTGTGGCTATAAAAATAGCCGTTTTGTTGAGTCCAAGTCAAACTTCTTAACCTCCGAATCCGTAGAGAGTACGTCCTTGTCGTTTCAAGGCGTAGACGACGTCCATGGCGGTGACAGTCTTCCTTTTGGCGTGCTCGGTGTAAGTGACAGCATCACGGATGACATTTTCCAAGAAAACTTTCAAGACACCACGGGTCTCTTCGTAGATCAAACCAGAGATACGTTTGACACCACCTCGACGAGCAAGACGACGGATGGCTGGTTTGGTGATACCTTGGATGTTGTCACGTAAGATCTTTCTGTGACGTTTGGCACCTCCTTTGCCCAATCCTTTTCCTCCTTTTCCTCTACCAGTCATTATTGCGATGTACGTTCAGTAAGCTGAATACAGAAACTGTTTGAATTTGCACTTCCAAAATTCTATTTTCTACCAAGTCAGAAATTTCGAAGTACGGATGTATGTGGAAACACCTATTTCGACCAATCAGAATCGAGATTACTCAAATCAAAAAAACAAAGTTGCAAAAAAGTTTGAAGTTTGGCGGTTTTTCGCGAATATCTCAGAAACTACAAAAGCTATCAAAAAGATCTTTGGCAGAAAGATTTCAGGGCAGATGAGACGTCTTTTAAAGAAAAAATCATGAAAAAAGATTTAAAATTGGCTGAGATATAAGCTTTTTCCCGTCGCCAACAAACACGGATTTTGTTGATTTTCAAAAAGGGATATAAACGCTGTTTTTTAAACCAATCAGATTTCACTTTCATCGACCAATCAGATTACGCGATTTCGATGTAAACATTCTGAAAACCGGGAAGCCTTTAAAAAAATTCATTCAAATTTGATTTTTGCTAGAGAATTCAAGCAAATCAAGCACTTCTACTAGAAAAATGGCTAGAACTAAGCAAACTGCTCGTAAATCAACTGGAGGCAAAGCCCCACGAAAACAATTGGCTACCAAAGCTGCAAGAAAGAGTGCACCAGCCACCGGTGGAGTCAAGAAACCACACAGATACAGACCAGGAACCGTCGCTCTCCGTGAGATCAGAAGATACCAAAAATCCACTGAATTGCTCATCCGAAAGTTACCTTTCCAACGTTTGGTCCGTGAAATCGCTCAAGACTTCAAGACTGACTTGCGTTTCCAAAGCTCCGCCGTCTCTGCTCTCCAAGAAGCATCTGAAGCCTACCTCGTCGGACTCTTCGAAGACACCAACTTGTGTGCCATCCATGCTAAACGTGTCACCATCATGCCAAAAGACATCCAATTGGCCCGAAGAATCCGTGGAGAACGTGCTTAGATCTTTCCTGATTGTGGACCAAAAAACGGCTATTTTTATAGCCACACATCTCCTAAAAAACAAATCTTACTGTGTATATCATGAATCCCCCAAATATGACATAACTCCCCTCCCTGAGACTCAAAAAAAATCCCAGAAAATTCAAATGAATAGGCCTCTGAGTAGGATGGAAAAATTCAAAAATTATAGCAAAATTAGAAATCCCAAAGTAGGCAACAACATGGCCTTGTAAAAAAAAATTAAAAAGTTCGAGAATTTTTTTTGGGAAATTTTTCTATCTAGGGTTAGGGTTGAAGGGAATATAGTCAAGTATAAATTGTTTTTTAAAAGATTTGTGGCTATAAAAATAGCCGTTTTGAAGTTCCAAAGCAAGTAGGGTGCAATTTATTTCTTGGTTGTCCTCTTCTTTGGGGTTTTCTTGGCTGGTTTCTTTGCTGCTGGCTTCTTGGCTGCAGGTTTCTTGGTGGCTTTCTTGGCTGCTGGTTTTTTAGCAGCAGAAGCTGGCTTCTTTTTGGCAGCGGTCTTCTTCTTGGGTGTAGATTTGGCTTTCTTGGCAGCAGGCTTCTTCTTTGGGGTGGTTTTCTTGGTGGTCTTTTTAGCAGCTGGTTTCTTAGCGGCGGGCTTCTTCTTGGGAGCAGCCTTCTTCTTTGGCTCGGTCTTCTTTACAACTTTGAAAGATCCTGATGCACCGGTTCCTTTGGGTTGAGACAAGACACCGCTGATAACACCTCTCTTCAGAGCCATCTTGAGGTGGACAGAAGCATTGTCTCCGACTTTGTAGTTGGCTTGGATGTACTTGAGGATGGCTTGTCTTGAAGATCCACTTCTTTCTTTCAAAGCGACGATTGCAGCAGACACCATGTCGATGTATTTTGGATGCTCAGCTGGCTTTTTTGGTGCAGCTTTCTTCTTTTGTGCTTCAGACATGATTGCAATGAATTTCAAGTTTGAACGTAAAAAATTTCAGTAGTTCAGACACTTCTAACTTTTTCGTAGACTGATTCTCGATTTTCAGTTTTTTTCTATTAGAATGGAATTTTTTCCGATTTCGGACGCGAAAGTAAGCAATTTTCAAAAATGCATTTATATCCCTTTTTATAAATCGTGTTTGTTGGTGACGGGCAAAGTGTAAAATAAGGGCTTTCCCGAAAAGGTATAACAAAATAAAAAACTGTTCTGGACGGGGAAATAGTTAGGCTAGGTTGGGTGAAAATTTGAAAGCAATCGGTCGAGTAGAAAAAAAGTTATTAAAGAAAAAAGAGGAAATTTCATTGATTTTTCGAAGAAATTTCGTCTTGAAAAGCAAATAACTCTGCGAAAAAAATAGCTACGGACTTGATTCTTTTTGTTAAAGTTGCTCCAAGGCCTCTGCTTTTCGGCACCATAAGCAGTTTTTCGGTGACATTATTTTTGGTTGAGGAAATCGGGTGCGCGGCAACATGGGAAAACACGGCAAAATTTTATGTTTTGAGGGGTTGTTGTGGATGTCAGAACTTGGGCTAACACTAACCCTGAGCCCAAGAAAGGGGTGTGGAGCCTTTGGAATGAAGTAAACCTTCCCTAAGAGTAGGAAAGAAAATAAGAAAATATTTTTGGGAGAGGAAAAAAAAATTTTTTCTCCAATTCTTAGGTCAGGCAGGGTAGGCGAATGTTCTCTAGGCTCTTGTTTTTGGGCTGGTTGAAAATTTTTTATGAACATGAAAAAGTGAACTGAGCAGGGAAAATAGGGAACCCTTCTAGCCAGCAACTCGCTCCCGTTTGAAAAATAAAGTCAAAATAGACAAAAATTGGTTAGGGTTAGGGTTAGGGTTAGGGTTAGGGTTAGGGTTAGGGTTAGGGTTATGTCCAAGCTTTGAAATTTTTTCTATTCTCACTTACTTTATTGATTGTTTCCCATCCATGGATCGATCCTGAGGCTATCCTACAGGCCTATGGGCCGGCCAATCTACCAATCTACCAAGCAAGCACACATAAAATTCCGAACCCTAACCCTAACCCTAGTTCCCACCCATCCTTCCTTGCTTGGGGGACGTGATTACCCATCCCATTTCAAATCTGACTACCCCTCCCCCTCCCCCTGCAAAGGAAACCACAAGTCTTTATCATTCCTTCCCAGCTTGGCTGAAAACCAAAGCCATCCTCGGTATCGCTTCTCGGCCTAATGGCTAAGATCAAGTGTAGTATCTGTTCTTATCAGTTTAATATCTGATACGCCTTCCATAGTGTTGGCTCATATATTAATCTGATTTTTGGCTTCGGGTCAAGGGAGCGAGGTTTACCTCACCCTGACCACGGGTTGCCTCGGCGTTGCACTACAGTCGAGCGCGGCCCATTTTTATAAAAATTGAATTCACTACTTAAAGTTTCCTTCCCTCCATAGTCCTGGTGGTTATGTCTTCATGCGCGAGCGATGCGTGCGCATTTTGTTATTTGACCCGGCCGGATGAGCCCCCTATCCTTCATCCCTTCCTTCCTTGGATGCGATTTGCATTTCTGATTTCTTTAGACCACAAGGAAAGTTATACCAAGGGACACCTAGGCTGAAACGAATCGCATTCAAACTCATACTTACCTGACGGGGAAGTAAAGCCTGATCAAGGAGGGGTTTCTTCCAGAGTGAGGCCCTCGCATTGCACTTCGCTTGGGCTGACCTCTGCGATTGCTACAAGTGTAGTAACTCGACCGTACAATTTCTGGTAGTGGGGGCCTGCGTCCGCGCTCGCCCCCTTCTCTTAAAAAAAATTGAATCAAAAAAATTTCTTCACTGATGGGGCTCGAACTCAGGTCTTGTCTGTTCGACCCCTTGCACCACCCATCAAAAATTATTTTCTCCACCTCGCCTCGAACTCAGAAGTGATGATTAGACCCCTCCCATGAAAGCTTTAGACCCCAGAAAGAAAAGAAATCATGAAAAGCCTACGACACCGGGAGTTCCCAGGCGGTCCCCCATCCAAGTACTATCCCGGCCCGACGATGCTTAACTTCCGTGATCGGACGAGAACGGGTGTTTTCATCGTGGTATGGACGTAGACATTGGGTAGTGTTTCTATGGGGGTCTGATCACTTGCAGGGGATGGAATGACAGTAGAGAGTATAACTTTCTCTAGGGTTGTATTTTGAAGCTAGGGTTAGGGTTAGGGTTGTGTTTGAAACCAGAGGTTCAAAAAATAGACAAGTATGGTTTGTTTTTTAAGAGATTTGTGGTCTTAAAAAAGACCGTTTTTGGGGTTCCAACATCAGAAGAGAGACTTAGTTCTTCTTGGCTGATTCTTTGTTCTTCTTGGGAAGCAAGAGAGCGTTGATGTTTGGCAAGACACCACCATTAGCAATGGTGACACCACTTAAGAGCTTGTTCAATTCTTCGTCGTTTCGGACGGCCAATTGGAGATGTCTTGGGATGATTCTTTGTTTCTTGTTGTCACGGGCAGCGTTACCAGCCAACTCCAAGATTTCAGCAGACAAGTATTCCAAAACAGCAGCCAAGTAAACTGGAGCTCCGGATCCAATTCGAGAAGCATAGTGTCCTTTTCTCAAGAATCGGTGGACTCTGCCAACTGGAAATTGTAATCCAGCTCTGAATGATCTGGTCTTTGACTTTGTCTTGGCTTTTCCTCCTTTTCCACGTCCAGACATGATGATTTTCGATAAAGTATTCACGTACGAAGAGACACTTTCGAAGCAAAAATTGTAGTTGAATTACTTCCCACAGAAAAAGCTTATTTTTTTACGTTCAGAAAAAGGGATATAAACGCTCTTTTCTAAACCAATCAGATTGCGCCATTAAACAATAGTGAAACCGGCTCGACCAATCACAGCGCGTAATCGCATTTTTGGATTCCGTAGAATCCCTTTTTTTTATTGAAATGTTTTTTATTTTGATTTGTCTCAAAACACTGATTAGCATTTTTGCAAAGCAGTAGTTCTACGCAAAATTCATCATGTCTGACGCACCAAAAGGAGGAAAACAAGCCCCAAAAGTGGCCAAGAAAGGAGAGAAGAGAGCTGGAAAGAAAGGAGGCAAAATTGGAGGAACTGGCGACAAGAAACGCAAGAGAAAGAGACGTGAATCTTACACCATCTACATCTACAACGTCTTGAAACAAGTCCACCCCGATGTTGGAGCTTCATCCAAAGCCATGAGCATCATGAACTCTTTCGTCAACGATATCTTCGAGAGAATCGCATCCGAAGCTTCACGATTGGCTCTTCAAAACAAGAAATCCACCATCTCATCTCGTGAGATCCAAACTGCTGTTCGTCTCTTGCTTCCAGGAGAGTTGGCCAAGCACGCCGTCTCAGAAGGAACCAAAGCCGTCACCAAATACACCAGCAGCAAATAGATTTCTCCCCTTGTTGGAACCCCAAAACGGTCTTTTTTAAGACCACAAATCTTTTAAAAAACAACCTATACTTGTCTATAATTTTGTCTCCCTTCCTGCCTGCCTGAGTTTAAAAAAGTTTAACGTCAAATAATTTCTTTCTGAGAAAAGTATATTGAATTTTGGCTTGAAAAAATCTAACGTCAAATATTGTAGACTACAAATCCATGAGAAATTTCTCTGACTATTGAAAAGTCATGAAGAAAATTCTGTTTAACGTCAAATAATTTTCGAAAAATGCAAGTCTTTGAAAAGAAAAGAATCCCTTGTAATATGGCTAGGAAAATTTCAATTCTAAGATTTTTGGAAGGGTTATAATTTTTTTGTTTGGAGGGGTAGATAGGGAAAGGGTCAGGGTATGCTATGAATTAAAATTCAAAGCTTGAGATATACAAAGTAAGATTTGTTTTTTGTGAGATGTGTGGCTATAAAAATAGCCGTTTTGTTGAGTCCAAGTCAAACTTCTTAACCTCCGAATCCGTAGAGAGTACGTCCTTGTCGTTTCAAGGCGTAGACGACGTCCATGGCGGTGACAGTCTTCCTTTTGGCGTGCTCGGTGTAAGTGACAGCATCACGGATGACATTTTCCAAGAAAACTTTCAAGACACCACGGGTCTCTTCGTAGATCAAACCAGAGATACGTTTGACACCACCTCGACGAGCAAGACGACGGATGGCTGGTTTGGTGATACCTTGGATGTTGTCACGTAAGATCTTTCTGTGACGTTTGGCACCTCCTTTGCCCAATCCTTTTCCTCCTTTTCCTCTACCAGTCATTTTTGCGATGTACGTTCAGTAAGCTGAGTACAGAAACTGTTTGAAATTTTGAATTTTTGCACAAAAAAAGAGCGTATAAACAACAAAGTCTGAATACGGATGTATGTGGAAACACCTATTTCGACCAATCACAATCGAGATTACTCAAATAAAAAATTCAAAGTTGCAAAAAAGTTTGAAGTTTGGCGCTTTTTCGCGAATATCTCAGGAACTACAAAAGCTATCAAAAAGATCTTTGGCAGAAAGATTTCAGGGCAGATGAGACGTCTTTTAAAGAAAAAATCAAGAAAAAAATTTAAAATTGGCTGAGATATAAGCTTTTTCCCGTCGCCAACAAACACGGATTTTGTTGATTTTCAAAAAGGGATATAAACGCTGTTTTTTAAACCAATCAGATTTCACTTTCATCGACCAATCAGATTACGCGATTTCGATGTAAACATTCTGAAAACCGGGAAGCCTTTAAAAAAATTCATTCAAATTTGATTTTTGCTAGAGAATTCAAGCAAATCAAGCACTTCTACTAGAAAAATGGCTAGAACTAAGCAAACTGCTCGTAAATCAACTGGAGGCAAAGCCCCACGAAAACAATTGGCTACCAAAGCTGCAAGAAAGAGTGCACCAGCCACCGGTGGAGTCAAGAAACCACACAGATACAGACCAGGAACCGTCGCTCTCCGTGAGATCAGAAGATACCAAAAATCCACTGAATTGCTCATCCGAAAGTTACCTTTCCAACGTTTGGTCCGTGAAATCGCTCAAGACTTCAAGACTGACTTACGTTTCCAAAGCTCCGCCGTCTCTGCTCTCCAAGAAGCATCTGAAGCCTACCTCGTCGGACTCTTCGAAGACACCAACTTGTGTGCCATCCATGCTAAACGTGTCACCATCATGCCAAAAGACATCCAATTGGCCCGAAGAATCCGTGGAGAACGTGCTTAGATCTTTCCTGATCGTGGACCAAAAAACCGGCTATTTTTATAGCCACACATCTCCTAAAAAACAAATCTTACTGTGTATATCATGAATCCCCCAAATATGACATAACTCCCCTCCCTGAGACTCAAAAAAAATCCCAGAAAATTCAAATGAATAGGCCTTTGAGTAGGATGGAAAAATTCAAAAATTATAGCAAAATTAGAAATCCCAAAGTAGGCAATAATATGGCCTTGTAAAAAAAAATTTAAAAGTTCGAGAATTTTTTTTGGGAAATTTTTCTATCTAGGGTTAGGGTTGAAGGGAATATAGTCAAGTATAAATTGTTTTTTAAAAGATTTGTGGCTATAAAAATAGCCGTTTTGAAGTTCCAAAGCAAGTAGGGTGCAATTTATTTCTTGGTTGTCCTCTTCTTTGGGGTTTTCTTGGCTGGTTTCTTTGCTGCTGGCTTCTTGGCTGCAGGTTTCTTGGTGGCTTTCTTGGCTGCTGGTTTTTTAGCAGCAGAAGCTGGCTTCTTTTTGGCAGCGGTCTTCTTCTTGGGTGTAGATTTGGCTTTCTTGGCAGCGGGCTTCTTCTTTGGGGTGGTTTTCTTGGTGGTCTTTTTAGCAGCTGGTTTCTTAGCGGCGGGCTTCTTCTTGGGAGCAGCCTTCTTCTTTGGCTCGGTCTTCTTTACAACTTTGAAAGATCCTGATGCACCGGTTCCTTTGGGTTGAGACAAGACACCGCTGATAACACCTCTCTTCAGAGCCATCTTGAGGTGGACAGAAGCATTGTCTCCGACTTTGTAGTTGGCTTGGATGTACTTGAGGATGGCTTGTCTTGAAGATCCACTTCTTTCTTTCAAAGCGACGATTGCAGCAGACACCATGTCGATGTATTTTGGATGCTCAGCTGGCTTTTTTGGTGCAGCTTTCTTCTTTTGTGCTTCAGACATGATTGCAATGAATTTCAAGTTTGAACGTAAAAAATTTCAGTAGTTCAGACACTTCTAACTTTTTCGTAGACTGATTCTCGATTTTCAGTTTTTTTCTATTAGAATGGAATTTTTTCCGATTTCGGACGCGAAAGTAAGCAATTTTCAAAAATGCATTTATATCCCTTTTTATAAATCGTGTTTGTTGGTGACGGGCAAAGTGTAAAATAAGGGCTTTCCCGAAAAGGTATAACAAAATAAAAAACTGTTCTGGACGGGGAAATAGTTAGGCTAGGTTGGGTGAAAATTTGAAAGCAATCGGTCGAGTAGAAAAAAAGTTATTAAAGAAAAAAGAGGAAATTTCATTGATTTTTCGAAGAAATTTCGTCTTGAAAAGCAAATAACTCTGCGAAAAAAATAGCTACGGACTTGATTCTTTTTGTTAAAGTTGCTCCAAGGCCTCTGCTTTTCGGCACCATAAGCAGTTTTTCGGTGACATTATTTTTGGTTGAGGAAATCGGGTGCGCGGCAACATGGGAAAACACGGCAAAATTTTATGTTTTGAGGGGTTGTTGTGGATGTCAGAACTTGGGCTAACACTAACCCTGAGCCCAAGAAAGGGGTGTGGAGCCTTTGGAATGAAGTAAACCTTCCCTAAGAGTAGGAAAGAAAATAAGAAAATATTTTTGGGAGAGGAAAAAAAAATTTTTTCTCCAATTCTTAGGTCAGGCAGGGTAGGCGAATGTTCTCTAGGCTCTTGTTTTTGGGCTGGTTGAAAATTTTTTATGAACATGAAAAAGTGAACTGAGCAGGGAAAATAGGGAACCCTTCTAGCCAGCAACTCGCTCCCGTTTGAAAAATAAAGTCAAAATAGACAAAAATTGGTTAGGGTTAGGGTTAGGGTTAGGGTTAGGGTTAGGGTTAGGGTTTATGTCCAAGCTTTGAAATTTTTTCTATTCTCACTTACTTTATTGATTGTTTCCCATCCATGGATCGATCCTGAGGCTATCCTACAGGCCTATGGGCCGGCCAATCTACCAATCTACCAAGCAAGCACACATAAAATTCCGAACCCTAACCCTAACCCTAGTTCCCACCCATCCTTCCTTGCTTGGGGGACGTGATTACCCATCCCATTTCAAATCTGACTACCCCTCCCCCTCCCCCTGCAAAGGAAACCACAAGTCTTTATCATTCCTTCCCAGCTTGGCTGAAAACCAAAGCCATCCTCGGTATCGCTTCTCGGCCTAATGGCTAAGATCAAGTGTAGTATCTGTTCTTATCAGTTTAATATCTGATACGCCTTCCATAGTGTTGGCTCATATATTAATCTGATTTTTGGCTTCGGGTCAAGGGAGCGAGGTTTACCTCACCCTGACCACGGGTTGCCTCGGCGTTGCACTACAGTCGAGCGCGGCCCATTTTTATAAAAATTGAATTCACTACTTAAAGTTTCCTTCCCTCCATAGTCCTGGTGGTTATGTCTTCATGCGCGAGCGATGCGTGTACATTTTGTTATTTGACCCGGCCGGATGAGCCCCCTATCCTTCATCCCTTCCTTCCTTGGATGCGATTTGCATTTCTGATTTCTTTAGACCACAAGGAAAGTTATACCAAGGGACACCTAGGCTGAAACGAATCGCATTCAAACTCATACTTACCTGACGGGGAAGTAAAGCCTGATCAAGGAGGGGTTTCTTCCAGAGTGAGGCCCTCGCATTGCACTTCGCTTGGGCTGACCTCTGCGATTGCTACAAGTGTAGTAACTCGACCGTACAATTTCTGGTAGTGGGGGCCTGCGTCCGCGCTCGCCCCCTTCTCTTAAAAAAAATTGAATCAAAAAAATTTCTTCACTGATGGGGCTCGAACTCAGGTCTTGTCTGTTCGACCCCTTGCACCACCCATCAAAAATTATTTTCTCCACCTCGCCTCGAACTCAGAAGTGATGATTAGACCCCTCCCATGAAAGCTTTAGACCCCAGAAAGAAAAGAAATCATGAAAAGCCTACGACACCGGGAGTTCCCAGGCGGTCCCCCATCCAAGTACTATCCCGGCCCGACGATGCTTAACTTCCGTGATCGGACGAGAACGGGTGTTTTCATCGTGGTATGGACGTAGACATTGGGTAGTGTTTCTATGGGGGTCTGATCACTTGCAGGGGATGGAATGACAGTAGAGAGTATAACTTTCTCTAGGGTTGTATTTTGAAGCTAGGGTTAGGGTTAGGGTTGTGTTTGAAACCAGAGGTTCAAAAAATAGACAAGTATGGTTTGTTTTTTAAGAGATTTGTGGTCTTAAAAAAGACCGTTTTTGGGGTTCCAACATCAGAAGAGAGACTTAGTTCTTCTTGGCTGATTCTTTGTTCTTCTTGGGAAGCAAGAGAGCGTTGATGTTTGGCAAGACACCACCATTAGCAATGGTGACACCACTTAAGAGCTTGTTCAATTCTTCGTCGTTTCGGACGGCCAATTGGAGATGTCTTGGGATGATTCTTTGTTTCTTGTTGTCACGGGCAGCGTTACCAGCCAACTCCAAGATTTCAGCAGACAAGTATTCCAAAACAGCAGCCAAGTAAACTGGAGCTCCGGATCCAATTCGAGAAGCATAGTGTCCTTTTCTCAAGAATCGGTGGACTCTGCCAACTGGAAATTGTAATCCAGCTCTGAATGATCTGGTCTTTGACTTTGTCTTGGCTTTTCCTCCTTTTCCACGTCCAGACATGATGATTTTCGATAAAGTATTCACGTACGAAGAGACACTTTCGAAGCAAAAATTGTAGTTGAATTACTTCCCACAGAAAAAGCTTATTTTTTTACGTTCAGAAAAAGGGATATAAACGCTCTTTTCTAAACCAATCAGATTGCGCCATTAAACAATAGTGAAACCGGCTCGACCAATCACAGCGCGTAATCGCATTTTTGGATTCCGTAGAATCCCTTTTTTTTATTGAAATGTTTTTTATTTTGATTTGTCTCAAAACACTGATTAGCATTTTTGCAAAGCAGTAGTTCTACGCAAAATTCATCATGTCTGACGCACCAAAAGGAGGAAAACAAGCCCCAAAAGTGGCCAAGAAAGGAGAGAAGAGAGCTGGAAAGAAAGGAGGCAAAATTGGAGGAACTGGCGACAAGAAACGCAAGAGAAAGAGACGTGAATCTTACACCATCTACATCTACAACGTCTTGAAACAAGTCCACCCCGATGTTGGAGCTTCATCCAAAGCCATGAGCATCATGAACTCTTTCGTCAACGATATCTTCGAGAGAATCGCATCCGAAGCTTCACGATTGGCTCTTCAAAACAAGAAATCCACCATCTCATCTCGTGAGATCCAAACTGCTGTTCGTCTCTTGCTTCCAGGAGAGTTGGCCAAGCACGCCGTCTCAGAAGGAACCAAAGCCGTCACCAAATACACCAGCAGCAAATAGATTTCTCCCCTTGTTGGAACCCCAAAACGGTCTTTTTTAAGACCACAAATCTTTTAAAAAACAACCTATACTTGTCTATAATTTTGTCTCCCTTCCTGCCTGCCTGAGTTTAAAAAAGTTTAACGTCAAATAATTTCTTTCTGAGAAAAGTATATTGAATTTTGGCTTGAAAAAATCTAACGTCAAATATTGTAGACTACAAATCCATGAGAAATTTCTCTGACTATTGAAAAGTCATGAAGAAAATTCTGTTTAACGTCAAATAATTTTCGAAAAATG
Source organism: Clytia hemisphaerica (assembly GCF_902728285.1). Classification (NCBI taxonomy): domain Eukaryota; kingdom Metazoa; phylum Cnidaria; class Hydrozoa; order Leptothecata; family Clytiidae; genus Clytia; species Clytia hemisphaerica. The sequence continues at coordinate 250,554 of NW_027103533.1, forward strand.
CAAGTCTTTGAAAAGAAAAGAATCCCTTGTAATATGGCTAGGAAAATTTCAATTCTAAGATTTTTGGAAGGGTTATAATTTTTTTGTTTGGAGGGGTAGATAGGGAAAGGGTCAGGGTATGCTATGAATTAAAATTCAAAGCTTGAGATATACAAAGTAAGATTTGTTTTTTGTGAGATGTGTGGCTATAAAAATAGCCGTTTTGTTGAGTCCAAGTCAAACTTCTTAACCTCCGAATCCGTAGAGAGTACGTCCTTGTCGTTTCAAGGCGTAGACGACGTCCATGGCGGTGACAGTCTTCCTTTTGGCGTGCTCGGTGTAAGTGACAGCATCACGGATGACATTTTCCAAGAAAACTTTCAAGACACCACGGGTCTCTTCGTAGATCAAACCAGAGATACGTTTGACACCACCTCGACGAGCAAGACGACGGATGGCTGGTTTGGTGATACCTTGGATGTTGTCACGTAAGATCTTTCTGTGACGTTTGGCACCTCCTTTGCCCAATCCTTTTCCTCCTTTTCCTCTACCAGTCATTTTTGCGATGTACGTTCAGTAAGCTGAGTACAGAAACTGTTTGAAATTTTGAATTTTTGCACAAAAAAAGAGCGTATAAACAACAAAGTCTGAATACGGATGTATGTGGAAACACCTATTTCGACCAATCACAATCGAGATTACTCAAATAAAAAATTCAAAGTTGCAAAAAAGTTTGAAGTTTGGCGCTTTTTCGCGAATATCTCAGGAACTACAAAAGCTATCAAAAAGATCTTTGGCAGAAAGATTTCAGGGCAGATGAGACGTCTTTTAAAGAAAAAATCAAGAAAAAAAATTTAAAATTGGCTGAGATATAAGCTTTTTCCCGTCGCCAACAAACACGGATTTTGTTGATTTTCAAAAAGGGATATAAACGCTGTTTTTTAAACCAATCAGATTTCACTTTCATCGACCAATCAGATTACGCGATTTCGATGTAAACATTCTGAAAACCGGGAAGCCTTTAAAAAAATTCATTCAAATTTGATTTTTGCTAGAGAATTCAAGCAAATCAAGCACTTCTACTAGAAAAATGGCTAGAACTAAGCAAACTGCTCGTAAATCAACTGGAGGCAAAGCCCCACGAAAACAATTGGCTACCAAAGCTGCAAGAAAGAGTGCACCAGCCACCGGTGGAGTCAAGAAACCACACAGATACAGACCAGGAACCGTCGCTCTCCGTGAGATCAGAAGATACCAAAAATCCACTGAATTGCTCATCCGAAAGTTACCTTTCCAACGTTTGGTCCGTGAAATCGCTCAAGACTTCAAGACTGACTTACGTTTCCAAAGCTCCGCCGTCTCTGCTCTCCAAGAAGCATCTGAAGCCTACCTCGTCGGACTCTTCGAAGACACCAACTTGTGTGCCATCCATGCTAAACGTGTCACCATCATGCCAAAAGACATCCAATTGGCCCGAAGAATCCGTGGAGAACGTGCTTAGATCTTTCCTGATTGTGGACCAAAAAACGGCTATTTTTATAGCCACACATCTCCTAAAAAACAAATCTTACTGTGTATATCATGAATCCCCCAAATATGACATAACTCCCCTCCCTGAGACTCAAAAAAAATCCCAGAAAATTCAAATGAATAGGCCTTTGAGTAGGATGGAAAAATTCAAAAATTATAGCAAAATTAGAAATCCCAAAGTAGGCAATAATATGGCCTTGTAAAAAAAAATTTAAAAGTTCGAGAATTTTTTTTGGGAAATTTTTCTATCTAGGGTTAGGGTTGAAGGGAATATAGTCAAGTATAAATTGTTTTTTAAAAGATTTGTGGCTATAAAAATAGCCGTTTTGAAGTTCCAAAGCAAGTAGGGTGCAATTTATTTCTTGGTTGTCCTCTTCTTTGGGGTTTTCTTGGCTGGTTTCTTTGCTGCTGGCTTCTTGGCTGCAGGTTTCTTGGTGGCTTTCTTGGCTGCTGGTTTTTTAGCAGCAGAAGCTGGCTTCTTTTTGGCAGCGGTCTTCTTCTTGGGTGTAGATTTGGCTTTCTTGGCAGCGGGCTTCTTCTTTGGGGTGGTTTTCTTGGTGGTCTTTTTAGCAGCTGGTTTCTTAGCGGCGGGCTTCTTCTTGGGAGCAGCCTTCTTCTTTGGCTCGGTCTTCTTTACAACTTTGAAAGATCCTGATGCACCGGTTCCTTTGGGTTGAGACAAGACACCGCTGATAACACCTCTCTTCAGAGCCATCTTGAGGTGGACAGAAGCATTGTCTCCGACTTTGTAGTTGGCTTGGATGTACTTGAGGATGGCTTGTCTTGAAGATCCACTTCTTTCTTTCAAAGCGACGATTGCAGCAGACACCATGTCGATGTATTTTGGATGCTCAGCTGGCTTTTTTGGTGCAGCTTTCTTCTTTTGTGCTTCAGACATGATTGCAATGAATTTCAAGTTTGAACGTAAAAAATTTCAGTAGTTCAGACACTTCTAACTTTTTCGTAGACTGATTCTCGATTTTCAGTTTTTTTCTATTAGAATGGAATTTTTTCCGATTTCGGACGCGAAAGTAAGCAATTTTCAAAAATGCATTTATATCCCTTTTTATAAATCGTGTTTGTTGGTGACGGGCAAAGTGTAAAATAAGGGCTTTCCCGAAAAGGTATAACAAAATAAAAAACTGTTCTGGACGGGGAAATAGTTAGGCTAGGTTGGGTGAAAATTTGAAAGCAATCGGTCGAGTAGAAAAAAAGTTATTAAAGAAAAAAGAGGAAATTTCATTGATTTTTCGAAGAAATTTCGTCTTGAAAAGCAAATAACTCTGCGAAAAAAATAGCTACGGACTTGATTCTTTTTGTTAAAGTTGCTCCAAGGCCTCTGCTTTTCGGCACCATAAGCAGTTTTTCGGTGACATTATTTTTGGTTGAGGAAATCGGGTGCGCGGCAACATGGGAAAACACGGCAAAATTTTATGTTTTGAGGGGTTGTTGTGGATGTCAGAACTTGGGCTAACACTAACCCTGAGCCCAAGAAAGGGGTGTGGAGCCTTTGGAATGAAGTAAACCTTCCCTAAGAGTAGGAAAGAAAATAAGAAAATATTTTTGGGAGAGGAAAAAAAAATTTTTCTCCAATTCTTAGGTCAGGCAGGGTAGGCGAATGTTCTCTAGGCTCTTGTTTTTGGGCTGGTTGAAAATTTTTTATGAACATGAAAAAGTGAACTGAGCAGGGAAAATAGGGAACCCTTCTAGCCAGCAACTCGCTCCCGTTTGAAAAATAAAGTCAAAATAGACAAAAATTGGTTAGGGTTAGGGTTAGGGTTAGGGTTAGGGTTAGGGTTAGGGTTTATGTCCAAGCTTTGAAATTTTTTCTATTCTCACTTACTTTATTGATTGTTTCCCATCCATGGATCGATCCTGAGGCTATCCTACAGGCCTATGGGCCGGCCAATCTACCAATCTACCAAGCAAGCACACATAAAATTCCGAACCCTAACCCTAACCCTAGTTCCCACCCATCCTTCCTTGCTTGGGGGACGTGATTACCCATCCCATTTCAAATCTGACTACCCCTCCCCCTCCCCCTGCAAAGGAAACCACAAGTCTTTATCATTCCTTCCCAGCTTGGCTGAAAACCAAAGCCATCCTCGGTATCGCTTCTCGGCCTAATGGCTAAGATCAAGTGTAGTATCTGTTCTTATCAGTTTAATATCTGATACGCCTTCCATAGTGTTGGCTCATATATTAATCTGATTTTTGGCTTCGGGTCAAGGGAGCGAGGTTTACCTCACCCTGACCACGGGTTGCCTCGGCGTTGCACTACAGTCGAGCGCGGCCCATTTTTATAAAAATTGAATTCACTACTTAAAGTTTCCTTCCCTCCATAGTCCTGGTGGTTATGTCTTCATGCGCGAGCGATGCGTGTACATTTTGTTATTTGACCCGGCCGGATGAGCCCCCTATCCTTCATCCCTTCCTTCCTTGGATGCGATTTGCATTTCTGATTTCTTTAGACCACAAGGAAAGTTATACCAAGGGACACCTAGGCTGAAACGAATCGCATTCAAACTCATACTTACCTGACGGGGAAGTAAAGCCTGATCAAGGAGGGGTTTCTTCCAGAGTGAGGCCCTCGCATTGCACTTCGCTTGGGCTGACCTCTGCGATTGCTACAAGTGTAGTAACTCGACCGTACAATTTCTGGTAGTGGGGGCCTGCGTCCGCGCTCGCCCCCTTCTCTTAAAAAAAATTGAATCAAAAAAATTTCTTCACTGATGGGGCTCGAACTCAGGTCTTGTCTGTTCGACCCCTTGCACCACCCATCAAAAATTATTTTCTCCACCTCGCCTCGAACTCAGAAGTGATGATTAGACCCCTCCCATGAAAGCTTTAGACCCCAGAAAGAAAAGAAATCATGAAAAGCCTACGACACCGGGAGTTCCCAGGCGGTCCCCCATCCAAGTACTATCCCGGCCCGACGATGCTTAACTTCCGTGATCGGACGAGAACGGGTGTTTTCATCGTGGTATGGACGTAGACATTGGGTAGTGTTTCTATGGGGGTCTGATCACTTGCAGGGGATGGAATGACAGTAGAGAGTATAACTTTCTCTAGGGTTGTATTTTGAAGCTAGGGTTAGGGTTAGGGTTGTGTTTGAAACCAGAGGTTCAAAAAATAGACAAGTATGGTTTGTTTTTTAAGAGATTTGTGGTCTTAAAAAAGACCGTTTTTGGGGTTCCAACATCAGAAGAGAGACTTAGTTCTTCTTGGCTGATTCTTTGTTCTTCTTGGGAAGCAAGAGAGCGTTGATGTTTGGCAAGACACCACCATTAGCAATGGTGACACCACTTAAGAGCTTGTTCAATTCTTCGTCGTTTCGGACGGCCAATTGGAGATGTCTTGGGATGATTCTTTGTTTCTTGTTGTCACGGGCAGCGTTACCAGCCAACTCCAAGATTTCAGCAGACAAGTATTCCAAAACAGCAGCCAAGTAAACTGGAGCTCCGGATCCAATTCGAGAAGCATAGTGTCCTTTTCTCAAGAATCGGTGGACTCTGCCAACTGGAAATTGTAATCCAGCTCTGAATGATCTGGTCTTTGACTTTGTCTTGGCTTTTCCTCCTTTTCCACGTCCAGACATGATGATTTTCGATAAAGTATTCACGTACGAAGAGACACTTTCGAAGCAAAAATTGTAGTTGAATTACTTCCCACAGAAAAAGCTTATTTTTTTACGTTCAGAAAAAGGGATATAAACGCTCTTTTCTAAACCAATCAGATTGCGCCATTAAACAATAGTGAAACCGGCTCGACCAATCACAGCGCGTAATCGCATTTTTGGATTCCGTAGAATCCCTTTTTTTTATTGAAATGTTTTTTATTTTGATTTGTCTCAAAACACTGATTAGCATTTTTGCAAAGCAGTAGTTCTACGCAAAATTCATCATGTCTGACGCACCAAAAGGAGGAAAACAAGCCCCAAAAGTGGCCAAGAAAGGAGAGAAGAGAGCTGGAAAGAAAGGAGGCAAAATTGGAGGAACTGGCGACAAGAAACGCAAGAGAAAGAGACGTGAATCTTACACCATCTACATCTACAACGTCTTGAAACAAGTCCACCCCGATGTTGGAGCTTCATCCAAAGCCATGAGCATCATGAACTCTTTCGTCAACGATATCTTCGAGAGAATCGCATCCGAAGCTTCACGATTGGCTCTTCAAAACAAGAAATCCACCATCTCATCTCGTGAGATCCAAACTGCTGTTCGTCTCTTGCTTCCAGGAGAGTTGGCCAAGCACGCCGTCTCAGAAGGAACCAAAGCCGTCACCAAATACACCAGCAGCAAATAGATTTCTCCCCTTGTTGGAACCCCAAAACGGTCTTTTTTAAGACCACAAATCTTTTAAAAAACAACCTATACTTGTCTATAATTTTGTCTCCCTTCCTGCCTGCCTGAGTTTAAAAAAGTTTAACGTCAAATAATTTCTTTCTGAGAAAAGTATATTGAATTTTGGCTTGAAAAAATCTAACGTCAAATATTGTAGACTACAAATCCATGAGAAATTTCTCTGACTATTGAAAAGTCATGAAGAAAATTCTGTTTAACGTCAAATAATTTTCGAAAAATGCAAGTCTTTGAAAAGAAAAGAATCCCTTGTAATATGGCTAGGAAAATTTCAATTCTAAGATTTTTGGAAGGGTTATAATTTTTTTGTTTGGAGGGGTAGATAGGGAAAGGGTCAGGGTATGCTATGAATTAAAATTCAAAGCTTGAGATATACAAAGTAAGATTTGTTTTTTGTGAGATGTGTGGCTATAAAAATAGCCGTTTTGTTGAGTCCAAGTCAAACTTCTTAACCTCCGAATCCGTAGAGAGTACGTCCTTGTCGTTTCAAGGCGTAGACGACGTCCATGGCGGTGACAGTCTTCCTTTTGGCGTGCTCGGTGTAAGTGACAGCATCACGGATGACATTTTCCAAGAAAACTTTCAAGACACCACGGGTCTCTTCGTAGATCAAACCAGAGATACGTTTGACACCACCTCGACGAGCAAGACGACGGATGGCTGGTTTGGTGATACCTTGGATGTTGTCACGTAAGATCTTTCTGTGACGTTTGGCACCTCCTTTGCCCAATCCTTTTCCTCCTTTTCCTCTACCAGTCATTTTGCGATGTACGTTCAGTAAGCTGAGTACAGAAACTGTTTGAATTTTGAATTTTTGCACAAAAAAAGAGCGTATAAACAACAAAGTCTGAATACGGATGTATGTGGAAACACCTATTTCGACCAATCAGAATCGAGATTACTCAAATCAAAAAATTCAAAGTTGCAAAAAAGTTTGAAGTTTGGCGCTTTTTCGCGAATATCTCAGGAACTACAAAAGCTATCAAAAAGATCTTTGGCAGAAAGATTTCAGGGCAGATGAGACGTCTTTTAAAGAAAAAATCAAGAAAAAAAATTTAAAATTGGCTGAGATATAAGCTTTTTCCCGTCGCCAACAAACACGGATTTTGTTGATTTTCAAAAAGGGATATAAACGCTGTTTTTTAAACCAATCAGATTTCACTTTCATCGACCAATCAGATTACGCGATTTCGATGTAAACATTCTGAAAACCGGGAAGCCTTTAAAAAAATTCATTCAAATTTGATTTTTGCTAGAGAATTCAAGCAAATCAAGCACTTCTACTAGAAAAATGGCTAGAACTAAGCAAACTGCTCGTAAATCAACTGGAGGCAAAGCCCCACGAAAACAATTGGCTACCAAAGCTGCAAGAAAGAGTGCACCAGCCACCGGTGGAGTCAAGAAACCACACAGATACAGACCAGGAACCGTCGCTCTCCGTGAGATCAGAAGATACCAAAAATCCACTGAATTGCTCATCCGAAAGTTACCTTTCCAACGTTTGGTCCGTGAAATCGCTCAAGACTTCAAGACTGACTTGCGTTTCCAAAGCTCCGCCGTCTCTGCTCTCCAAGAAGCATCTGAAGCCTACCTCGTCGGACTCTTCGAAGACACCAACTTGTGTGCCATCCATGCTAAACGTGTCACCATCATGCCAAAAGACATCCAATTGGCCCGAAGAATCCGTGGAGAACGTGCTTAGATCTTTCCTGATTGTGGACCAAAAAACGGCTATTTTTATAGCCACACATCTCCTAAAAAACAAATCTTACTGTGTATATCATGAATCCCCCAAATATGACATAACTCCCCTCCCTGAGACTCAAAAAAAATCCCAGAAAATTCAAATGAATAGGCCTCTGAGTAGGATGGAAAAATTCAAAAATTATAGCAAAATTAGAAATCCCAAAGTAGGCAATAATATGGCCTTGTAAAAAAAAATTAAAAAGTTCGAGAATTTTTTTGGGAAATTTTTCTATCTAGGGTTAGGGTTGAAGGGAATATAGTCAAGTATAAATTGTTTTTTAAAAGATTTGTGGCTATAAAAATAGCCGTTTTGAAGTTCCAAAGCAAGTAGGGTGCAATTTATTTCTTGGTTGTCCTCTTCTTTGGGGTTTTCTTGGCTGGTTTCTTTGCTGCTGGCTTCTTGGCTGCAGGTTTCTTGGTGGCTTTCTTGGCTGCTGGTTTTTTAGCAGCAGAAGCTGGCTTCTTTTTGGCAGCGGTCTTCTTCTTGGGTGTAGATTTGGCTTTCTTGGCAGCGGGCTTCTTCTTTGGGGTGGTTTTCTTGGTGGTCTTTTTAGCAGCTGGTTTCTTAGCGGCGGGCTTCTTCTTGGGAGCAGCCTTCTTCTTTGGCTCGGTCTTCTTTACAACTTTGAAAGATCCTGATGCACCGGTTCCTTTGGGTTGAGACAAGACACCGCTGATAACACCTCTCTTCAGAGCCATCTTGAGGTGGACAGAAGCATTGTCTCCGACTTTGTAGTTGGCTTGGATGTACTTGAGGATGGCTTGTCTTGAAGATCCACTTCTTTCTTTCAAAGCGACGATTGCAGCAGACACCATGTCGATGTATTTTGGATGCTCAGCTGGCTTTTTTGGTGCAGCTTTCTTCTTTTGTGCTTCAGACATGATTGCAATGAATTTCAAGTTTGAACGTAAAAAATTTCAGTAGTTCAGACACTTCTAACTTTTTCGTAGACTGATTCTCGATTTTCAGTTTTTTTCTATTAGAATGGAATTTTTTCCGATTTCGGACGCGAAAGTAAGCAATTTTCAAAAATGCATTTATATCCCTTTTTATAAATCGTGTTTGTTGGTGACGGGCAAAGTGTAAAATAAGGGCTTTCCCGAAAAGGTATAACAAAATAAAAAACTGTTCTGGACGGGGAAATAGTTAGGCTAGGTTGGGTGAAAATTTGAAAGCAATCGGTCGAGTAGAAAAAAAGTTATTAAAGAAAAAAGAGGAAATTTCATTGATTTTTCGAAGAAATTTCGTCTTGAAAAGCAAATAACTCTGCGAAAAAAATAGCTACGGACTTGATTCTTTTTGTTAAAGTTGCTCCAAGGCCTCTGCTTTTCGGCACCATAAGCAGTTTTTCGGTGACATTATTTTTGGTTGAGGAAATCGGGTGCGCGGCAACATGGGAAAACACGGCAAAATTTTATGTTTTGAGGGGTTGTTGTGGATGTCAGAACTTGGGCTAACACTAACCCTGAGCCCAAGAAAGGGGTGTGGAGCCTTTGGAATGAAGTAAACCTTCCCTAAGAGTAGGAAAGAAAATAAGAAAATATTTTTGGGAGAGGAAAAAAAAATTTTTTCTCCAATTCTTAGGTCAGGCAGGGTAGGCGAATGTTCTCTAGGCTCTTGTTTTTGGGCTGGTTGAAAATTTTTTATGAACATGAAAAAGTGAACTGAGCAGGGAAAATAGGGAACCCTTCTAGCCAGCAACTCGCTCCCGTTTGAAAAATAAAGTCAAAATAGACAAAAATTGGTTAGGGTTAGGGTTAGGGTTAGGGTTAGGGTTAGGGTTAGGGTTTATGTCCAAGCTTTGAAATTTTTTCTATTCTCACTTACTTTATTGATTGTTTCCCATCCATGGATCGATCCTGAGGCTATCCTACAGGCCTATGGGCCGGCCAATCTACCAATCTACCAAGCAAGCACACATAAAATTCCGAACCCTAACCCTAACCCTAGTTCCCACCCATCCTTCCTTGCTTGGGGGACGTGATTACCCATCCCATTTCAAATCTGACTACCCCTCCCCCTCCCCCTGCAAAGGAAACCACAAGTCTTTATCATTCCTTCCCAGCTGGCTGAAAAGCAAAGCCATCCTCGGTATCGCTTCTCGGCCTAATGGCTAAGATCAAGTGTAGTATCTGTTCTTATCAGTTTAATATCTGATACGCCTTCCATAGTGTTGGCTCATATATTAATCTGATTTTTGGCTTCGGGTCAAGGGAGCGAGGTTTACCTCACCCTGACCACGGGTTGCCTCGGCGTTGCACTACAGTCGAGCGCGGCCCATTTTTATAAAAATTGAATTCACTACTTAAAGTTTCCTTCCCTCCATAGTCCTGGTGGTTATGTCTTCATGCGCGAGCGATGCGTGCGCATTTTGTTATTTGACCCGGCCGGATGAGCCCCCTATCCTTCATCCCTTCCTTGGATGCGATTTGCATTTCTGATTTCTTTAGACCACAAGGAAAGTTATACCAAGGGACACCTAGGCTGAAACGAATCGCATTCAAACTCATACTTACCTGACGGGGAAGTAAAGCCTGATCAAGGAGGGGTTTCTTCCAGAGTGAGGCCCTCGCATTGCACTTCGCTTGGGCTGACCTCTGCGATTGCTACAAGTGTAGTAACTCGACCGTACAATTTCTGGTAGTGGGGGCCTGCGTCCGCGCTCGCCCCCTTCTCTTAAAAAAAATTGAATCAAAAAAATTTCTTCACTGATGGGGCTCGAACTCAGGTCTTGTCTGTTCGACCCCTTGCCCACCCATCAAAAATTATTTTCTCCACCTCGCCTCGAACTCAGAAGTGATGATTAGACCCCTCCCATGAAAGCTTTAGACCCCAGAAAGAAAAGAAATCATGAAAAGCCTACGACACCGGGAGTTCCCAGGCGGTCCCCCATCCAAGTACTATCCCGGCCCGACGATGCTTAACTTCCGTGATCGGACGAGAACGGGTGTTTTCATCGTGGTATGGACGTAGACATTGGGTAGGGTTTCTATGGGGGTCTGATCACTTGCAGGGGATGGATGACAGTAGAGAGTATAACTTTCTCTAGGGTTGTATTTTGAAGCTAGGGTTAGGGTTAGGGTTGTGTTTGAAACCAGAGGTTCAAAAAATAGACAAGTATGGTTTGTTTTTTAAGAGATTTGTGGTCTTAAAAAAGACCGTTTTTGGGGTTCCAACATCAGAAGAGAGACTTAGTTCTTCTTGGCTGATTCTTTGTTCTTCTTGGGAAGCAAGAGAGCGTTGATGTTTGGCAAGACACCACCATTAGCAATGGTGACTCCACTCAAGAGCTTGTTCAATTCTTCGTCGTTTCGGACGGCCAATTGGAGATGTCTTGGGATGATTCTTTGTTTCTTGTTGTCACGGGCAGCGTTACCAGCCAACTCCAAGATTTCAGCAGACAAGTATTCCAAAACAGCAGCCAAGTAAACTGGAGCTCCGGATCCAATTCGAGAAGCATAGTGTCCTTTTCTCAAGAATCGGTGGACTCTGCCAACTGGAAATTGTAATCCAGCTCTGAATGATCTGGTCTTTGACTTTGTCTTGGCTTTTCCTCCTTTTCCACGTCCAGACATGATGATTTTCGATAAAGTATTCACGTACGAAGAGACACTTTCGAAGCAAAAATTGTAGTTGAATTACTTCCCACAGAAAAAGCTTATTTTTTTACGTTCAGAAAAAGGGATATAAACGCTCTTTTCTAAACCAATCAGATTGCGCCATTAAACAATAGTGAAACCGGCTCGACCAATCACAGCGCGTAATCGCATTTTTGGATTCCGTAGAATCCCTTTTTTTTATTGAAATGTTTTTTATTTTGATTTGTCTCAAAACACTGATTAGCATTTTTGCAAAGCAGTAGTTCTACGCAAAATTCATCATGTCTGACGCACCAAAAGGAGGAAAACAAGCCCCAAAAGTGGCCAAGAAAGGAGAGAAGAGAGCTGGAAAGAAAGGAGGCAAAATTGGAGGAACTGGCGACAAGAAACGCAAGAGAAAGAGACGTGAATCTTACACCATCTACATCTACAACGTCTTGAAACAAGTCCACCCCGATGTTGGAGCTTCATCCAAAGCCATGAGCATCATGAACTCTTTCGTCAACGATATCTTCGAGAGAATCGCATCCGAAGCTTCACGATTGGCTCTTCAAAACAAGAAATCCACCATCTCATCTCGTGAGATCCAAACTGCTGTTCGTCTCTTGCTTCCAGGAGAGTTGGCCAAGCACGCCGTCTCAGAAGGAACCAAAGCCGTCACCAAATACACCAGCAGCAAATAGATTTCTCCCCTTGTTGGAACCCCAAAACGGTCTTTTTTAAGACCACAAATCTTTTAAAAAACAACCTATACTTGTCTATAATTTTGTCTCCCTTCCTGCCTGCCTGAGTTTAAAAAAGTTTAACGTCAAATAATTTCTTTCTGAGAAAAGTATATTGAATTTTGGCTTGAAAAAATCTAACGTCAAATATTGTAGACTACAAATCCATGAGAAATTTCTCTGACTATTGAAAAGTCATGAAGAAAATTCTGTTTAACGTCAAATAATTTTCGAAAAATGCAAGTCTTTGAAAAGAAAAGAATCCCTTGTAATATGGCTAGGAAAATTTCAATTCTAAGATTTTTGGAAGGGTTATAATTTTTTTGTTTGGAGGGGTAGATAGGGAAAGGGTCAGGGTATGCTATGAATTAAAATTCAAAGCTTGAGATATACAAAGTAAGATTTGTTTTTTGTGAGATGTGTGGCTATAAAAATAGCCGTTTTGTTGAGTCCAAGTCAAACTTCTTAACCTCCGAATCCGTAGAGAGTACGTCCTTGTCGTTTCAAGGCGTAGACGACGTCCATGGCGGTGACAGTCTTCCTTTTGGCGTGCTCGGTGTAAGTGACAGCATCACGGATGACATTTTCCAAGAAAACTTTCAAGACACCACGGGTCTCTTCGTAGATCAAACCAGAGATACGTTTGACACCACCTCGACGAGCAAGACGACGGATGGCTGGTTTGGTGATACCTTGGATGTTGTCACGTAAGATCTTTCTGTGACGTTTGGCACCTCCTTTGCCCAATCCTTTTCCTCCTTTTCCTCTACCAGTCATTATTGCGATGTACGTTCAGTAAGCTGAATACAGAAACTGTTTGAATTTGCATTTCACAAAAAAGATTTTATAAAAGTCAGAAAATTTGAAGTACGGATGTATGTGGAAACACCTATTTCGACCAATCAGAATCGAGATTACTCAAATCAAAAAAACAAAGTTGCAAAAAAGTTTGAAGTTTGGCGGTTTTTCGCGAATATCTCAGAAACTACAAAAGCTATCAAAAAGATCTTTGGCAGAAAGATTTCAGGGCAGATGAGACGTCTTTTAAAGAAAAAATCATGAAAAAAGATTTAAAATTGGCTGAGATATAAGCTTTTTCCCGTCGCCAACAAACACGGATTTTGTTGATTTTCAAAAAGGGATATAAACGCTGTTTTTTAAACCAATCAGATTTCACTTTCATCGACCAATCAGATTACGCGATTTCGATGTAAACATTCTGAAAACCGGGAAGCCTTTAAAAAAATTCATTCAAATTTGATTTTTGCTAGAGAATTCAAGCAAATCAAGCACTTCTACTAGAAAAATGGCTAGAACTAAGCAAACTGCTCGTAAATCAACTGGAGGCAAAGCCCCACGAAAACAATTGGCTACCAAAGCTGCAAGAAAGAGTGCACCAGCCACCGGTGGAGTCAAGAAACCACACAGATACAGACCAGGAACCGTCGCTCTCCGTGAGATCAGAAGATACCAAAAATCCACTGAATTGCTCATCCGAAAGTTACCTTTCCAACGTTTGGTCCGTGAAATCGCTCAAGACTTCAAGACTGACTTGCGTTTCCAAAGCTCCGCCGTCTCTGCTCTCCAAGAAGCATCTGAAGCCTACCTCGTCGGACTCTTCGAAGACACCAACTTGTGTGCCATCCATGCTAAACGTGTCACCATCATGCCAAAAGACATCCAATTGGCCCGAAGAATCCGTGGAGAACGTGCTTAGATCTTTCCTGATTGTGGACCAAAAAACGGCTATTTTTATAGCCACACATCTCCTAAAAAACAAATCTTACTGTGTATATCATGAATCCCCCAAATATGACATAACTCCCCTCCCTGAGACTCAAAAAAAATCCCAGAAAATTCAAATGAATAGGCCTCTGAGTAGGATGGAAAAATTCAAAAATTATAGCAAAATTAGAAATCCCAAAGTAGGCAACAATATGGCCTTGTAAAAAAAAATTTAAAAGTTCGAGAATTTTTTTTGGGAAATTTTTCTATCTAGGGTTAGGGTTGAAGGGAATATAGTCAAGTATAAATTGTTTTTTAAAAGATTTGTGGCTATAAAAATAGCCGTTTTGAAGTTCCAAAGCAAGTAGGGTGCAATTTATTTCTTGGTTGTCCTCTTCTTTGGGGTTTTCTTGGCTGGTTTCTTTGCTGCTGGCTTCTTGGCTGCAGGTTTCTTGGTGGCTTTCTTGGCTGCTGGTTTTTTAGCAGCAGAAGCTGGCTTCTTTTTGGCAGCGGTCTTCTTCTTGGGTGTAGATTTGGCTTTCTTGGCAGCAGGCTTCTTCTTTGGGGTGGTTTTCTTGGTGGTCTTTTTAGCAGCTGGTTTCTTAGCGGCGGGCTTCTTCTTGGGAGCAGCCTTCTTCTTTGGCTCGGTCTTCTTTACAACTTTGAAAGATCCTGATGCACCGGTTCCTTTGGGTTGAGACAAGACACCGCTGATAACACCTCTCTTCAGAGCCATCTTGAGGTGGACAGAAGCATTGTCTCCGACTTTGTAGTTGGCTTGGATGTACTTGAGGATGGCTTGTCTTGAAGATCCACTTCTTTCTTTCAAAGCGACGATTGCAGCAGACACCATGTCGATGTATTTTGGATGCTCAGCTGGCTTTTTTGGTGCAGCTTTCTTCTTTTGTGCTTCAGACATGATTGCAATGAATTTCAAGTTTGAACGTAAAAAATTTCAGTAGTTCAGACACTTCTAACTTTTTCGTAGACTGATTCTCGATTTTCAGTTTTTTTCTATTAGAATGGAATTTTTTCCGATTTCGGACGCGAAAGTAAGCAATTTTCAAAAATGCATTTATATCCCTTTTTATAAATCGTGTTTGTTGGTGACGGGCAAAGTGTAAAATAAGGGCTTTCCCGAAAAGGTATAACAAAATAAAAAACTGTTCTGGACGGGGAAATAGTTAGGCTAGGTTGGGTGAAAATTTGAAAGCAATCGGTCGAGTAGAAAAAAAGTTATTAAAGAAAAAAGAGGAAATTTCATTGATTTTTCGAAGAAATTTCGTCTTGAAAAGCAAATAACTCTGCGAAAAAAATAGCTACGGACTTGATTCTTTTTGTTAAAGTTGCTCCAAGGCCTCTGCTTTTCGGCACCATAAGCAGTTTTTCGGTGACATTATTTTTGGTTGAGGAAATCGGGTGCGCGGCAACATGGGAAAACACGGCAAAATTTTATGTTTTGAGGGGTTGTTGTGGATGTCAGAACTTGGGCTAACACTAACCCTGAGCCCAAGAAAGGGGTGTGGAGCCTTTGGAATGAAGTAAACCTTCCCTAAGAGTAGGAAAGAAAATAAGAAAATATTTTTGGGAGAGGAAAAAAAAATTTTTCTCCAATTCTTAGGTCAGGCAGGGTAGGCGAATGTTCTCTAGGCTCTTGTTTTGGGCTGGTTGAAAATTTTTTATGAACATGAAAAAGTGAACTGAGCAGGGAAAATAGGGAACCCTTCTAGCCAGCAACTCGCTCCCGTTTGAAAAATAAAGTCAAAATAGACAAAAATTGGTTAGGGTTAGGGTTAGGGTTAGGGTTAGGGTTAGGGTTAGGGTTTTATGTCCAAGCTTTGAAATTTTTTCTATTCTCACTTACTTTATTGATTGTTTCCCATCCATGGATCGATCCTGAGGGATCTACAGGCCTATGGGCCGGCCAATCTACCAATCTACCAAGCAAGCACACATAAAATTCCGAACCCTAACCCTAACCCTAGTTCCCACCCATCCTTCCTTGCTTGGGGGACGTGATTACCCATCCCATTTCAAATCTGACTACCCCTCCCCCTCCCCCTGCAAAGGAAACCACAAGTCTTTATCATTCCTTCCCAGCTTGGCTGAAAACCAAAGCCATCCTCGGTATCGCTTCTCGGCCTAATGGCTAAGATCAAGTGTAGTATCTGTTCTTATCAGTTTAATATCTGATACGCCTTCCATAGTGTTGGCTCATATATTAATCTGATTTTTGGCTTCGGGTCAAGGGAGCGAGGTTTACCTCACCCTGACCACGGGTTGCCTCGGCGTTGCACTACAGTCGAGCGCGGCCCATTTTTATAAAAATTGAATTCACTACTTAAAGTTTCCTTCCCTCCATAGTCCTGGTGGTTATGTCTTCATGCGCGAGCGATGCGTGCGCATTTTGTTATTTGACCCGGCCGGATGAGCCCCCTATCCTTCATCCCTTCCTTCCTTGGATGCGATTTGCATTTCTGATTTCTTTAGACCACAAGGAAAGTTATACCAAGGGACACCTAGGCTGAAACGAATCGCATTCAAACTCATACTTACCTGACGGGGAAGTAAAGCCTGATCAAGGAGGGGTTTCTTCCAGAGTGAGGCCCTCGCATTGCACTTCGCTTGGGCTGACCTCTGCGATTGCTACAAGTGTAGTAACTCGACCGTACAATTTCTGGTAGTGGGGGCCTGCGTCCGCGCTCGCCCCCTTCTCTTAAAAAAAATTGAATCAAAAAAATTTCTTCACTGATGGGGCTCGAACTCAGGTCTTGTCTGTTCGACCCCTTGCCCACCCATCAAAAATTATTTTCTCCACCTCGCCTCGAACTCAGAAGTGATGATTAGACCCCTCCCATGAAAGCTTTAGACCCCAGAAAGAAAAGAAATCATGAAAAGCCTACGACACCGGGAGTTCCCAGGCGGTCCCCCATCCAAGTACTATCCCGGCCCGACGATGCTTAACTTCCGTGATCGGACGAGAACGGGTGTTTTCATCGTGGTATGGACGTAGACATTGGTAGTGTTTCTATGGGGGTCTGATCACTTGCAGGGGATGGAATGACAGTAGAGAGTATAACTTTCTCTAGGGTTGTATTTTGAAGCTAGGGTTAGGGTTAGGGTTGTGTTTGAAACCAGAGGTTCAAAAAATAGACAAGTATGGTTTGTTTTTTAAGAGATTTGTGGTCTTAAAAAAGACCGTTTTTGGGGTTCCAACATCAGAAGAGAGACTTAGTTCTTCTTGGCTGATTCTTTGTTCTTCTTGGGAAGCAAGAGAGCGTTGATGTTTGGCAAGACACCACCATTAGCAATGGTGACTCCACTCAAGAGCTTGTTCAATTCTTCGTCGTTTCGGACGGCCAATTGGAGATGTCTTGGGATGATTCTTTGTTTCTTGTTGTCACGGGCAGCGTTACCAGCCAACTCCAAGATTTCAGCAGACAAGTATTCCAAAACAGCAGCCAAGTAAACTGGAGCTCCGGATCCAATTCGAGAAGCATAGTGTCCTTTTCTCAAGAATCGGTGGACTCTGCCAACTGGAAATTGTAATCCAGCTCTGAATGATCTGGTCTTTGACTTTGTCTTGGCTTTTCCTCCTTTTCCACGTCCAGACATGATGATTTTCGATAAAGTATTCACGTACGAAGAGACACTTTCGAAGCAAAAATTGTAGTTGAATTACTTCCCACAGAAAAAGCTTATTTTTTTACGTTCAGAAAAAGGGATATAAACGCTCTTTTCTAAACCAATCAGATTGCGCCATTAAACAATAGTGAAACCGGCTCGACCAATCACAGCGCGTAATCGCATTTTTGGATTCCGTAGAATCCCTTTTTTTTATTGAAATGTTTTTTATTTTGATTTGTCTCAAAACACTGATTAGCATTTTTGCAAAGCAGTAGTTCTACGCAAAATTCATCATGTCTGACGCACCAAAAGGAGGAAAACAAGCCCCAAAAGTGGCCAAGAAAGGAGAGAAGAGAGCTGGAAAGAAAGGAGGCAAAATTGGAGGAACTGGCGACAAGAAACGCAAGAGAAAGAGACGTGAATCTTACACCATCTACATCTACAACGTCTTGAAACAAGTCCACCCCGATGTTGGAGCTTCATCCAAAGCCATGAGCATCATGAACTCTTTCGTCAACGATATCTTCGAGAGAATCGCATCCGAAGCTTCACGATTGGCTCTTCAAAACAAGAAATCCACCATCTCATCTCGTGAGATCCAAACTGCTGTTCGTCTCTTGCTTCCAGGAGAGTTGGCCAAGCACGCCGTCTCAGAAGGAACCAAAGCCGTCACCAAATACACCAGCAGCAAATAGATTTCTCCCCTTGTTGGAACCCCAAAACGGTCTTTTTTAAGACCACAAATCTTTTAAAAAACAACCTATACTTGTCTATAATTTTGTCTCCCTTCCTGCCTGCCTGAGTTTAAAAAAGTTTAACGTCAAATAATTTCTTTCTGAGAAAAGTATATTGAATTTTGGCTTGAAAAAATCTAACGTCAAATATTGTAGACTACAAATCCATGAGAAATTTCTCTGACTATTGAAAAGTCATGAAGAAAATTCTGTTTAACGTCAAATAATTTTCGAAAAATGCAAGTCTTTGAAAAGAAAAGAATCCCTTGTAATATGGCTAGGAAAATTTCAATTCTAAGATTTTTGGAAGGGTTATAATTTTTTTGTTTGGAGGGGTAGATAGGGAAAGGGTCAGGGTATGCTATGAATTAAAATTCAAAGCTTGAGATATACAAAGTAAGATTTGTTTTTTGTGAGATGTGTGGCTATAAAAATAGCCGTTTTGTTGAGTCCAAGTCAAACTTCTTAACCTCCGAATCCGTAGAGAGTACGTCCTTGTCGTTTCAAGGCGTAGACGACGTCCATGGCGGTGACAGTCTTCCTTTTGGCGTGCTCGGTGTAAGTGACAGCATCACGGATGACATTTTCCAAGAAAACTTTCAAGACACCACGGGTCTCTTCGTAGATCAAACCAGAGATACGTTTGACACCACCTCGACGAGCAAGACGACGGATGGCTGGTTTGGTGATACCTTGGATGTTGTCACGTAAGATCTTTCTGTGACGTTTGGCACCTCCTTTGCCCAATCCTTTTCCTCCTTTTCCTCTACCAGTCATTATTGCGATGTACGTTCAGTAAGCTGAATACAGAAACTGTTTGAATTTGCACTTCCAAAATTCTAGCTACCAAACAACAATTTCGAAGTACGGATGTATGTGGAAACACCTATTTCGACCAATCAGAATCGAGATTACTCAAATCAAAAAAACAAAGTTGCAAAAAAGTTTGAAGTTTGGCGGTTTTTCGCGAATATCTCAGAAACTACAAAAGCTATCAAAAAGATCTTTGGCAGAAAGATTTCAGGGCAGATGAGACGTCTTTTAAAGAAAAAATCATGAAAAAAAGATTTAAAATTGGCTGAGATATAAGCTTTTTCCCGTCGCCAACAAACACGGATTTTGTTGATTTTCAAAAAGGGATATAAACGCTGTTTTTTAAACCAATCAGATTTCACTTTCATCGACCAATCAGATTACGCGATTTCGATGTAAACATTCTGAAAACCGGGAAGCCTTTAAAAAAATTCATTCAAATTTGATTTTTGCTAGAGAATTCAAGCAAATCAAGCACTTCTACTAGAAAAATGGCTAGAACTAAGCAAACTGCTCGTAAATCAACTGGAGGCAAAGCCCCACGAAAACAATTGGCTACCAAAGCTGCAAGAAAGAGTGCACCAGCCACCGGTGGAGTCAAGAAACCACACAGATACAGACCAGGAACCGTCGCTCTCCGTGAGATCAGAAGATACCAAAAATCCACTGAATTGCTCATCCGAAAGTTACCTTTCCAACGTTTGGTCCGTGAAATCGCTCAAGACTTCAAGACTGACTTGCGTTTCCAAAGCTCCGCCGTCTCTGCTCTCCAAGAAGCATCTGAAGCCTACCTCGTCGGACTCTTCGAAGACACCAACTTGTGTGCCATCCATGCTAAACGTGTCACCATCATGCCAAAAGACATCCAATTGGCCCGAAGAATCCGTGGAGAACGTGCTTAGATCTTTCCTGATCGTGGACCAAAAAACCGGCTATTTTTATAGCCACACATCTCCTAAAAAACAAATCTTACTGTGTATATCATGAATCCCCCAAATATGACATAACTCCCCTCCCTGAGACTCAAAAAAAATCCCAGAAAATTCAAATGAATAGGCCTTTGAGTAGGATGGAAAAATTCAAAAATTATAGCAAAATTAGAAATCCCAAAGTAGGCAACAATATGGCCTTGTAAAAAAAAATTAAAAAGTTCGAGAATTTTTTTTGGGAAACTTTTCTATCTAGGGTTAGGGTTGAAGGGAATATAGTCAAGTATAAATTGTTTTTAAAAGATTTGTGGCTATAAAAATAGCCGTTTTGAAGTTCCAAAGCAAGTAGGGTGCAATTTATTTCTTGGTTGTCCTCTTCTTTGGGGTTTTCTTGGCTGGTTTCTTTGCTGCTGGCTTCTTGGCTGCAGGTTTCTTGGTGGCTTTCTTGGCTGCTGGTTTTTTAGCAGCAGAAGCTGGCTTCTTTTTGGCAGCGGTCTTCTTCTTGGGTGTAGATTTGGCTTTCTTGGCAGCAGGCTTCTTCTTTGGGGTGGTTTTCTTGGTGGTCTTTTTAGCAGCTGGTTTCTTAGCGGCGGGCTTCTTCTTGGGAGCAGCCTTCTTCTTTGGCTCGGTCTTCTTTACAACTTTGAAAGATCCTGATGCACCGGTTCCTTTGGTTGAGACAAGACACCGCTGATAACACCTCTCTTCAGAGCCATCTTGAGGTGGACAGAAGCATTGTCTCCGACTTTGTAGTTGGCTTGGATGTACTTGAGGATGGCTTGTCTTGAAGATCCACTTCTTTCTTTCAAAGCGACGATTGCAGCAGACACCATGTCGATGTATTTTGGATGCTCAGCTGGCTTTTTTGGTGCAGCTTTCTTCTTTTGTGCTTCAGACATGATTGCAATGAATTTCAAGTTTGAACGTAAAAAATTTCAGTAGTTCAGACACTTCTAACTTTTTCGTAGACTGATTCTCGATTTTCAGTTTTTTTCTTTAGAATGGAATTTTTTCCGATTTCGGACGCGAAAGTAAGCAATTTTCAAAAATGCATTTATATCCCTTTTATAAATCGTGTTTGTTGGTGACGGGCAAAGTGTAAAATAAGGGCTTTCCCGAAAAGGTATAACAAAATAAAAAACTGTTCTGGACGGGGAAATAGTTAGGCTAGGTTGGGTGAAAATTTGAAAGCAATCGGTCGAGTAGAAAAAAAGTTATTAAAGAAAAAAGAGGAAATTTCATTGATTTTTCGAAGAAATTTCGTCTTGAAAAGCAAATAACTCTGCGAAAAAAATAGCTACGGACTTGATTCTTTTTGTTAAAGTTGCTCCAAGGCCTCTGCTTTTCGGCACCATAAGCAGTTTTTCGGTGACATTATTTTTGGTTGAGGAAATCGGGTGCGCGGCAACATGGGAAAACACGGCAAAATTTTATGTTTTGAGGGGTTGTTGTGGATGTCAGAACTTGGGCTAACACTAACCCTGAGCCCAAGAAAGGGGTGTGGAGCCTTTGGAATGAAGTAAACCTTCCCTAAGAGTAGGAAAGAAAAAAGAAAATATTTTTGGGAGAGGAAAAAAAAATTTTTTCTCCAATTCTTAGGTCAGGCAGGGTAGGCGAATGTTCTCTAGGCTCTTGTTTTTGGGCTGGTTGAAAATTTTTTATGAACATGAAAAAGTGAACTGAGCAGGGAAAATAGGGAACCCTTCTAGCCAGCAACTCGCTCCCGTTTGAAAAATAAAGTCAAAATAGACAAAAATTGGTTAGGGTTAGGGTTAGGGTTAGGGTTTTAGGGTTAGGGTTAGGGTTATGTCCAAGCTTTGAAATTTTTTCTATTCTCACTTACTTTATTGATTGTTTCCCATCCATGGATCGATCCTGAGGCTTCCTACAGGCCTATGGGCCGGCCATCCACATAAAATTCCGAACCCGAACCCTAACCCTAACCCTAGTTCCCATCCTCCCTTACTTGGGGGACGTGATTACCCATCCCATTTCAAACCTGACTACCCCTCCCCCTCCCCCTGCAAAGGAAACCACAAGTCTTTATCATTCCTTCGCAGCCTGGCTGAAAAGCAAAGCCATCCTCGGTATCGCTTCTCGGCCTAATGGCTAAGATCAAGTGTAGTATCTGTTCTTATCAGTTTAATATCTGATACGCCTTCCATAGTGTTGGCTCATATATTAATCTGATTTTTGGCTTCGGGTCAAGGGAGCGAGGTTTACCTCACCCTGACCACGGGTTGCCTCGGCGTTGCACTACAGTCGAGCGCGGCCCATTTTTTATAAAAATTGAATTCACTACTACTTAAAACTTCCTCCACAGTCCTGGTGGTTATGTCTTCATGCGCGAGCGATGCGTGCGCATTTTGTTATTTGACCCGGCCGGATGAGCCCCCTATCCTTCATCCCTTCCTTGGATGCGATTTGCATTTCTGATTTCTTTAGACCACAAGGAAAGTTATACCAAGGGACACCTAGGCTGAAACGAATCGCATTCAAACTCATACTTACCTGACGGGGAAGTAAAGCCTGATCAAGGAGGGGTTTCTTCCAGAGTGAGGCCCTCGCATTGCACTTCGCTTGGGCTGACCTCTGCGATTGCTACAAGTGTAGTAACTCGACCGTACAATTTCTGGTAGTGGGGGCCTGCGTCCGCGCTCGCCCCCTTCTTTAAAAAAAAATTGAATCAAAAAATTTCTTCACTGATGGGGCTCGAACTCAGGTCTTGTCTTGTTCGAACCCCCTTGCACCCACCCATCAAAAATTATTTTCCCACCTCGCCTCGAACTCAGAAGTGATGATTAGACCCCTCCCATGAAAGCTTTAGACCCCAGAAGAAGAAAAGAAATCATGAAAAGTCTACGACACCGGGAGTTCCCAGGCGGTCCCCCATCCAAGTACTATCCCGGCCCGACGATGCTTAACTTCCGTGATCGGACGAGAACGGGTGTTTTCATCGTGGTATGGACGTAGACATTGGGTAGGGTTTCTATGGGGGTCTGATCACTTGCAGGGGATGGATGACAGTAGAGAGTATAACTTCTCTCGGGTTGTATTTTGAAGCTAGGGTTAGGGTTAGGGTTGTGTTTGAAACCAGAGGTTCAAAAATATAGACAAGTATGGTTTGTTTTTTAAGAGATTTGTGGTCTTAAAAAGACCGTTTTTGGGGTTCCAACATCAGAGAGAGAGACTTAGTTCTTCTTGGCTGATTCTTTTTCTTCTTGGGAAGCAAGAGAGCGTTGATGTTTGGCAAGACACACCATTGGCAATGGTGACACCACTCAAGAGCTTGTTCAATTCTTCGTCGTTTCGGACGGCCAATTGGAGATTGTCTTGGGATGATTCTTTGTTTCTTGTTGTCACGGGCAGCGTTTACCAGCCAACTCCAAGATTTCAGCAGACAAGTATTCCAAAACAGCAGCCAAGTAAACTGGAGCTCGGATCCAATTCGAGAAGCAAGTGTCCTTTTCTCAAGAATCGGTGGACTCTGCCAACTGGAAATTGTAATCCAGCTCTGAATGATCTGGTCTTTGACTTTGTCTTGGCTTTTCCTCCTTTCCACGTCCAGAATGATGATTTTCGATAAAGTATTCACGTACGAAGAGACCACTTTCGAAGCAAAAATTGTAGTTGGAATTACTTCCCACAGAAAAAGCTTATTTTTTTACGTTCAGAAAAAGGGATATAAACGCTCTTTTCTAAACCAATCAGATTGCGCCATTAAACAATAGTGAAACCGGCTCGACCAATCACAGCGCGTAATCGCATTTTTGGATTCCGTAGAATCCCTTTTTTTTATTGAAATGTTTTTTATTTTGATTTGTCTCAAAACACTGATTAGCATTTTTGCAAAGCAGTAGTTCTACGCAAAATTCATCATGTCTGACGCACCAAAAGGAGGAAAACAAGCCCCAAAAGTGGCCAAGAAAGGAGAGAAGAGAGCTGGAAAGAAAGGAGGCAAAATTGGAGGAACTGGCGACAAGAAACGCAAGAGAAAGAGACGTGAATCTTACACCATCTACATCTACAACGTCTTGAAACAAGTCCACCCCGATGTTGGAGCTTCATCCAAAGCCATGAGCATCATGAACTCTTTCGTCAACGATATCTTCGAGAGAATCGCATCCGAAGCTTCACGATTGGCTCTTCAAAACAAGAAATCCACCATCTCATCTCGTGAGATCCAAACTGCTGTTCGTCTCTTGCTTCCAGGAGAGTTGGCCAAGCACGCCGTCTCAGAAGGAACCAAAGCCGTCACCAAATACACCAGCAGCAAATAGATTTCTCCCCTTGTTGGAACCCCAAAACGGTCTTTTTTAAGACCACAAATCTTTTAAAAAACAACCTATACTTGTCTATAATTTTGTCTCCCATCCTGCCTGCCTGAGTTTGAAAACTTTCATGAAAAAAGTTTAACGTCAAATAATTTCTTTCTGAGGAAAATATATTGAATTTTGGCTTGAAAAAATCTAACGTCAAATATTGTAGACTACAAATCCATGAGAAATTTCTCTGACTATTGAAAAGTCATGAAGAAAATTCTGTTTAACGTCAAATAATTTTCGAAAAATGCAAGTCTTTGAAAAGAAAAGAATCCCTTGTAATATGGCTAGGAAAATTTCAATTCTAAGATTTTTGGAAGGGTTATAATTTTTTTGTTTGGAGGGGTAGATAGGGAAAGGGTCAGGGTATGCTATGAATTAAAATTCAAAGCTTGAGATATACAAAGTAAGATTTGTTTTTTGTGAGATGTGTGGCTATAAAAATAGCCGTTTTGTTGAGTCCAAGTCAAACTTCTTAACCTCCGAATCCGTAGAGAGTACGTCCTTGTCGTTTCAAGGCGTAGACGACGTCCATGGCGGTGACAGTCTTCCTTTTGGCGTGCTCGGTGTAAGTGACAGCATCACGGATGACATTTTCCAAGAAAACTTTCAAGACACCACGGGTCTCTTCGTAGATCAAACCAGAGATACGTTTGACACCACCTCGACGAGCAAGACGACGGATGGCTGGTTTGGTGATACCTTGGATGTTGTCACGTAAGATCTTTCTGTGACGTTTGGCACCTCCTTTGCCCAATCCTTTTCCTCCTTTTCCTCTACCAGTCATTATTGCGATGTACGTTCAGTAAGCTGAATACAGAAACTGTTTGAATTTGCACTTCCAAAATTCTATTTTCTACCAAATCAGAAAATTTCGAAGTACGGATGTATGTGGAAACACCTATTTCGACCAATCAGAATCGAGATTACTCAAATCAAAAAAACAAAGTTGCAAAAAAAGTTTGAAGTTTGGCGGTTTTTCGCGAATATCTCAGAAACTACAAAAGCTATCAAAAAGATCTTTGGCAGAAAGATTTCAGGGCAGATGAGACGTCTTTTAAAGAAAAAATCAAGAAAAAAAATTTAAAATTGGCTGAGATATAAGCTTTTTCCCGTCGCCAACAAACACGGATTTTGTTGATTTTCAAAAAGGGATATAAACGCTGTTTTTTAAACCAATCAGATTTCACTTTCATCGACCAATCAGATTACGCGATTTCGATGTAAACAATCTGAAAACCGGGAAGCCTTTAAAAAAATTCATTCAAATTTGATTTTTGCTAGAGAATTCAAGCAAATCAAGCACTTCTACTAGAAAAATGGCTAGAACAAAGCAAACTGCTCGTAAATCAACTGGAGGCAAAGCCCCACGAAAACAATTGGCTACCAAAGCTGCAAGAAAGAGTGCACCAGCCACCGGTGGAGTCAAGAAACCACACAGATACAGACCAGGAACCGTCGCTCTCCGTGAGATCAGAAGATACCAAAAATCCACTGAATTGCTCATCCGAAAGTTACCTTTCCAACGTTTGGTCCGTGAAATCGCTCAAGACTTCAAGACTGACTTGCGTTTCCAAAGCTCCGCCGTCTCTGCTCTCCAAGAAGCATCTGAAGCTTACCTACCTCGTCGGACTCTTCGAAGACACCAACTTGTGTGCCATCCATGCTAAACGTGTCACCATCATGCCAAAAGACATCCAATTGGCCCGAAGAATCCGTGGAGAACGTGCTTAGATCTTTCCTGATTGTGGACCAAAAAACGGCTATTTTTATAGCCACACATCTCCTAAAAAACAAATCTTACTGTGTATATCATGAATCCCCCAAATATGACATAATAACTCCCCTCCCTGAGACTCAAAAAAAATCCCAGAAAATTCAAATGAATAGGCCTCTGAGTAGGATGGAAAAATTATAGCAAAATTAGAAATCCCAAAGTAGGCAACAACATGGCCTTGTAAAAAAAAATTAAAAAGTTCGAGAATTTTTTTTTGGGAAACTTTTCTATCTAGGGTTAGGGTTGAAGGGAATATAGTCAAGTATAAATTGTTTTTTTAAAAGATTTGTGGCTATAAAAAATAGCCGTTTTGAAGTTCCAAAGCAAGTAGGGTGCAATTTATTTCTTGGTTGTCCTCTTCTTTGGGGTTTTCTTGGCTGGTTTCTTTGCTGCTGGCTTCTTGGCTGCAGGTTTCTTGGTGGCTTTCTTGGCTGCTGGTTTTTTAGCAGCAGAAGCTGGCTTCTTTTTGGCAGCGGTCTTCTTCTTGGGTGTAGATTTGGCTTTCTTGGCAGCAGGCTTCTTCTTTGGGGTGGTTTTCTTGGTGGTCTTTTTAGCAGCTGGTTTCTTAGCGGCGGGCTTCTTCTTGGGAGCAGCCTTCTTCTTTGGCTCGGTCTTCTTTACAACTTTGAAAGATCCTGATGCACCGGTTCCTTTGGGTTGAGACAAGACACCGCTGATAACACCTCTCTTCAGAGCCATCTTGAGGTGGACAGAAGCATTGTCTCCGACTTTGTAGTTGGCTTGGATGTACTTGAGGATGGCTTGTCTTGAAGATCCACTTCTTTCTTTCAAAGCGACGATTGCAGCAGACACCATGTCGATGTATTTTGGATGCTCAGCTGGCTTTTTTGGTGCAGCTTTCTTCTTTTGTGCTTCAGACATGATTGCAATGAATTTCAAGTTTGAACGTAAAAAATTTCAGTAGTTCAGACACTTCTAACTTTTTCGTAGACTGATTCTCGATTTTCAGTTTTTTTCTATTAGAATGGAATTTTTTCCGATTTCGGACGCGAAAGTAAGCAATTTTCAAAAATGCATTTATATCCCTTTTTATAAATCGTGTTTGTTGGTGACGGGCAAAGTGTAAAATAAGGGCTTTCCCGAAAAGGTATAACAAAATAAAAAACTGTTCTGGACGGGGAAATAGTTAGGCTAGGTTGGGTGAAAATTTGAAAGCAATCGGTCGAGTAGGAAAAAAGTTATTAAAGAAAAAAGAGGAAATTTCATTGATTTTTCGAAGAAATTTCGTCTTGAAAAGCAAATAACTCTGCGAAAAAAAATAGCTACGGACTTGATTCTTTTTGTTAAAGTTGCTCCAAGGCCTCTGCTTTTCGGCACCATAAGCAGTTTTTTTTCGGTGACATTATTTTTGGTTGAGGAAATCGGGTGCGCGGCAACATGGGAAAACACGGCAAAATTTTATGTTTTGAGGGGTTGTTGTGGATGTCAGAACTTGGGCTAACACTAACCCTGAGCCCAAGAAAGGGGTGTGGAGCCTTTGGAATGAAGTAAACCTTCCCTAAGAGTAGGAAAGAAAATAAGAAAATATTTTTGGGAGAGGAAAAAAAAAATTTTTCTCCAATTCTTAGGTCAGGCAGGGTAGGCGAATGTTCTCTAGGCTCTTGTTTTTGGGCTGGTTGAAAATTTTTTATGAACATGAAAAAGTGAACTGAGCAGGGAAAATAGGGAACCCTTCTAGCCAGCAACTCGCTCCCGTTTGAAAAATAAAGTCAAAATAGACAAAAATTGGTTAGGGTTAGGGTTAGGGTTAGGGTTAGGGTTAGGGTTAGGGTTAGGGTTAGGGTTTATGTCCAAGCTTTGAAATTTTTTCTATTCTCACTTACTTAATAGATTGTTTGCCATGGATCGATCGATCCTGAGTGGATGCAGGCGTATGGGCCGGGCATCCACATAAAATTCCGAACCCGAACCCTAACCCTAACCCTAGTTCCCATCCTCCCTTACTTGGGGGACGTGATTACCCATCCCATTTCAAACCTGACTACCCCTCCCCCTCCCCCTGCAAAGGAAACCACAAGTCTTTATCATTCCTTCGCAGCCTGGCTGAAAAGCAAAGCCATCCTCGGTATCGCTTCTCGGCCTAATGGCTAAGATCAGGCTGACTTCCTGAAATTAGTACCATAAGGTGTATTGAGACTGTCCGTAACCCGGTTATTCTACAATTGTGTAGTATTTAAAAATCCGGCTGGAGAGCCGGGAATAGCGAAAGAAGAAAGAAGAAACCTGCACCGGTTGGACCGGAGGTCGCACCACAAGTGCTCTTCTCTTATATCAAGGCCCTTGGTGCGGCCAGCGGTCCACTGGGACTGTCAGACTGGCCCGAGTGGGCCAGTCAAGTGAGGATATCGAGCCACTAGCTGATTTTCCGTGAGGTAAATCACTTGTGGTTCGCGGTGAAGAAACCAGACGAACCTCGGTGAGATAATTTACAAAATTGAACAATGACACTTATAAGAACGAAAAGACATAACGAAATTGAACTATTTCAATACGAAGGCATTTTGCCAAAAAACACTTTTAAACACGAAGATGAACCTTTTTTCGAATCCATTGTGTACTATGGTTTAGAGGGAAAGCTACGACAGGAAGACATTTTATCTCTGCACGTCTCTCGAAACTTAAGAGTGACCCTTCAAGTATCTGTAAATGGACGAGGGAATATTGGGGAAGTATTAAGTCTGAGCGCTCCTATCAACAACAAAGGCACAAGGCAAGCACAATACACCCTCAAGAAAACCAACATCAAGAGTCCTTCATGGACTCTTAGTCTCTTACAAGTACCTGGGAATTACAACGGAAACGAGAAAGAGTTATTGGATTTTCTTAAGAAATTCGGACATCTTAAACATATAACGCGAAACAAAATCAATTCGTTAGAGCAAGGAGAGTTCAATGGCCCGAACCTCCTTGCTCGTTACTCAATCACAAACGGCACCATGCCACCACAGTTTATCGACCTCGATGAACACATAATTGCACTGAAATTTTCGGACCCTCAAAAGTATTTCTACTGTGAGAAATCCACTGACTCTGCTCTCGGGGAGGGAGGGGAAACATTCCAATCTCTGCCTGGGAAAGTCAACCGAAAGGTGACTACTCCGGAGTTTGTGAAAAACCCAACTAATGCTGGGGAGGGAAGTGGGGTTTCGGAAACCATACCGTTACCCTCAACCGAAAAGAAGAAAGGAAAGTCAACAGAACAGCAGAAAGATCAGCAAGTTGCAAGTGGGGGTAGCGGTAAAAACAAAGTATACGGAAGCATAACCAGGAAAGCAAGAAGAAATGGAGATTATTACTATGAACTTGTACTGCCAAATCAAGGCCCAGTGATATTTAACGATCTTCGACAACTTTTAAATGGTACTCATGCGAAAGGTATTTCTAGAAAGAAGCTTATCAAATGTGACAACACAATAAAAGACATAGCTAGATGGAAAGGCAAGAAAATACCCAAGCCCAAAAGCATATTAAAGAAAAAGAAAAACAAGAAAAGTAAGACAACAACAAACGACAACGACAAACTGGAAAAAGAAAACCAACACCGAAATACGAACGACGGATTGGAAACAGAAATAAAAGACAAAGACAGATTAGAAGTAGAAAATCCTTCAAAAAGCACGAACGACGGATTGGAAACAACGAAGACAGTTACTTTCAGTCCACCACCTGCCCCTGAACCAACAACGAACGAAAACTCCGACACCATCGACTTCACAAAAGATGAGGAAATGGAAAAGGGACAGGTGGCCAAGCTATACAGCAAAGCATTTCGAACCGAACCTGAAGATCAACCAAGCCTGAAAAGAGGAAGATCCGAAACCCCACAGCCGGAGGAAAGCCAAGTAGGTGTGGTAAGTACTGGGTCGAGTGAGGTTTCTAAGTCCCCCTCTTTTCCCCGAGCTTAGTAAAGCAGATGAGGTAACTGATGATTTGTTGGAGACTGATATTACTGAGCTAAATAGAACAAGAGAGGACTATATCGACGAACCTGAGGGAGAGGACGTTGTACCAAATAAGATCATCGCAAACAACGACGTTGAAGTAGTCAAGGAAACCCAAGAATCTCAACCCATCGAACAATTTACGACCGATGAGTCTCAGAATACCAACACTACGAAGGATGCTCATAAAATACCAGATTTCTACTCAATCACTCCAGATAAAACATCAACACCAAAAAAAGAAAGACATAAAGCAGATGATCTAGCCCCAATAATGTCTTTTCTTAAACCAAAGATAAACCTAAGGATGCTTTCGGATTCTGATTATAAATTTCACTATCACGAATTGGACAACAAAAGGAAAGGAGCAGCTAGAGCGGTAAAAACTGCTAAAAGTTCACTATCACGCCAGAGACACCAAAATACTGTCACAGAAGTATCTGCAATCACTGCAAAGATGTTTCATGCCAGGCCTCACTTATTTATAAAGACTCCCAACCCCTATCGTGAAACAAAAGAACATAAACTAAATGATGAAAAATGGACGCCCAAACATACAAACTGGACACCAAAAGTTCCTTCAACTGCAAGTTTCAGTTTCGCCAGACGTCCTGCATCATTTATCCATGCACGTGACAAAAACACAGAATCACAAGTAAAGGAAACCCTGACGAAAGCCAAAGTAGATGAGGAAACAGCAAACATGGCAAGTAGAACGGGTTCTATGACATCCAATTCAACTTCAACCACTCTAAACAAAGAGTCTTTCGAAAAACTATGGCACAACTACAAGATGAATCCCTTCGACGCTGAAATCACGCCAACCATGGATAAAAACCGACTGGTCAGCTTGGGACCTGTGGTAGCACTAATGGCATCCGGCTCACCAGAATTTTTCATGCACAATGTCACAACTCTATTGTGGACATTGAATCCGAACTTAAACACCCAAACTTTCATCGGTCCTCAAGAGATCAAGGAAAAACTTGCAGCAAACCGATGTACAGCAACATTATCAAAACCTGGTCAAATGGAAATGGCCGCTTTGATGATTGAAGGTTACAAGAAACATATGAGTGACCCCAACTCAAAGCTTAACAGTGAATGTTATGATTTTTATTTAAAAAATAAAAATTATTTTGATTGTTAAAAATGGCTGTAAATATTCAAAAAAAATTTAAACAACTAAAACTATATACCTATAACACGAATGGCATGCGTGATGACCACAAAAGAATGCGAGTTTTTGCAAGCACTGTGAGTCTTCAAGCCGATGTCATTTTTTTCCAAGAAACCCATCATATGGCCTCTGACAACTGGAGTACCCATTGGCCCAAAGATCACATCTTTTGGGCTGATGGGACCTCTACTTCACGAGGATGTGCCATCTTGGTAAATCCCAAATTAACCCCTCATATCCTCTCTGAAGAGAAGGACACAGAGGGAAGGTATGTACTTTTGAAAGTTCTCCTCCTGGGGGAAATCAAAATCAATCTCGTTTGTGTGTACATGCCTGACGTTCCGGGGGACAGGGTTCTTTTTCTCAGATCCTTTTCTGAGAAACTAATCACCTTCTGCGGGACCGACCCCCTTGTTCTTGGAGGGGATTTTAACTTTGTTGAAATGCCATCCAGGGACAGGGTGGGGAGGAATATTAATCTTCCCCAATTCACAAGGGGGGTTGACGAATTTCTCAGCCATTACAAAAAACCTTGGGCTAAGTGACCCTTTTCTATCCGTGGGGAAGGGTTATAACGAATTCACTTGGTCTAATAAGGCTGGAAATACCAAGAGCCGACTCGATCGCTTTTACATCAGCTCCTCTGATGTCATCAGACCCCTCTACCTAAAAACTAAACAAAAACCATTTGACCACTCTCCTGTTCTTCTCACTTTACAAATACATAGAGAGAACCAAAGGGGGGAGGGTTTCTGGAAATTAAACACCTCTCTTCTGGAAATGCCCTCCTTTGAGGAAATCATATGTAGCATGATTGAAGTTGCTCACATATATCCTGAGGAGAATATATCTGTATGGTGGGACAGGCTGAAGGAAGTTTTTAAAGCTGAGGCAATCTCAGTGGCAAAACAAAGAAACCTCAGACTGTCTATATCCAAGAAATATCTACAGAAAAAACTAGATGACCTCCTATCTAGGTCTGCAGACAGGGATGTTCAAGCTGATCTTGCTGAAATTGTAGAAAAGCTGAACTACCTTAACCTGGAAAAAGCGCGCGGTGCACAAGCAAGGAGTGGCGTGCTCCTTGCAGAAACTTTTGAAAAACCAAATTCTTATTTTTACTCCGTTGAAAAAAAGCGCGCTGACGCCAGAAATCTCGACAAACTTAGTATCAATAATGAGGTCGTCCAAGACACTAAAAAAATCCTAGATGGTGTATATGACTTTTACGAAAATCTCTTTACCCCAGATGAAGAATTGGACCCTGATGACCGCCAGTTCTTCCTTAACCAACTCAAAAACAACTTCCCAACAGACAAAAGGGAAGCTCTGGAAAAACCCATCGACCTTGATGAGGTTAAGGACGTGATCCGAAAATTGCCTGGTGGTAAAACACCGGGAATTGACGGACTTCCTTACGAATTTTACAAAACATTTACGGAAGAACTGGCACCTGTCTTGGTCTTGCTCTTCAACCACATAATCAAATTCCAACTTATGACCGACTCACAACAAATAGCAATTATATCGCTATTACCAAAAAAGGGAGATCTCCTTAGCCTGACTAACTGGAGGCCCCTCTCCCTTCAATGTTGTGACGCAAAAATATATTCCAAAATCTTAGCAAACCGCCTAAAAGCCGTGATGGAAGACATCGTGTCTCCGGAGCAAGTGTGTGCTGTGCCTGGTAGACACATCCAGGACCACACGCTTTTAGTGCGGGAATTAATTTCTTTTTCAAATCATAAACACACTCCTCTATACATAATCTCTTTAGACCAAGAAAAGGCCTTTGACAGAGTAGACTGGGGTTTTATGTTTGACGTCATGGCAGCGTTGGGTCTACCACCGCTGTTCATTGACGCTGTAAGACCCCTGTACACTCACCCAGTTTCTAAGGTGAATGTCAATGGCCATCTAACCAAAAAAATTCCAATAAAAAGGGGAGTTCGCCAAGGATGTCCCCTCTCTATGTTTCTTTACGCCTTGGTCGCTGAGACCATTGGTTTGGCTATACAAAATGATGATGGCATCCGGGGGGCTAATGTTCCGGGGAGTCAAAGGGTGATTAAGCGAATTCAGTATGTTGATGATACTAACCCTATCGTCACGGATACTGACTCCGTTTACTCACTCTTTGACCTACTAAAAAAATACGAGTCCGGCACAGGCGCGCGTCTATGTCCATCCAAAACGCGCGGTATCTATGTCAACCATCCCTTTGATAAAAAAATATTACCCAATATTCCAATCAAATGGAACCGGACAGACACCAAAATTCTTGGTGTCTATTTTACACCCTCTCTCGAAGAATCCGCTGATATAAACTGGCGTGAGATCATTCGTAAAGTTCGAGAGAGAGTTGGTTCCTTAGCTGCCAGAGATCTCTCCCTTCGAGGAAAAATTAACATCATAAACACACTAATCCTATCAAAAGCTTGGCATGTTGCAAGAGTCTTCATGCCGAGTGACCAAAACATTAAAATTCTTATGAGCATCATTTGCCCATACATCTGGAAACCTGGGAATCAAGAACTGATAGCCAGAGAAATTTTTCAACTAAAACCTAAGAATGGTGGTTTAGGTCTTTTACCTCTTCGAGAACAAAGCATCTCTCTCCAACTTCAGGATTTTCTGAAAGTGGGGAGAGATGGAGCACCTCTTTGGACATATTTCTCCACCTATTGCATTGTCGTCTTGATTCCTTGGCGGACATTTCACAGAATTTGAAGGATGAAGGACAAAGCTCTAAAAAAGAAAAAAAAAAAAAAAAAAAAAAAAAAAAAAAAAAAAAAAAAAAAAAAAAAAAAAAAAAAAAAAAAAAAAAAAAAGTATCTGTTCTTATCAGTTTAATATCTGATACGCCTTCCATAGTGTTGGCTCATATATTAATCTGATTTTTGGCTTCGGGTCAAGGGAGCGAGGTTTACCTCACCCTGACCACGGGTTGCCTCGGCGTTGCACTACAGTCGAGCGCGGCCCATTTTTTATAAAAATTGAATTCACTACTACTTAAAAACTTCCTCCACAGTCCTGGTGGTTATGTCTTCATGCGCGAGCGATGCGTGCGCATTTTGTTATTTGACCCGGCCCGGATGAGCCCCCTATATCCTTCATCCCTTCCTTGGATGCGATTTGCATTTCTGATTTCTTTAGACCACAAGGAAAAGTTATACCAAGGGACACCTAGGGTGAAACGAACCGCATTTAAACTCATACTTACCTGACGGGGAAGTAAAGCCTGATCAAGGAGGGGTTTCTTCCAGAGTGAGGCCCTCGCATTGCACTTCGCTTGGGCTGACCTCTGCGATTGCTACAAGTGTGTAGTAACTCGACCGTACAATTTCTGGTAGTGGGGGCCTGCGTCCGCGCTCGCCCCCTTCTTTTAAAAAAAAATTGAATCAAAAAAAAAAAAAAATTTCTTCCACTGATGGGGCTCGAACTCAAGGTCTTGTCTGTTCGACCCCTTGCCCTGCCTTCTTGCCCCACCCATCAAAAAATTATTTATCCCTCCTCGCCTCGAACTCAGAAGTGATGATTAGACCCCTTTCCCATGAAAGTATTCGACCCCAGATAGAAAAGAAATCATGAAAAGTCTACGACACCGGGAGTTCCCAGGCGGTCCCCCATCCAAGTACTATCCCGGCCCGACGATGCTTAACTTCCGTGATCGGACGAGAACGGGTGTTTTCATCGTGGTATGGACGTAGACATTAGGTAGGGTATCTCTGGGGGTCTGATCACTTGCAGGGGATAGGATGACAGTAGTAGAGAGTATAACGTTCTCTAGGGTTATATTTTGAAGCTAGGGTTAGGGTTGTGTTTGAAACCAGAGGTTCAAAAAAATATAGACAAGTATGGAATGTTTTTTAAGAGATTTGTGGTCTTAAAAAAGACCGTTTTTGGGGTTCCAACATCAGAAGAGAGACTTAGTTCTTCTTGGCTGATTCTTTGTTCTTCTTGGGAAGCAAGAGAGCGTTGATGTTTGGCAAGACACCACCATTGGCAATGGTGACTCCACTCAAGAGCTTGTTCAATTCTTCGTCGTTTCGGACGGCCAATTGGAGATGTCTTGGGATGATTCTTTGTTTCTTGTTGTCACGGGCAGCGTTACCAGCCAACTCCAAGATTTCAGCAGACAAGTATTCCAAAACAGCAGCCAAGTAAACTGGAGCTCCGGATCCAATTCGAGAAGCATAGTGTCCTTTTCTCAAGAATCGGTGGACTCTGCCAACTGGAAATTGTAATCCAGCTCTGAATGATCTGGTCTTTGACTTTGTCTTGGCTTTTCCTCCTTTTCCACGTCCAGACATGATGATTTTCGATAAAGTATTCACGTACGAAGAGACACTTTCGAAGCAAAAATTGTAGTTGAATTACTTCCCACAGAAAAAAGCTTATTTTTTTACGTTCAGAAAAAGGGATATAAACGCTCTTTTCTAAACCAATCAGATTGCGCCATTTAAACAATAGTGAAACCGGCTCGACCAATCACAGCGCGTAATCGCATTTTTGGATTCCGTAGAATCCCTTTTTTTTATTGAAATGTTTTTTATTTTGATTTGTCTCAAAACACTGATTAGCATTTTTGCAAAGCAGTAGTTCTACGCAAAATTCATCATGTCTGACGCCACCAAAAAGGAGGAAAACAAGCCCCAAAAGTGGCCAAGAAAGGAGAGAAGAGAGCTGGAAAGAAAGGAGGCAAAATTGGAGGAACTGGCGACAAGAAACGCAAGAGAAAGAGACGTGAATCTTACACCATCTACATCTACAACGTCTTGAAACAAGTCCACCCCGATGTTGGAGCTTCATCCAAAGCCATGAGTATCATGAACTCTTTCGTCAACGATATCTTCGAGAGAATTCGCATCCGAAGCTTCACGATTGGCTCTTCAAAACAAGAAATCCACCATCTCATCTCGTGAGATCCAAACTGCTGTTCGTCTCTTGCTTCCAGGAGAGTTGGCCAAGCACGCCGTCTCAGAAGGAACCAAAGCCGTCACCAAATACACCAGCAGCAAATAGATTTCTCCCCTTGTTGGAACCCCAAAACGGTCTTTTTTAAGACCACAAATCTTTTAAAAAACAACCTATACTTGTCTATAATTTTGTCTCCCATCCTGCCTGCCTGAGTTTAAAAAAGTTTAACGTCAAATAATTTCTTTCTGAGGAAAATATATTGAAATTTTGGCTTGAAAAAAATCTAACGTCAAATATTGTAGACTACAAATCCATGAGAAATTTCTCTGACTATTGAAAAGTCATGAAGAAAATTCTGTTTAACGTCAAATAATTTTCGAAAAATGCAAGTCTTTGAAAAGAAAAAGAATCCCTTGTAATATGGGCTAGGAAAATTTCAATTCTAAGATTTTTGGAAGGGTTATAATTTTTTTGTTTGGAGGGGTAGATAGGGAAAGGGTCAGGGTATGCTATGAATTAAAATTCAAAGCTTGAGATATACAAAGTAAGATTTGTTTTTTATGAGATGTGTGGCTATAAAAATAGCCGTTTTGTTGAGTCCAAGTCAAACTTCTTAACCTCCGAATCCGTAGAGAGTACGTCCTTGTCGTTTCAAGGCGTAGACGACGTCCATGGCGGTGACAGTCTTCCTTTTGGCGTGCTCGGTGTAAGTGACAGCATCACGGATGACATTTTCCAAGAAAACTTTCAAGACACCACGGGTCTCTTCGTAGATCAAACCAGAGATACGTTTGACACCACCTCGACGAGCAAGACGACGGATGGCTGGTTTGGTGATACCTTGGATGTTGTCACGTAAGATCTTTCTGTGACGTTTGGCACCTCCTTTGCCCAATCCTTTTTCCTCCTTTTCCTCTACCAGTCATTATTGCGATGTACGTTCAGTAAGCTGAATACAGAAACTGTTTGAATTTGCACTTCCAAAATTCTATTTTCTACCAAATCAGAAAATTTCGAAGTACGGATGTATGTGGAAACACCTATTTCGACCAATCAGAATCGAGATTACTCAAATCAAAAAAAACAAAGTTGCAAAAAAGTTTGAAGTTTGGCGGTTTTTCGCGAATATCTCAGAAACTACAAAAGCTATCAAAAAGATCTTTGGCAGAAAGATTTCAGGGCAGATGAGACGTCTTTTAAAGAAAAAATCATGAAAAAAGATTTAAAATTGGCTGAGATATAAGCTTTTTCCCGTCGCCAACAAACACGGATTTTGTTGATTTTCAAAAAGGGATATAAACGCTGTTTTTTAAACCAATCAGATTTCACTTTCATCGACCAATCAGATTACGCGATTTCGATGTAAACATCTGAAAACCGGGAAGCCTTTAAAAAAATTCATTCAAATTTGATTTTTGCTAGAGAATTCAAGCAAATCAAGCACTTCT